>NW_027461526.1:3600000-4200000 GCF_027571235.1 Dermatophagoides pteronyssinus | reverse complement strand
TGTTGTTGATGATAATTATCATTGTTTTTGTTGTTGTTGAAAACATTCTGATTATTATCTAAACGATTCTGATGATTATTATTGTCATTAATAATGTTGACTGATGATGATAATGATTCAGCTTCTGCAGCCAGCAATAATGATAAATTATCTTCATATGATGATTTTGTTAATGCAAATATATCTTGTTGTTGTTGTTGTTGTTGATGTTTATTATTATCCATTATAATATTCATATGATGATTCGATGTTGTATCAATTGGATGATAATCATAACTACCATATGTTTGTTTCATATGTTGAGCAATACTATCCAATAATGTTGTTGGTGATTTATTTGTTGTTTTTCCATAATTTCTAGATAATATGGATGAATCTATATGATTTTCATCATTTGTCATTATTGTTTTTGTTTTATTATCCAAATCGATGATATTCATCGAATTATTATTCATTGTTGCCATAATTATATCATCATAATCATCACTGGAAAGACCTTCTTTCATTTCAATATGTTTTTTTATTGGATCAACATCATCTTCATCTTCATCATCACCATCATCGTCGTCGTCAACAATATCATCATCCTCATCATCATCATCATCAATTTTGACCGAAGAAAATTCTTTTCCTGTTGCCATGTCCGGAATAGTCACGAAGGCACGTTTGTTTAGATTTGCCTGTTGTTGTTGTTGTTGTTGATTTTGATGATATATCGTTGGTTGTTGTAACGATGATGTTGGTATAGCCAAAACTGTATTTGATTTCACTATAGGAAAACAAAAAAAAAGCACCAAAAAATCATAATATTGAGATTAGTTTTGACATGACCCTAGTCTTCATACAAACGTTTAATTTGCTTATTTATTTATATAAAAAAATTCATTTTTTTCTATAATTTTGTTGATTTATTCGACGTACTGGTTGTATAATTAGCCCATGATGGATTACGGCTACGATCCCGTGAAATTGCACCAAAATTTTTTTTATTATCAACCAATAATTGTTGTTGTTGTGGCTGTGATTGTTGTTGTTGATCGTCGGTTGTTAAATTTTCCGGTGTAGGTGTTGATGATGATGCTTCATCATTACCTAGTTCACTACCACCGGATGGTGTCGAATCATCATCATCATCATCTATACCACCACTTGAAGCTTTTAATGATGATAAACTTTTACTTGTTTCATTTGATGATATTTCTTCGGGTTGTTGATGTGTTAATGATCTGAAAATTCAAATGAAAATGCATAAGAAAAAAATAAAACAAATAAAATATTCAAAAATTATTAATTTACGTTTTGGCACTAAATTCTTTTGAATCAATAAGTTGTTGTGACATTTTCAATATATCCGCTACGGTTGGTTGATGATGAAATACGATACCTTGTCGTTTTTCATTCGGTTTTGGTGGTGATTTTGTAAATTCTCTTATACCTGCGAACGGACAAAAAACAAAAACAATTAATAATTTTGAAAATTTGAAAATGACGGGGAACAAAATTTTTTACCAGGATCAGTTGGCGATTCATGATCACTAATCGGTATTGATCTATAAATTGTTTCTTGTTTAGCTATTATTGAATCATTATTTTCATTTGCCAATTGTTTAATAAATTCATCTTGTAATTGTAATAATTTTTGTTTCTGTTCATTACCAAATTCATATGCACGAATTAATTCATCTTGATTTGATGAACCACATGATGCAATTGAATGATAATGACTTAATACATTTGATTGATAAATTGGATCAATATTATTTTTATCAATATTTTCTAATATTCTTAATTTACAATCAATAGAATCGGCATATTGTGGTGGACATTCAATACCTTTTTTCAATAACATATATGGTGGTTCGGAAAATTTTGCCGCAAATGTTTCATATGTATCACTAATTTTTGAATCACTTTCAAAACCAGGTAAATTAAATGTAGCATATGGTGCTGCTTCATCATCTTCAATGAAACTTGTTTTAGTTTCATTTTTAAATGCATCGGTTAAAAAATCTAAACATGTATTTGTATTTTGTGCAACCGTTTGATTATGAATCTGATCATTTGTGGCTGATTTTGCCGTTGTTAAAGATGGTTGTTGTTGTTGTTGTTGCTGCTTGGATGTTTGTTGTAACGCTTGTTGTTGTTGTTGTTGGCCATTATTTGTCATTCCTCTATAGATAACAATCGAATCAATTTCTTTGGCTAAATTTGGTTGTGATTTGGCTGCCATTTGATAATTTATAACTTTAGCTACATGTTCGGCTCTTTCAGCCGATCGTACAACATTTTCACTTCGTATTGAAATTGGTGTACCTGCAGGTAGATCAGAATCCGTTTCTTGTATATTATTTGTTAGTAAATTTCCTGGTATTGATACATTTGTTGGATGAGCAACATGAGCACCACATTTAGCACAGGTTCTTGAACGATATAACATATCGGTTTTTTTCATGTACATTCTATAATAATAATAATATTGGAAAAAAAACAAAACATTAATTCTGTTCCATTTGGAAATTTTCGCTGCTGTTGTTGTAAACATACATCAAACAAACGACAGCTATACATCCTGAAATCAGTATAATACATGAGGATGCAATCGAAACAATAGTAGCCGTATCAATATCCACACCTGAAATGATAACAAAACATTACATATTTTACTTTAAACAACCAACAACAAAAAAAACAACAATGTTTACCATGATAATGATTTGGATTATTATTCAAATGATGATGATTATGATTATTATTATTATTATTATGAACATGTGATGATCCAGATGATAATGGATTTTGTTGTTGTTGTTGATGTGGTGGTAATATAAAATGATTATTGTTGGATAATGGTGATGATGGTATACCGGCATTATTCAATATAACCGGATATTGAAATGAATTTGATGATTGGCTATTATTGTTATTGACATTTATAGCCTGTATTGAATATGTTCCACTACTATCATAATCCATTATTAAGTTTATTTGTTTTTGGCCGTAAATTATTAACAATTTTTTTAAAGAAAATTTTCTGGTCAAAATTCAGGTTGATAATTTTAAAACTTTTTTTTTTTGCAAAATCGAGAAATGAACAAAAAAAAAAAATTTCAATCAATCAAACATATTGCTCGTTTACAGTGTTTTCAAACATCATCAACATCAACATAATGAATCAAATCAAATAACAACAAAAAACAAAAACAACAACGAGGATTATTGAATGAAAAAAACACAAATAAGAATAGGTCATTAAATAACAGACCTAGATCCAAACAAAACAACCAAACAGCCTCAATTCATATATATGCTCATGTTGATGTTGATGATGATATTTTTTGTAGATATAACTATATTAAGGTTCATAACATTTACAATTGTTCCATCATCATCATCATCATCATTAACATTATATAACATTGAATCCATTTGGATTCAATCCAGTATTCTTTCTTTCTTTCTTTTGATCAACTTATACGACGCATGATTCTTTTCATACACATTTTCATTGACAATTGTTTTTTTGTATTGCTGCTCGATTTTTGTTATCGGGTCGCTGCTCAAGTCTTGATTATTTTCGTTTGGTTTTTTTTGTTATTCAGTTAGTATATTTCTAATTCCTTGGATTTTCAACTATATTCTTCAGTCATTCTTTTATTCTTTGAATACGAATGCGTGTTGGTACTCGATTCTGGATACTTGTGTGTGTGTGTGTGTGTGTGTGTGCCAAAAACAATTGGAAATCTTGGAATCCAATTTCTTTTTTCTTTTTCCCCAGCAATCATCATCATCATAATAATAATAAGAATAATAACCAATTTCAATGGAAATGAACAAAAAAAGAAAGGAATAACTTTGAATGAATGAAATGAAATTGATGAATGAAAGAAACCAATATCTAATCAAATTCATTGAATATAAAAATATATTCTTTCGAATAAAAGTAACAAAAAAAAAAAAGAAACAAAGAAAGAATCGAAGAAAACAATAGCGTTAAAATTAATGGACATTTTTGTGGATACAAAATGAAATGAAAAGAAAGTGAGAGGAAACTGGATAACAAACAGACAGACAAAAGGAATAATAATTGAAAAATTATTTTTTCCCAAATGAAAATCTTTTTGGGTTTTTATTGGATGAGATTTTTTGTTTTCCATCATTATTGATAACTTGGTCATTTGATGATATGATATGATCATTATCAACGATTATGATTTAAGTCGTTATTGAGAAATTGAAAATTGGATGTAGTTTTTTTTGTTTACTTCCAGTTCTTTTCATAAAAAACGTTACTTCATAAATCCGGTTGTTAATTTATTTGTTTGTTTTTCCATGAAAAAAAAGAAAAATTAAATTTTTCAAATCTTCATCATCACAAACATTGAACATTTCAATTTGAAAAGAAAAGATGGCACTTGGTTGTTCAGGAGAAACCAAAAAAAATTTTAAAATGAAAATTGAAAAATTCATCATCAATGGCGCCATCATCATTTGGAGAAAAAAATGGATTATTATTTTTTTAATTTTTCATTTTCAATAATGAAAAAATATATAGAATCCTGTTGTTTCTCTCGGTGTGTGTGTGTGTGTGTGTGTTTTTTTCTATTTTGCTAATCACATAGCTCTTATCATTTATGCAAATTGTACAAGTTTTCATTATTTTCATTCGATTTGATGATGATAATCAAAACAAGAAATTCTATAGAAAATTCTGAATATTGAATTTATTGAAAACGAAAATTTCAATTGAAAATATTTTCCAATATAAACAGCATTAAATTCTGATGATGATTGGTTCCTTTGAAGTTCCTATATCATCTTTGTTGAGAAAAGTGAAGAAAAAAATAGGAAATTAAATGCCGAACACAGAATCAGAACAAAGATAGGCGAATTGAAATGAAAAATTTTTTTTATCAAAAAGAAAATCGAAATTCTGTCGATATAGAGTTGGAATAAGAAGAATAAGGTTGGCAAAAAAAAACAATATGGTATTCTGGTGAATTCAGTTTTTATCTTTTTCTTCTTGTTTTTCTCATTTTAAACATCAAAAGGAGTAGCATTAAAGATTGAAAACCAGATTAGAAACCATTCCAGGAAAAAAATATGACAAACTTCTACCAACAACAAAAAAGAAAGAAAGATTGGGTTAACATCCAAAATGTTTGATAACTGTGTGTGTGTGTATTTTTTCGATAACAAAACATGATAAAAGTGTGTTTGGTGTGTTTTCAACATTATATAAAAATGATTATAATAATAATAATTGTCGGCTTGTTTTTTTCTTTTTCATCATTCGAATTGTTGTTGTTTAATGTTTTTCAATACATTTCAATGTATTCTTCATTTTTTTGCTAGGGGTAGTATTAGTAAAAAAAAACAGTAAAAGTTTTCTTTTAACAAAAAAAATTTTCATTCAAAATATATTCACCGAAATGATAATGTTCCACAAAGGGGGGAAAAAATGTTGGATGTTGGATGTTGGAAAAAAAAAGAATGTTTTTGATAAGGGGGCGGAGATAGAATGAAATTTTTTTTTCGTTTTTTGTCGGTTACCCGGAACTTTTCCCGAAAATAATTTTTTTAACTATCTATATAATATGGGTTATTATAAGATGCCGCTAAAAAAAAAAATTCATTTATTTATTTATTTTTATCTCACTCTCTATCTTAACAAACGCATATATATCATCCGAATTTATACCGCTAGCGATATTGTTGAAACATTCATTCATTCATTCTGGATTCGATCTTTGGAATGATGATTCGATTTGGTGGTTGGGTATTTTTTCTTCTTGAAAATTTTTACGCATAATCGTTTTGTTTGTTAAACAAAAATAGAGCTGAATCGGCTATACACCCACCAACACACACAGTTTAAAATCTATCATAAATTGAATTCAAGAAATGAAAATATTTTTTCAAACAAAAAAAAAAAGAATATAGACCGGAATAGTAGAAGAAGAAGAATATAAAATGAACGAATGTAATGGCAAAACTGAATCTGAAATGAAGAATCTTTTCGGGAAAAGTGTAGAAAAAAAAGGAAGAAAGGACGATAGTGAGTCAAAACGTTCGAATGAAAACATTCGAATAAGATGTGAACGGGGGTGTAGATGTTTGTGCGGTATTTTTTTTTTTTTTTGTCGGGAATATGATAATATTTTGGTTGTTGTTGTTGTTGTTGTAGTTCCTAGTTGAATATAATTATGGAACCAATAATGATGAAAATGTTGTTTTTAAAAAAATGAATGAATGAATGAATGAATTAAATAAGCGGCGAAAAACATAAAGAATCCGAATTTTAGTAGACGTTGTTGTTGAAGAAGAACAAGAATAACAATAACAACAAAAAACAACGACGAAACAAATGAATGTTCCGTTCACCGAACGATATTACAGAACTCGAATAATGATGATGATGATGATGATGATGATGATGGGAAAAAAACGAAGAAAAAAATTGCGAAAACGAAGAATAATAATAAAAAACAAACTCAAAACTCATGAAAAAAAAGGGAAGTAAAATAGAAAAAAAAAATAAAAAATAAAAAAAAACTTGGGAAAAATAAATTCGGTTTTCTCTCGATATATTCGGTTTTCTTCTTCTTCTTCTTCATCGGTTTTTTTGTCGGAATATTTTTTTTTGGTTTGTTTTTTTTTTGTTTTTTCGGTCGGTTCTTGTTGTTGTTGTTGTAATGGTGTATGTGTGTGGTGTATGGCTGGTTGGATGTATGGTGTGTGTGTGTGTGTGTATATGGACCAAGCGCGCATACATTTCCCGATTCCGAATGTTGGATTTATTCTTTTCTTTTTTTGTTGTTGATGTTGATTTTTTTTAATATTTTTTTTTCAACAGAAAAATAAAATAAAATAAAATTCTAATAGAATTTGATGATGATGCTCGGTTTTGTTTGTTTGTTTGTTTGTTCAAAATAAAAAAGTTTATTTCGTTTTTTTTTCTTCAAAAAATTTTCATTTTTTTCGGGGTTTTGTTCTTGATTGTTGATGTTTTTCGTTTTTCGCTTTACTGTTGTCCATGAATTTCGATATTTTTTTCTGCTTTGCTTGATATTTTGAAACATTTATGATCGGGAGAAATTGATTTTTGCTGAAGATCAAAAAAAAAAAAAAAAAGTTTTTCAGAAATTCGAATGTTTCATTGACCAACAGTCATTTTCATCTTTCCGAAAAGTTTTTTTTTCGACACATACACAAAGGACGCATACGTTTTCCAATATCCGTTTTTTTTGTGGAAAGTTTTTCTCTTAAAATCGAAATTCCAAATATGTTAATCTAGCAAAAGAATGCAAAATCGACAACAACGAAAATTATCATCATCTCAACAACAACAACAACAAAATCGAAACATGATTCAACAACAATCATCATCACAAAATGATACAAGAATAACTCGATCAAAAGATCAAAAAAATGTTGAAAAACAACAACAACAACAACAACATTCATCTATATTGCTGACAACGGATAAAAAATCCACAAAAAACTCAGGTAAACGACAAAAACAACAACAACAACAATTGGATTATGGAAAAATTCGTCGAACAGGTAAGAATTTTGATAATATCCAATTATGATGATGATGATGAAATGCTAAAAAAAATTTGTAAAAAAAGAAAAAATGAAAATTGAAAAGTTTGAATTTAATTGAATTAGAATTATCATCATCATCATCAAACAATCGAAATAAAAAAATTTCAAATTCTTAATTTTGCCTGCAGGTAAATCAAATATCAAAAATCAGAATTCAACAAAAGTCAATCCAACAACAACAACAACAAATATCCGAGCTACAAATCGTCATCGAAAAACTAATCATCATCATCGAGATTGTTCCACAGAAACAAAGGATTTGTCATCAACGTCTTCATCATCATCAACATTGACAAATGAATCGCGCACAAATTTAAACAAGTAAAATTTCAAATTGATAAATTATTTAGTTTTATTAATATTGAATTTAAACTTTAATTGAAAAAATTTTTCAATTTTCAATTTTCTCTTCCCCTTTCAACGGAAAAAATATCATTTGAAAACCAAAAAAAAAAAAAAAAAAGAAATTCCGGATTCATTACCTGTTTAGTATGTAATCAGACTAAATATTATTCTCATGTACAAAGACGTTATGGAATATTCAGGTTAGTTTGGTTTTTTTCTGAAATGATTTTTTTCAATTTAAATTACGTTCTTGTTTTCTCTCTGTTTGTGAATGTTTGCGTAGCTGTGAACCATGTTTTAAATTTTTTTCTCGTTTTCTCAAAGAACCAAAACATTTTCAATGTAATGATAATAATGGTAAGATATTCATTTTTTTCATTGATTTGATTTGTTCAACGAAAACAAAAATCCATTTTCAATGTGTTTTAGGTGAATGTTTAATCGTATTAACCAATGATGATAATAATAACCAAGGTAAAAATGCTCAACGTTTGTCCAATGGTACTGGTGGTCGATGTAAAGCATGTTGGTTAAAATTATGTATTGAAAAATTTAAAATTGATTGCGATACACGTCGTACATTGATGGAAAAATATTGCCAAAAATCGGAAATTATTATTACTGTCGATAATAACAAATCGAAAACACCGGTTACACAGAAAAAACATAAAATTCTATTGCATCCAACCAAACGTCAAAAAGAAATGTTTAATAAAAAATCAAAGAAAAATAAAATTATTAATGATTCATCAACGAAGAAAATATCAACGATTGAAAATGATTCAAAAACAACAAAACAAGAAATGTTTATAAAACGAAAAAAACACATTCATCAAGAATCGAATGAAAATAATAAACAAATTAATTTGCTGAAACTTCAATTCTCCAACGCAAATGAAATTTCATCAAATAATCATATGACAATGCCTTTGAATGTGGTTCAATCTTCAAAAGAAGAAATATCATCCAATCATTTTCCATATTCATCAACAAATTTTATTGATTGTGATTCAAATTATAAAATCGAACAAAATCCAGCCATCAAAACGCCAACAAATTTAACTGAACCAATGAAAACTGTTCAATTCGGTTCGGATAATTCGATGATGATATCGACAGCCGAAATGTTTTCACGAAACAATGATTATCAAATGGTTAAACGAACGGAAAATAAACAAACAAAAATCAATCCATTGCTCAATATGAAAAATTTAGCCGAAGAAATTACAAATAATGAATTGAATGTTGAAAAATCTCGATGGTTAATTGATGATAAAAAGAAAATCAAAACATTGAACAATCAAAATTCTTCCGAAGCATTCATCATTTCGAATGGTTATTATTTTCCAAATCAAAATAATCATCATCATTATGAAAATAAAAATACAATATCGACGAATAATAATAATAATAAGAAAAGTCGATGTAAAGAATGTGAAGGTTGTCGAGCACAGGATTGTGGCCAATGTAGTTATTGTTTGGATAAGAAAAAATTTGGTGGATCAAATGTAATCAAACAAGCATGTAAATATCGTATTTGTATTCGATTTCGTGGTGCTTCTCGCCATCAACAGCAGCAGCAACAGAAAAATAATAATAATGTTAGTTTATCATTTATTAATCATCATAATCAACAACAACAACATTCATCGGGAGAATCATCATCACAATCAAGTTTTTCAATGTCAATGATTCCAAATTCATCTACATCATCATCATCAACATCATCATTTTTAAATAGTTTGGAATTTAATAACAACAACAGTAAAAATAGCAATAATAATGATAATGATTTTAAAAATATAATCAGTTCAACAAATTGTAATAATCAACAATCCTGTTTCAATAATAATAATAATGGAGTGAATTTCTTTCCAACACCATCACCATCACATTCGAATGGTTCACCAAATTCATCGATTGTTCCAATATCATCAACAACAACAACAACATCGAATAACAGCACAAATATTGTGAATAATCATTGTAATTCAATGACACAATCATCATCACCAGAATCATTGCACTATTATTTAGAAAAAAGCAATAATCTAAATAGATATTTAAATCCAAATTTTGAAATGGTAACTGAATCTAGTCATCATCAACATCACCACAATGATCCTCATTATCACCATCGTCATTATCATCCATATCTAGATCATGTAACACAAAATGGATCATCATATACATCACCATCATCATCATATAATTCACCGACAACAGCAACAAATTATCCATTCTATTCAAATGATACAATATCATATAATAATCATCAGCCATCATCTTATTATCATCATCATCATCATCATCCAATAGCTCATTCCACTGATAATTTTAATGCACAATCAACATTCGATTTTTCATCAACAAATTTTACAAATAAATCTTGGTATGATTGTTCATCATCATCATCATCATCATATCAATCACCATCATCATGTTCAACAGAATTTCAACAACAACATCAACAACAGTTAAATATTGATACATATGAGGTATGATTGAATTTTGAATTTATCATTTGTATCTAATCAATAAAAATTTATTTTAGTTTTTACCGAATGAGAATAATAACTGTTTATATCAAACTATGGGTGGCAGTAATTATGGTTCAACATTGATTGAATCGAATCATAATCATCAACAACAACAACATCATCAATATCCAGGAACATCTTATCAAGAATATAATGAAAATAATAATTGTTATTTCTAAATTATAACAATGTTAATTTTGAATATGAATTGTATAAAAAGTTGAAACAAATTACATTACAATAAATAAAACAAAAAATGAAAAACAATAAAATTAATCGACAAGAAGTTTTAATGTAAGTGATATTTCATCGTCATCTTCATCATTATTTTTTGCTTCATCTGATTTCTTTTCGTCGACCATTATCTGTTCATCGTCATCATCATCCGATGAATCCTCTATAGTTATTGTAATTTGTTCATTTGATTGTTGTTGTTGTTGGTCATTGGATGACTCGTTTATGTTGTTAGTAATAGACATAAGCTGTTGACTCGAAGATGGAATAACTACTTCTTCATCATCATCATTACTACTACTATCAACAATTTCAGAAGATTTACTTTTTTCATCATTCATATCGATTTCCATTTGACTATTAATCATATTTTGTTGTTGTTTGTCATTGTTTGATTCTTCCATAGTAATACCATCATCATTGACAATTTCGATGAGTGTTTTAAGCTGTTTACTGGATGAAGGAATAAGTTCCATATCTAAATCTTTTTCATCATCATCAATAGCTTTACGCTTTTGGTCATTTTCAAGATGATGATCAAAAATGATAGAATTTTCATCTGTTTCGGTTGAATTTAATTCTAACATTTCATTTTTTATCGGGATTCGTGATAAAAGTACATAATTGGTAAGATGAATTGTACTTGTGATTAGTTGTCGAATCTTGGAAGAATTTTCTAAACGATTTGCTTCTTCCATAACACTAATTATAGCTTCAAGTGGAACATCATTTTCAACATCAAGATTAATCAATATTAATCGAACAGTTTCCAATAATTCTTGACGACAAATATGTTTTTTATATGAATTATTTAAACAAAACCATTTTCGATATATTTGAAACAATGTAGGAATGACTAAATTCTGTATTTTTCGCCAAGATGATTTGTCCACGATGTTTGAGCTATTATTTATCAATGAATTAAGACAACGAATCGAATAAATAGTGTTGGATGAATCATCATCGAATGGAACGGATTCAATGATAGGGATTTTTTCAAGAATAAAATTAAGAATAATTTCAAATTCATTATTAGATAAACAGGTATTCAAACGAAGAGTTTCGAAATAATCAGTTAAAAATTTCAGCACTGAACATCTTAGTTCGGAAAACAGATGTGATTGAGTGGAAATTGCCAATGGTTGTTGTTTCATCCATTCAATTGTAACATTAACAATATGAATAATTAATCGTGAATAGCAAAGAATATTTGATTGACAAGTAATAATTAATGCTCGTAATATGATGAAAACATTTTGTAAAATTATCGATGATGTATGAATGTTTGGTTCTTTTTTTTGTTGTGCATTTGTCGGTGATTTAGTTGTCGAAATGATCATCATCAAATTTAAACATTCAATAATTGCTTCAATTGGTAATGGTAATTTCATTTGAAATTGTCCTGTTATCGCCGAACAAAGAACAGCAGAAATAAAATATAATTTTTTTGTCATTGATAATGAATAATCGGACTTATTATCTGATATGAACATTTCTAATGGTCCGCTATCATTAAAGTAGAACATTTTTATCGGTTTCATTATATGTGAAAAAACTGGATGTTTTGCAAATGTCAAAAATGAATTGATAAGTTTAGAAATGATTTCACGCCATCGAGTCATCAATGCTGTAGGGCCAGATAGATAAATTTTGCAATAACAAAATCCCAATAACTTTAAAAGTTCGTGATTATCATTTTCTGATTGTTGAATTGAATCAACAAGTTGAAAGATTCGTTTTTCGATTGCTTGACGATTTGCAGCTATTAAGGTTGGAAATAATGTGGCCAATATACTTAAACAATTAGCAGCATAAACCACTTCATAAGAACGAAATTGCATCAAACGTTTGATCATGTTCGGGATAATTGTTAGGCCCAATTCTCGAGTAAAATTTGGTATATTTACATCATATATTTTAATCAAAATTTGATTCAAAGCTCGTATACATAAAATCTGATCATCCTGGTCATTCGATGTTTCCAAATTTTTCACAAGATTTTGTAATAGAAATAGTACATGTTCCAGGAACAAATCAGTGTCGATATGTGGAATAATTTTATCCAATAAAATGACAGCCAATCGTCTTTATCATAAAGAAATGGAATAAAACTTCAAAAATTTAAAATCAAAATAAATGAAAATTATTACCTATCACCCGAAATCAAATTTGATTTAATATCTTTTAATTGAGATTTGTATTTATCCGATAAAGAAATCTCAAAATGGTTTGAATCCATGATGAAAATTGATTCGAAATTTTAACAGAATCGAAAACACGTGAGGATCCTAAAAATGCGTGAATTTCGAGATTCGGTCTTCTTTTTTTTCTAAACGATATATCGATAGTATCGAAGTTATAGCAATATGGATCATAAATCCAAAATAATGGAAACATTTGTTTTAGATCCAATTTTAATTCAAATCTGTTTTGATGAAGCAGAAAAAGGCCTAAAAAATGGTGAAGTTCCTGTGGGTTGTTTGTTTATTATCGAAGATCAAAATGGTAGCCAACAAATTCTAGCTAAATCTCATAATCGAAGCAATGAATTTAAAAGCGCTTTGAAACATGCTGAATTTGATTGTATCAATCAGATTGTTGAACAATATCCAGAAAATTATGATGAAATTTTTAAAAAAACAATTGTAGTCTTAACTCTTGAACCATGTGTTATGTGTTGTCGAGCTTTAAGACGATTACAAGTGAAAGCAGTTTTATATGGAGCTCAAAATGAACGGTTTGGTGGTGCTGGTTCGGTAATGTCGGTACATTCAAATCCTCGATTAAATGATCCAGTTTTGAATTGTATATCAGGATCATTGGATGCCGAAAAATCTATAGCATTATTGAAACGTTTCTATGATCAAACTAATGAAAATGCTCCTAAGGATAAAGTGAAAATTAAAAAATCGACCTCTAATTTAATTATGGACGAATCGAATAAAAACAAAAGCCACAGTTCAGAACAATCAACGCACAAATGACTTTTTTTATATCGTTCAGCAAAAAACTTTTTACCACTAATCTAAACGATTATCAAACTATCGGTTCGATCAATGCTCCAAATGATACATTATATCGAACGATTTTCAAACCACTTCAATTAACTTGCTTATTACGACGTATCAATCTAATTGATTCAAATCTTGATCTTTTAGAAAATGAGAACGATATTGACAAAATGATTGAACATCCTAACATAATCGAAATGTTTGTTAGTTTTATACAGAATGATATGCTTTATACGATATTTCCTTACTCAGAATATTCATCGGTCGATATACTTTGTAAACCGTTTGGACTTGAAGAAAAAGTTATTTTATTCATATTACAAGATATATTAAAAGCTGTTGATTATCTACACCGTAATAACATTGTCCATCGGTAAGTTTTATTTAATAATTCCAATGATGAAATAATCTGAAAAAAATATTACTCGTTTATTGTTAAACAGAGCCATAAAAGGTTCACATGTATTGATTTTTGGACATTGGAAAACATCAATCAAATTTGTTCTTTCTGGTCTCAAATATTCGTGTCATGTTGATACGGTTGATGAACTGAAACTATTCAAATATCCAAAAAATGCTTCCAGTTTATTAACAAGTTTAGCACCTGAAGTACTTGAACAAAATATTCTTGGTTATACTTTCAAATCGGATATCTATTCATTGGGAATTCTGTGCTGTGAATTAGCAAATGGTGTTGTACCATTTGATAATATGTCATCGGATGAATTATTATTCTATAAAATTATTGGCGATATTCCTAAACCATTAGATTCATCGTGTGAAGAGATGAACATTTTTAACGAACTAATGGATCGTTTAGAGCTTACATTGAAACGTCGTTATCAAGTTTATAGACAACGAACTTTTAGTTCAATATTTCATGATTTTACACAAAAATGTTTACATTTAGAACCAGTACGTCGTCCAACGGCCATGAATTTATTGGAACATCCTTTTATCAGCAGAAATAAAGAACAAGATAACAATTTAATACAAAAAAGAGATGAAATTTTAAAAGAATTTTTTTCATCTAAATTTTAAAAAATTCAATTTATTCATAAAAAACGTTACAAAATCAAAATAAATTCTCATGTGTGTCTTGAATTTTGGATTCTGTTTCTGATTTACGATAATAATGTTTAATTTAAAAAATTCATTGTTTTTTAGAGTTTTTCATATTACAAAAGTATTCAATTCTACTTCTGCTTTACCACATAATCAATTAATAGAATCGACAGGTCGAATTTTCGTAAAGGTTTCAAAATATAATTGGTATTTTTGTCATTTTTTTACGGATTTGGTATTGTTTTTTTTCTAGGATAAATATCGAAAATTCATCGATCAAATACGGATAACTGTTTCGGGTGGTGCCGGTGGTAATGGTTATCCAAAATTTCAAGGATTAGGTGGCAATGGTGGAAATGTTTGTCTTGTTGCTAATGCTAATGTTAAATTGAATGATTTGCAAAAATCGAATGCAAGATTCCGTGCTGGTGATGGTCAACATAGTTCACGTAATTCTGTTATCGGTCAGAATGGAAAAGATTTGGAGATTAAAGTACCGGTTGGCATCACAGTCATTGTAGATGAATATAAAAAAGAAATTGCTCATCTTGATCAACCAGGCGACAAAGTGATTGTTGCTTTTGGTGGTCGTGGTGGTGATAAAACAAATTCCTATTTTGGTACAAAAGGACAAAAAATGGCCATTAAATTAGATCTGAAATTATTAGCCGATGTAGGACTAGTCGGATATCCAAATGCAGGTAAATCAACTTTGTTGCGGGCATTATCACGTGCATCACCAAAAATCGCTAACTATCCATTCACAACAATACAACCGAATCTTGGTGTAATTGAATATGATCCACCTAAAGCAGTACAATTGTATAATGATTGGTCAAAAGTAAAAGATAAATCTGAATTTTATGATCAAGATTATCGTCGAATAACTGTTGCTGATCTACCCGGTTTGATTGAAGGTGCACATCGAAACATTGGATTAGGACATAAATTTCTTAAACATATTGTTCGAACAAATTTATTGCTATTTGTTGTTGATATTGATGGATTTCGTAATTCGGGTGGTCGCCATTATCATCGTTCATGGTGTTCACATGAACCAATCGAAGTAATAGAATCACTGATTAATGAAATTGATCTTTTTGATGAAGAAATACTTGAACAAAAATCATCGATTCTAGCCATAACTAAATTGGATAATTCCGAAAAACGTGAACAATTCAATAGATTTATAGAAATTTTACAACAAACAAATTTAAATATACCATCTACGGTTGAAAAAGAAAATTTAATCAAAAAAAGTAATGAACAGTCATCAATGAATGTAAATAGTGATAATTCGAATCAACAATCAATCGAACATCATATGATCAATGATAATGATAATGAAACATTAATTATGGATCATAATCCACCGGATCCAATGGGATATAAATTTGATAAAATAATTGGTATATCTTCACTAACTGGTTATAATATTGATCAACTAAAAGGATTAATTCGTAAATTGATCGATATGAATGCTGAAAATAATAGACAATGTAAATTGAAAATGCAAAATTGTTGATTTAAATAAATTTTCATCATAAAATTAAACATAAAATGTAACAAATTGTTTTTTTTTGTTGTCCAAATCGTTCATTGAGTTTAAAAATTTTATTGTTGTTGTTGTTTACCAATTTTTTTGTTTTTCATGGTCGAAGCAATAAAGAAATGATGGTAACGTGATGGCATTGACTAAATATTTGACCCCGAAAATCAAATGACAAATAAACAATAAAAAAAATTATCAGAAAATTTTTCTTTCTTTGTAAATTTGTTTATGGACTTTAATCAATGAGGGGAAGATTTAGATTTTAGATTATGCAGAAAAAGATGATTGTTTAGATTGTTTTTTTATTGAATTGTTCTTTATAATCATTATAAAATCTTAATTAGACAGATTTTTGACATTCCAAAGCCATTTCCGATTAAATGTCAAAAATGTCGATAAGTACCTGTAGAAAAAATTTTAATCAAAAATATTTTGTCCTATGGTTCAACATAAAGTTTTCTGATAATGATTCTCAACAACAGCATCGAAATGGTAATGAAAAAAAATTGGGCATATTATGGATTCAATCATGGCAACATCGTTATCTTGTTGTTGGTTATGTTCAATCGAATAGTATTGCTGCACGAATTGGTCTTAAACATGGTGATCGTCTTGGTTATTTAAATGGAATCGTTGCGCCAAAAATTAAACATATTGAAAATTTCTTCTCAGATAATAATAATGATACATGTACACTTCGTTTGGGTATACTACGTAAACATGATCCAATTATGTTTAATCTCTTACAAATCAAATCCAATTTACTTAGTGATAATAATAATAATAATGATGATGCTAAACAATCAGATCAGAAGGTTAAAAATGACGTAAATGATGGTATCGAACATTCCAATAATAAATCAAAAGAAGATAATCAAAAAAACTTGCGATATTTTTTTGTTGCACAAAGTTGTTATGAAAATTTAAAAGAACCAGAATTATATGATGAAAATATATTATCATCAGCAATTAATAACAAGAATAATAATGATAATAATTGTTCATATTGTTATTCACTGAATTCATCAATAACTAGTTTTAGTCCAACAAAACAATCAACACCAATTATTGACGATCGAAGTGATTGTAGTCGAAATAAAAATCTTCAAGAAGCTGGTTCAACATTTATAAAAAATAAGGAAAATTATCAGCCAATTTTTATTGATGATAAAAATGTTTCAAAACAAAAACAACAAATGAATGAAAGCTATTCTTTTCATTGTACAAATAAAAAACGTCCCGAAATACAGAAATTGCTTAAAACATATGAATTGGTATCGTATGAGAAAAAACTTTATCATAAATATCCGGATACAATGGTTAAACCGAAAATTGATAAACATGTTAAATCACAACGTGTATTACGTAATGTTCAGAAACAGAATTGAAATCCAAAAAAAAATTGTTTTTAATTGAAAAATTTTTATTTATTTATATTACAAATGATGTTAAAGAATCTTTTTTTTTCCAAATGTTATGTTTAAAAACATTCGAATCTTTGAATTCGAATTATTTTTTTTCAAATAAATCCCATTCACAAAGTACGTTTCATTCGTAAAAAAAGTATGTCGCAATTGTTTTGTTTGTTTTTTTTTTGCTCTTTTTTGGCTCGAAAAATATTGTATCCAATATTCAACAAGTTGTAGATTTCAAATTCATTCAACCGTAATTGTGAAAAAAACGCCCGTCGTTTTTTTTTTTTGCTTTCATTATTCATTCAACCAACAATGAAAAGAAAAAACCATAATAACGAATTGATCATTCGATCATGGACCAGTGAAATTGATGAAAAACCAAACCAAAATCAAATCATGAAATTTGATGATGATCATAATCAAAATGATCAAATGAATGAATGAATGAATGAAGAAAATTTCGACTAATCTTATCGATTGTATTTAAGCTTAGATAGCTTCCGTATGTTGTATTTTTTTATGCAACAAGTTGTGTATGCGTATTATGTTTATGTTTGGTATATACGTTTGTCTGAATCAAACATAGATAACTTCTTAATAATCAATCTTTTTTTTTATTGATTTTTTTTTTGTTTTTCAATCAACATATTTACTTGGGTTTTTTTCACCACCCCAAACCATATTTATATGTTTGTTTTTGGTTTGGTTTGTTTGTTTTTTTAGTTAAACGGTGAGCAAAAACATTGTCAACTAAAAAAAATTAATATAATTAGAAAATTCCAATATTCAATGATCATTCGATTCATCCAAACTCCTGAACATCTAAATTTTTTGATATTTATGGTTTTATTGAACTGAAAATTTGTTTTTTTTTTTTTTGTTTCTTCTTCAACATTTATTTGTTTATGTTTTGGCAGAACTGAATCAGAGAAAAAACGATTAATTTGAATCGCTACTGGATTGTTGTTATTTGTTTCTACAGAAATTTTTTCTTTTTCATTTCCTGATTATGGCAATGAGCTTGAAATTTTTTTAAACAAACCTTTCATTCATCATCATCATCATCATTCATATATAAATATCATTGCAAATTGTGAAAGAATCATTTTGTTTCACCACGAAAAAAATTGAAATATCAACCAGATTTCAACCCAAAAAAAGTGTTCGCATTGAGAAAATTTCCATTTTTTTTTGAAATAGCTGTTGTAATTAGTGATATGTAAATTAACAAAATTTCATCGTCATCATTTTGTTGGTGGTAATTTTCCTCATTTTTTCATTTGAAACAACATTTGTTTCCATCAGAAACCCTGACCATCAAAAAACCGTGAAAAAAACTCATCATCATTCTATTACATTCTAGAACAAAACAAAAAAAAAAACATAATCAAAACAAAACGATCAAATCAATTTAAAAATAATATAACCATCATCATAAAGATATGATAGTAGGTAAGACCTTCGAGAAAAAAAACACTAAATGTTTCTTTTATCCCAAAAAACCAAAATTTTTTTCTTTTTCTTCTTATCTTAATCATATCATTTCATTTCATTTAGAACATGTAACGAAATTTTCAAATGCAACAATCTTAAACTGATATTTATATCCGGTGACTATAATACTGGTGATATGAAAAAAACCATATGCAAAAAATGATTGAATGAATTGAATGAATGAAAACAAAAACAAATCAAATCATCACACACAAAAACCTGTATTGATCGAATCAGAAAATCAAATAATCATTTGGATAACTACTATTTTACTACATCATTATTTCTCAATCTCTACTAAATTCAATCTGTGATCTTTTTTAAACTTATCTTTTTCGAATTTTTTAATCACGCAATATTGTCATATGATTGGAAAGAAAGAGAAAAAAAAACAATTAACGAAAATTAGTCAAATAATTAAAGGCGGATTGTTGGAAGAAAAAATTGATAATTTTACGAAAATTAATGAACAAATTATTTCGAACAAAAGAGTTCAGTTTAGGAATAAAAAAAAATGAAACTAATTTCATCAATCAATAATATTGATAATGTACAATATGATGATAATGATAATAATGATAATCATTATGATAATCAACAACGGTCATCATCATCATCATCAATAATGATTAATCAACAAATTGAACATGCAATTGATAGAATGGTTAGTGAAGCTGTTGAAAGATTATCTGATGAATCGGATGAACAACAACAACAACAACAACAACAACAAATGCAGCAAAAAAAATGGCAACAACATGGCCATGAGAATAGCCAGAGAAAATTCATTAATATTAACGATAAAAATGATGCCTATATTCTAGATGATGATGATGATTGCGAAGATGATATTAATGATGATGATAATGAAAAACAACAACTTTTACCAAAAAATAGACGAAAAAATGCAAAAATACGTAGCGTCAATCAACAACGTATCAATAATAATAAAAATATTAATGATGATGTTGTTGATGATGATGATGATGGCGCCAATAATGCGTTGTCGCAACGCCATCATCAAAAACAGCCAATGAAAACAAAACAACAAAAGCAACGACTATTGCAGCAACAACAACAACAACAACAACAACACCGACAATCGAAAAAAAGTAGTCCCTCCGACCACCGCAGTCGACAGCCGCCTTTTTCCAACAACATCGAATCTTGCATCGACCGAGCAAATAAATTTACAGCCGAAAACAACTATACAGACATTGTTAATGAAAACATCATGGGTATCACACCGTATTTAGAATCATCCGCAAATAATAATAATAATGAAAATGATAGTAATAATGGATCGAAAACAAATGTTACCGGTAGTAATGTTGAATGTGGTCCAAAATTTAATTGGTATATTTATTTGGTGACAATATTATCGGCAATCGGTGGTTTCCTGTTTGGTTATGATACCGGAATAGTTTCTGGAGCAATGGTTTTTATTCGGTATGTTTTCATATTTTTTTTTCTTCTTTCAATTTTCTCTTATTTCATATTCGAGTGTTCCAATAAACAAAACAAACTTTTTTTTAAGTTTCTCATTGTTAATTCTATATAACTTTCGAATTTAGCTATATCATTTTTTAAATTTTCTTATTTAAGTTACCCTCATTCATTTTGTTGCAGCCATATTTGAATAACACTTAACAATGCTACTAGGCTCTTTTTTCATTTGATTCGAGAATAAAAAAAAATAAACCAAGACAAATTCATGGCTATATTCTTCTTCTTGGTTGATTTGCGCAATTTTTTTCATTTGCTATCAATCCATTATTCGGTCAGTCGGTCAGAATTTATATAGAAGATTTTCATTCAAAAAAAGAAAATAGGTTGAAAAAAACTAGGACATTCTTTGCATTTTTTTCAAATCATCAGATCAATCGATCGATAGATTTATTGATTGCACATTTTGTTTTGAAAAAAATCAATCAAAATATTGATATTTGGATGTTTTCTGTTGTTGCTATTGTTTTATTTGTTAAAATGAAACAATAACAGAAAGAAAAAATTTTTTAAAAACATAAACAAAATTGTTTCAAATATCATCGCATTTGGAAAATTTTTTTAAAATTAATAAGCGATGATAATTGATCCATAACTTTAGTGAAATATTAATTAATGTTTTTTTTCATTCATTCCAATCGAATTTTTCCATTATTTTTTTACGAAAAAAAATCAATCACCATGGATGAAATGAGAGAAAGAATGATGATCATCTTTCCATCGATTAATGCAATCGATTCATCTAATCAAATCAAATAAAAACATTCAATATGATTATTATTTTGTATATTTTAGGAATGTTTTTGGAAACAAAAGCAAATAAAAACATCAGTTTTTTGTGTATAAATTTTTTCTTTTTCCAATAAATTAATGCAGTGAAGATGAAATTCTTTTAAAAGAATTTTTGTTTTTGCTTTCTAATTATTTATGGATTTTTTTCTTCTTGTTTGAAAAATCAAAAAGAAATGGTTTTTCAAAATAGAAAATTTTTTGTTTGACAAAAAAAATATTTTATGTCTCTTTTTTCACTATCGAAAATATACATTTACATCTGTCATTCATTGTTTTTTCACCCGAACAAAACTGAACGTGATTTGAGATGGTAGAAAGATTTTTTTAATGTGTTCAAATGTCAAGATGGTTGTAATAACAACCCATCCATGGCCATAATAATAATAATGATGATGGGGAGATGAGAAAAAAGAGTAAAGATAATTTATTATTGTTATTCATAATGATTATGACTTTTTTTGTTCACATTTCATCTTTCCCTCTTTTTATTTCTCTTCCCATCATCATTATTTCATTTTTAGTTTCTATATTTGTCCTCGACAAATATTAACCTTGACATTAGACGGTCATCATCATTATCATTATTATTGAAATTTGTCATCCACCAACGCATTGATAAAGTATGCGTCCTTTGCATTGATAGTGATGATCGAAAATTTGATTAACAGATATTTATTTATAGATTCAATATCGATCGAATTCATTTTATCAATGAATTTCCTTATTTTTGTACAAAATCTATATGTGCAAAAAGCAACAACGATGAATTTTTTTTTCATTGTATAACAGAAAATTGCATAAATATCCTGTGTTATTGGTGTTTGAGACAAAAAAAAACAAAAACAATATTTAAATGTGAAAAATAATAACTTTTTTTTTCTGTGAATAATAATTCTTTCTATGCAAAATGAGAGGGGGAGGTTATGTCTATAAATTTTTGTTTCGAATCTGAATTGTGAAAAAAAACCTAATGAAGAATTTGCATCACAAATTTTGTTTTACTGGAAAAATGATAATGATGATGATGTTTATTGATTTTTTTCTTTGGTTGTTAGTGTAATATGATAATATGGCTGTTGTCGTTAACCTTGAACGTGAATTATTTTTCCCTTTACATTTACCATCATTATGTTGATGATGATAATGGTTTTTGGTTGCCGTATTTATGAATTCAAAATGGACTTGTTGTTTTTTTTCACTCACTCTTTCTCTCTCTCTCTCCTGTCAAATTTTTTTCTTTTTAGTTGCCATTCATTATTCAATAGTTTTCTCTTTCACTTTTTGGTTGTTGTTACAAACATTTTGGTTCAACCAACCCAAAGTAAAGTGTTCAATCTGTGTGTTAAGCTAGATGTTTAGATGATATTCTCTATTATTCATGAGTGTTATTGATCGGTTAATTTAATAGTCGATAAAAATTCATTTTGAATTTGAAGTTTATTTAATGATTGATTCCGGGTGTCAAAGGTGTGTGTTTTTCTCTCAAATATATATTTTCATAAAATGTCGATGTACTTTTAGGAGATAAGAAAAATTTTCCATAGAATTTTGATTTGTCTAATGCGGAGATTTATCAAAAAAAAAAATGATATTGGATTTTGATTGATTAATTGTTTCAATTTTGTTTTTTTGGTAAAAACAAAAATTAGGATTATGGTAATTAAAAATTATTATGGTAATAAAAACTAATTTAAAATGAACAGATTATAATCATAATGTTAATAAAAAATAATTAGATATAAATGTGTAGATGTAGTTTGGAGGGAAAGAAAGAAAAAAAATGTTAATTATATTTTTCTCTTCCATCACACTTATCAATCAATCATCATCATCATCTAATCATGACAGATTTTTTTTCAAGGTGCTAATGGAAAAATTTTTGTTTGTTTTGAAATTGATGATATTTATTTGTTTTATTATGCAAATGAATATATCAATCAGAATAGAAAACTCGAATGGAAATAGGAATTTTGGAAATAAGATTTTTGTTTTGAAATCAAAATGATAAATTTTAAATATTTTATTTTAAAAAATTCATTTTTTTAATAAAGGGATTATTTCAATCTAAGTACAACCATGCAAGAGGTTGTCATTTCGGTAACCATATTAACAGCATGGATATTTTCATTTATTGCCGGTTATTTAACAAATAAATTTGGACGAAAATTAACAATAATATTAGCATCATTTATATTCACTATTGGTGGTTTTTTGATGGCATTAGCACATACACAATATGTTTTATTATTAGGTCGTGCTATTGTTGGTTTAGCCATTGGTTTAGCATCAATGGCCATACCGGTTTATATTGCCGAAGTAGCACCAGTTGATATTCGTGGTAAATTAGTTTCTACAAATGTTTGTTTCATTACATTTGGACAATTTGTTGCATCAATTGTTGCTGGTTTATTCAGTTATGATCCAATTAATGGCTGGCGTTGGATGTTAGGTAAGTTATTATCATTTTTATTTTATTTAAATAAAATGAAATAAAAATTAAGTTTCACACAGTAAAAACTAATAAAAAGCCAGATGTCTTTTTTTCATCTTGGTGGTGTGTGAGTGTTAGTTTATACATCTTTAATGTCCTTGATAAGCTTTTTGGTAATTTTGTTTTTTTTAACAATTTAGGTCTAGCATCTGTACCATCCATATTACAAATGATATTTTTTTTCTTTCTACCCGAATCACCTCGTTGGCTTGTACAAAAAGGACGCTATGATGAAGCATTGAATGCTTTACGTAAATTTCGTACTGCCGATACAAGAGAAGATAACATTGTGATAGAATTCAATAATATTAAATCAAGTTGTTTAAGTAGTGAACGTGAACGAAAAAATAATACATCAATCAGCCAAATTTTATCGAATCCGACTATAATGAAGGCATTATTTGTTGGATCTATGTTATCAATATTTCAACAAATTGCTGGTATTAATACGGTTATGTATTATAGTGCTACAATTATACAAATGTCCGGTATCAATGATAAATCTACAGCTGTTTGGCTTTCAGCATTGACTGCATCGATCAATTTTATATTTTCATTTGTTGGCCTAGTTCTTGTCGAACGAATTGGTCGTCGATTATTAATATTAAGTAGTCTTTGTGGTGTTGTATTTTCATTATTTATGTTAGCCATCGGTTTTCAATTGGCTGAAGTTAATTCACCTCCAATAACATTCCATACGGATGATCCAATTTCTGATTATTGTTCACGTATGGCAAATTGTGATGCATGTGTTTCATCAAATATTTGTGGCTTTTGTTTCTTTGATGATCATTCCAATTTGTTGGGCTCATTATCCATGTCAAACATTAATGGTACTTGTTTACCTATGAATCAAACATCGTATTTACCATTCAGTAAGTTTTTTGAAATTGAAATTTTTTTCTATTTGACATTAACACTGTTTTTTCTATCTTTCTTTTATAAAGGCAATAGTTCCTATTGTACGAATAGTACTAATATATCGATGCATTGGACACATGAATGGTGTCCATCACAATATTCATGGATGACATTAGCCGGTTTAATGCTCTATCTTTTCTTTTTTGCACCCGGTATGGGACCAATGCCATGGACAATTAATTCGGAAATCTATCCTCTTTGGGCCAGAAGGTAATTGATTAATTTCTTATTATCAAAAATTAATGAACTTTTTTTTGCTAACTCGATTCGAAAATAGTTTCTGTTATTCAGTATCAACATCATTCAATTGGTTCTTTAACCTATTGGTATCGCTCACATTTTTAACATTAACAAATCTGTTAACAATCTATGGTGCCTTCTATCTATATGCTGGTTTAGCTTTTTTTGGTCTGGTTATGTTCTTTTTTATATTACCCGAAACCAAAGGCAAAAAACTTGAAGAAATAGAATGCCTATTTCAAGGATCATTATTTACAATGGGCTTAAATAAAAATCTATCACAATATGATCAAGTTGATGGATCAGTCAATGCAAGTCAATCTACGGTTGTGACAAATGCTTCGAATGAATCAAATGCCGCTGTTACGGGTGCTGGTACAGTGACAATCATTTGAAACAATCTCATAAATGAATTTTTTTAAAAAGTATTTTTATATTTTGATTCTATCAAAAAAGAAACGATGTATCCCGGACCAATTGTTAAAAAAATTGTTTTTTTTACAATTTTTCACCACTTATTGTTGGCAGCAATTTGATGACCAAAACTGATTTTTTGATTTGATTTGAACAAAACTGTGATCGAAAAATTGGATTAACCAAACCCCCTTTTTTCAATATCTCGATATTTTGGCTACGTATACATATTTAATTTGATTTGTCTTTTTATTGTTTTAACACTTTTATTTTATTTTATTTTATTTTTTTGATTTTTAAATTATTATCATGAGAATTGGCTGTTTTTTTACCCTGAATCTTTATTTTCAAATCTTTTTTTTAGACAATTTATTTCGCTAAATAGTGAATTTTATTTTTTTTTTTAAATCAATAAAAGTAATCACAGAGCAAAACCATGACTCAGATAATTTGATCAATGTGATGATTCGACAGTAAATTTTTTTTTTTCGTTGGTTTTACTTAGTCCGCCGAATTTGTATTAAAAATTTTGAAATTTTTTATCTACTCATTTCGGACACTAGATGGAAGCATAAAATAATTTTAAAGTAAAAAAAAATCGAAAAGTTAAATGAAAGTTCATCAAATTTTCGGTTTATTAAAACAAAGTAATGAGGTGATAAAAAAATGTTTACATGATTTTTGTTGTTGGAAACATGAATGAAATTTAGTTGATTATAAAAAAAAAATTTTCAATCGTCCATAGGCTCGGTTTGATGTTTCTTTTTCTTTTTCTTCTTTTTCTCTTTAACATCGGATACCGCTTCTTGTCCATCACCATCATCATCATCGCCACCGTCAGCTTGGTGAAGGAAATCTTGTTTGATTTCTTGTGCTTTTGATTTATTCATATCCTCATCTTGTGGTTGGATTTTCATTGGCAATTTACCAATCTTTTCATACCATTCTTTTGGTGTTTGATCATTTGGTTGGCCCTTTTTATCTAACATTCCATCTTTGATTAATTTTTTCTTGAATGATGCAACTGGTCCTAATCCCCATTTACGTGGATATGTATCACGTTCCATAACAACACGTTTGATTTTGGCAACAACACCATGATCACAGCACATAATTGTTGAAGTTGTCATCAATGCAATTGCTAGAAATGTAAAGCTTTATTAGTAACAAAGAAAAATTTGAAATTCATTCTCAACAAACCTAAACAAACGGCTTCGCCTTTAGTGGTGACGATAACAATTTCTTCATTCATTTCAATATCATCATCGTATCGAAGAACACCAGGTAACATGATTTTAGCACCATAACATACGGCATTTACAGCCGTATCTTTGATTATAATTCGTTTATGACCTACTAATAATGCTTCCAATGGTTTGACAACTAATCGTAACAAAGATTCATCTTTATGGTGATCAAATTGATACATAGCATCGACCAAGTCATGCATTGTAACCATGCCTTCGGATTCACTTTGGATGCCAGATCTAACACGACGAAGCTCTTGCATTTGACCAGATACTCCCAACAACAATCCCAAATGAACACATAATGTTCGGACATAAGTCCCGGCTTCACAATTTAGCCAAAGAATGCCTAGATTTGCTTTCTCATTGAATTCGAGTAATTTACTTTCATAGATATTACGAATACGAAGTTGACGTTTAACTGCTGAAATCAGTGGTGGTCGTTGGAAAAGAGCGCCAGTTAATTGTTGAACAGCTTTGGCCACAGTAGCTCTGCCGCCCGGAACTTCGGAATGCAATCGTAAAACAGCTACATATTCTTTGCCGGCATTCTGTTGACTTTTAACAAGCCGCGTGGCACGATCAATACAAACAATCAAACAGCCAGATACTTTTGGATCAAGTGTACCACTGTGACCAGTTTTCTCTACACGTAATATACGCTTAATCCAAGCTACAACTTCATGAGATGAAGGATTGGATGGTTTATCCAGATTAATAAAACCCGATTTAAGATATTCTTTAATTGTTCTTTTATTTGGTGAACAACCGAATGGTAATGGAGTAAAGTGATGAGCTCGTACATTCATACGATCCAAATTCTTCAACAATAATGGCCATTTTTCAGATAAAATTTTTGGTGGTTTTGATTCTGGTTGCAGGGAAAAGTCCGCAGTATCATCCATTACTGAATCATTATGAGAATGTTTCTTTTTACCGGATTTTTTCCCAACTTTTTAATAAAAATTCCAAATTTAATAATGATCAAAATTCTTAATTTAAATAACTTACAATCGATTTCCATGATAGTATCGAATTCACCAAAAAAATGACCGATGACAATAAAAGCGAAAAAAATAAGAGAATTCAAATCAGTCACGCATAAAAAATGATGTCGGATGGATCTTCAAAATAAAAATTCCATGCTGCTTGCAAACAGTATTGCGCATGAATATTTACATGCTTTCATACCATCCATAAAATCCATGACTCATATTTTGAGCAAAGAATTTCAATCATTACAATTGTCAATTATTTACAATCAGATTATCTTTTTAAAATTATTTAGGCTACAAATCCATTATCTGTTTTACGAATTTTACAATGGCAGCTTTTCCCAAAGAATCAATCAATAAAACAATACAACAAGATTGGGCTAATCGTGAATATATTGAAATCATAACGGGCAGCATTAAAAAAATTGCCGATTTTCTTAATTCTTTTGGTATTTAATCGGTTTTTTTTCGAAATTTCATTTTAAAAATAATTTCATTTTAATATTTTTGAAATAGATCGTTCATGTCGTGGTCGTTTAGCAGAATTGAATGAAAAATTAACAAGCCTCGAACGTAGTATCGAACATTTTGAGGCAAAAGTTTCCAATAGTGAATTAGCACAACAGCAGCAACCTCAACAATCGAATTCCAATGTTAATACAACAATTATGGCAACTAATAAACCTTCAACATGATTTTTTAATCAAATAAAATTTTTATTTCGAAAATTTATTATAATCATTCAAACATTTCAATAATAACATTAATTTATAACTGGATATTCCGCGAAACATACAACACCGAATTTGAATTACATTTACAAATTATTAAAATAAATGAATCCTATACATTGAATATTGAATATTATTTTGAAATAATTTAGTGGTAATTTAGTTGTAATTATCTTTAAATCATAATTTTTCATCATTTGAAATAACATTCTTCCACGATGATCATTCCTATTATTCTTCCAAAATTCATCAAATAGTCGCCGCTTAAAAAAGAAAAGGTTATTTTAAAAAAAAATTGAAACAAAACTTACAGATCAATCGGTGATTGCTGTGATTGTTCGACTAAAGAAGATTCTTGGTGAATCGATGTTAATTTTCTATTTTTCATAGCTATTTCAACCTTAAATTGAATGTTTGGGTAAAAATAGAACTATAGTGAAAAAAAGAAAAAAACGACTATTTATGTCGTTTCCTTTTTTTTGAGAACACCATACGAAGTTTCGTCATCGTCATGTTCATTTAGAAAATCATCACAAATGATCACATTAATGGAACTCTTGATTAATTTCTTTTGTTTAATTTTTAGGAAACGATCGGCTGCAACTAATTAATTTAGTACGTGATAATAACTGTTATCAGCCATACCTTTCTTCTTTAATTACCGAAAGAATTAAACGTGATAAACTATGGATAAAAATCGCCGATGAAATGAATTGGTCAAATAAGTTAATATAAAATAAAAGATTTTAATAAAATTTATCTATGAAAAAAATAGAAGATAAAGTAAAGGACGAATGGACAAAAATCCGAAAAAATTACGTTCGCCATCTAAATCGAAGAATGGTTAAAAAAATGAAAATTCAATACCCGGAATTAGAATTTCTTAAGGAAGTTATTCCAAATTTCCGTGAATTCTCTGAACAATCGTATACGTTTTGTTTTATTTTTTTTTTTTTTAATAATAACCTACGAAAAAATAATTTATCGATCGAAAAAATCTCAGAAATAATAAAAGAATTTAACATCGATCTATGTTTAATACAAGAACCACCAGTTCAATTTGATTGTCATCAAATTTGCTGTGATTGTTCGACCAAAGACTATTGGTACTTGATATACTGTTGCGTTGTACATTGATTTCAATTCTTTTGATAATATGTCATATTTTCTCGCCTTTTCTGTTTCTGTTTCCTTTAGTCATATTTTTTAAAATTGTACAATTAAAAAAATGTAATATAATAAATATTTTTGTCTTTTCATTTATTTTGTGTATTTTCTTTGATTTAATTCATATTCGAAAATTCGATTCAAAATTCGAAAATTCTAAATGCTTTAGCAAATCATCCTACATCATCCTATCATATATGATATGAATAAGAGGACAATCTAAAAGGTTTATTCACTTGTTAATTTCTACTGAGAAAACGTGATTTACTTTCACTAATTTTCAATTACGAAATTTAAAAAATTTAAAAAAAATTTCAATTATGAGTAACTACAATTTTAAGGGTGATACATCAGATGATTCTGAGAATGATAAAAATGGCGATTCTAAACACGACGAGGACGAAGTGGAAAAATCAGCCAAAGAAAAAAAATAATAAAGGTAAGAAAAAAAATTACTAAAAATTATTAATAATGAAAATTTATTTTTTGTATTTTCGAAAAAAAATGTTTAGAAAATACGAATGGAGAACAATTTAAATTTAGTAAGTAGAATTGACTGAAATTACTATAGTAGAATGTAAAACTAAAAATATTTGATTTTTTAGGAATTCGTTTCAAATTATTTTGATAAAAATCGAAGGAATTTTATGCCCGAGAGGTATCAATTTCCAACATTTGATTCCCGAACCGAAAATTGGTTTAAATATTTGAATCGTATTCCCGTTGATATGGATTGTGAAGAACAATTCAAAAACGATATTATCAAAATAATCAACAAAATTCATGAAGATTTAGTTGGAGACAACAAGTTATTTATAAATTATCTCCCTGATACCGAATTTTGAAAATTGTTTTCCAAGCTGATTGAAAAATACCCAGGAATTCGTGAGCATTTCAATCGTGTTTTAATGCAAAATCTGGTCAAAAAAATGACCCATTGATGGTAAGATAATTTTTGATAATTAAAAATTGAATCAATTATCATTAATATCTTTTCATTTCTTCTGAACAATAGGCTTATTTGATAAGCAAAGTAAGGAACAACAAATCATCAATTAATCAACGTGAAAAACGACAACAAAAAAAAAGAATTACCACGACTATCGTCGAAGTCCAATTGAATGAAGAACTCTTCGATAAATAAAAATCGATCGGGAACATCATCAAAAAATCAAAAAAAAAAAAAAAAAAAAAAAAATCTATTTTTAATGCATATGATAAAATATCCAATCTCTCCAATCCAATAGGGCCTTTTGATATTTTAATATTTTCAATAAAAAATAAGTAATTTAATTTTACAAAATTTTAATATAGAATAAAATGATTCACATGTGTACGTTGTTCCGAATATTGAAATAATTCGACAAGCAGCCTGCTTTAATTCAGGATATTTGGATTCCGGTACAAATTTCCAAAATTGATCAATTGAAGTCGACTTATATTTTAATTGCAAAGCTTTAAATATAAGACTAAGTTTAAAAATGTAATTATATTGGAATTGGCATTGGTAACTTTCAGTTTTAAAACTAAGGACATTTTTAAAAGCAATCTTGAAGCTTTTTTTGAAGGAATCCAATTTTATAATTTTTTTGCCATAAGATAGGAAAAAACATCGACTTGTTTCAATACAGTAGGAAAATTATAATTTTCATTGATTTTTTTGAAATGGCGGTAACGTTTAACGTTTTGTAATGATCCGATAAAAAATAACATACACATTCGACCATATGTTGACGTTCAGAAGATGTTACGAATTTTTTTTTATACGATACTTTTGAAAAACGATTTTTGGCCTCTAAAAATCGTTAGTTAGCTTCAAAATTGCCGTTAGAAAACAAGAACTTTGTCTTTGCGCTCTAACACTTTCTCAATGAGTGTGCAACGTTTTTTCAAACAGGAAACAGGAAAAAATTCGAATTTTTTAGTTTTCGAACTTTTAGACTCGTCATATAAAACGTAACTTTTCAAAATCTGCATTTCTGCGGAAGATGATTTGAGATCTTCTCTGACAACGGCACGAAGACCTAATAAGAATAACGGAAGCACTTCTTCCCAATTACCGGATGAAGCTTTGATAGCTGCTTTAAGAGAACGATGAAATCTTTCGATCATTCCATTCGCTCTAGGATTGTACGCTGATGTGGAAATTAGTTGCACGCCAAGCAGATCCGCGAATTTTCGATAGAGATCGGCTTGAAATTGTGGTCCTCGATCCGTTGTTATTTTGGCCGGAATACCAAACCGAGAAATCCATTCCTCATAGAAATAACATTGAATAAATGTCGAAAAACATAACCATATGAAATAAATCAAATAAAATCAGACAAACACGTGGTTAATTTTTATTAAATCAAATGGTTTATTCAATGTTAGCTTCAACAACCGAATGAATAGAAAAATTAAAACATTTTAGATAGCAAGATTGTTTCGAACAAACAGTTCTAAACTTCGAAACTTCGAACTTTTGTTTCTGCTTCATGACAATGATCGAACTTTTTAATTTATTATGAGCAGTTAAACTTTTACGTAAATTTTGTTGTATTATTTTTATTCTATTGAATTTGCATGGGAGAAGAGGAAGTTGATTGCTGGGATGAAAGTTCGATAGTTGTTGTCAAAGATGAACTACTAGCAGGTAGAGTGTATGATTTGAATGCTGTTTGACTCATTAAACGATCTATTTGTTTTTTTTTATACAAAGGACAGCTGTCTATTCATCACTTTTCTAATTCATCAATTTGGTACACAAAGGATTGGGATTGAACAATGAATTTTATTATATGTCTGCACCGTATGAGCGACAGAACAAGAATGAATGTTATGTAAGTTGTGTGTTCATGTATATGTATGTATGTATGACAAATCCTAGAAAGCACGTGGCGGAAAAGGATGAGCGAAGAGGAAACATGATTACAAAAATACAAGTATGCAAAAATATGAATATGTAAAATACACTAAGTGCTCAGAAAAAAGTGGACACTTTGCAAAATAACATTGTAAACTAACATAAAGAGAATCATTCTTTAACAAATCCAAATTGGTAAACTAACATAAAGAGAATCATTTCTTAACAAATTCAAATTGGTAACATAACATAAAGAGAATCATTCTTTAGCAAATCCAAATTATTTTAATGAAAAAAAACACGTGTGAAATTCAAACGTGAAAAAAAACAAAAACAAACAAAATAAACAAAACAAAAATAAAAATCAAAATCAAAATAATAAACAAAAAAATATATATACAAAAAAAAGCAATTGACCAGGGAAGTAAGACAAGTGAGAAGACTTGATTGTCCAATACCAAAAATGTTGAGAAAACAAAGACCAGCAAGTCCAGACGTTCAATAAATTAGGTCGAATAGATGCATAGGATCAGGCATTCATTGTTGATGATGTTGATGATGACTGTTGGACTTCATCGTCCGAAGAATAACCTTCTGTGTCACTGTTTGATGGTAAATCGCTGAAATAAAAAAAATTATTATGTGTGAAAAAAACAAAACAAAACTTACGATTGTTCAGAGTATTCACAAAAATTTGGATATACATCCTTTAAGAATTCAAGTTCTGGGTATTGAATTTTTAATTTTTTTTCCATTCGTCGTTTAAGATGTCGATTATAATTTTTTCTAATTCATTCTTCGTCTTAGATGACAGTTATAATTTTTTTTCAATTTCTGCCATTCTTGATTGAAGTTTTCAAGTCATTTAGACACCATACCATGAGATGAATATCCTTTTTCTTGGAAGTGAATTTCCAGTTATGTGTGTAAAGTTTTTTGATTTTTCGGCGATTAATTCAGGTTACTTCCTTATAACAAAAGTAAATAGAATTGTGGATAGATTTGGATGGATTCCTGGAAGAATTTGTTGCCGTCCAAAAACGTAATTGAAATTTTTTTTTTTTTGCACATTTTTTACATTTTCGAAAATCCTAAACACAACGTTGTCAACGGAAGATCAAAAATCAAATGTTTTTGCGTTGAGAGTGTGAAGGAAAACGGAAAACAAAACGAAAAAAAATTTGGTGGACTGCGCAAGCTCATTTCGAAATTTCTAATTTGCTCATTTTTTTACATTAATGCATTTTTTCTCGATTTTCAGAATTCGGAAAATCAAAAAAAAAAAAAAATCGCTATCGAAAGAACAAATGAATTTTTTTTGATTTCGATTTTCAGGATTTTACACAAAATTCATGAGTATGTTTTTTTTCTTTTCTTCTTTTTTCTTGTCAATTTCTTTCTCACACATTTTACAACATTTTCACACAATGATGTAACGAATCAGTTAAAACACACACTAATGATGATGATGACCAATTAAAAAAAAATGCAAAAAATAAATTTTAAAAAAATTTGAATTTATTTTAGATTTTTATTCAATATTTTTATTATAAATTAATTAAAGTTTCGTGGTTTTAGATGTAAAAATCATTTCCGGGAATGATTCTAGCAGCATTTTTTTTTCGGTCCAAGCCAATTGAATCACAAAAATTGTTCAATATGAGGTAGAAATATTTTTTCGATTGAATGATGGTTTTTCGGTGGTTTTAATTTTTAAGTCATTTTCAGTCATCATGTTATATAACAATCGACCACGACGATCATTCCTTTTATCATTCCAAGTTTTATGGTGTGAATTAAAGTCACCACTTAGTATTATTGCATGATTAGGATAGGATTTTTTTCTTTCAGAACTTAAAGAAGAAAGGTATGGCTGATAACAGTTATTATCACGTACTAAATTAATTAGTTGCAGCCGATCATCACCTAAAAATTTAATAGAAGAAATTAATCAAGAGTACCATCAATGTGATCAACATTTCCATGTAATCAAGTCATTTAGACACCAGAGAAGATGAATATTGTTACGATGACGAAACTTCGAATGCTGTGCTCAAAAAAAGGAAACGACATAAATAGTCGTTTTTTTCTTTTTTTCACTATAGTTCTATTTTTACTCAAACATTCAATTTGAGGTTGAAATAGCTATGAAAAATAGAAAATTAACTTGTGCAGAATAAAGAAATAAATCAAGAATTTTGACGTTTCAAAAACAGAATTAATTTATTTCAGGATGTTCAACCAATATTTTTTAATAAATGGTAATACATGACGACATTTATCTTCATTTATTTAAATTTGAATTTATTCTATTCAGAGTGGTAAGGGTTAAATTTACCCGAAATCGATTGAAAAAATAGTGTATTCTGTTGTTTAGTTGATAAAATCCTCGATGGATGGTAGCAGCATATAATGCTTTTTTTTTGTTGTTATTAAATAAATAACAATCATAAAATACAAAAATATAAAATGAATGTTATTAACAATTGAATATTATTCAAATTAAAAAGTTTTCATCAATTTTTTTGTAAACATTAAAAAATTATACAAAACAATGGATAATTGTAATTATAAAGGAGTAATTTACATAATGAAAATAAAAATTGTTAGAATATAACCATGTATACGAAATAAAAGGTTGGTCATTTGGATTAAGTCAGTGATTTTTTAATTATTTTTCAATTGGATCTCTTGCGATCGAATTAAAATCGTTATCGATTAGACTGATAACAATTTCGCTTTGTTGAGCATTCGGTTTTTGATCATATTTACGATAATAATAAATATACAAAGTAAAAATCGATGCGAATAATGATATCCCAGCCAAACAGATATATATTGTTGTTAAATTCTTTTGAAACTTTTTAAATAGATGATTCGAATGATTTGGAATCATTGATTGATTTGGAATCATTGATTGATTTGGAATCGATTCAGATGATAACACACAAAAAAAAGTAAGGAGAGTACTCTCCAAAATTGAAGGTTTTTTCCTTCAATTTTGATGAGTGTTTACCAAGGTTGAAGAGTGTTAGCCAAATTTGGAGAGCATTGTGGAGAGTACTGTTCAACGTTGGTAAGCATTGCTCAAAATTGGAGAGTACTCTCCAATCAATACTCTCCAATTTGGAATAGCGTTCTTCAATGTTGGTAAGCATTGCTCAAAATTGGAAAGTACTCTTCAACACAATACTCTCCAATTTGGAATAACATTCTTCAACGTTGGTTAACACTATTCAAAATTGAAAAGCGAAAACAATCGAATGATGGAATTCGGTAATTCTGCTAAAAAAATGTGATTCCGATGAGATTTTATCACGAAAATTAATTAGAATTGATGCTAATGATAAAGATGTAAATTTTTTGGTTATAATCGATAATTGGAATTGAATCTTTGATATGTAACAATTCAATTCATTAATAAAAATAAAAGAATTTGTTAAAAATGGAATTCATTTTTTTCAAAGTGTGTGTTTAATTCAATTTAAAAGTTAATATTACATTTTGATTTGTTAAATTGATAGCAAATATATGAATTGGGAATCAAGGGAATGGTAAACCGAACATTACAAAAAAAAGGCGCCAAATCATTTCACGAATAGTGAAAACGTTAAATTCAAAGAAACAAACCTAACATAACCCTGAATTATAAAATGATCCATATTAATCACATAGGGATCATGTGGACAATTTTTCAAATAAAGAAAAGTCCATTCGTTCTTTCAATTTTACCATAACAAATCTGACATGAACAAGAATCATGCAAAAGATTTGGAGCGTTTTCATACTTTGAACAAATTATCGACACAATTCTAATATGATCAATGTGGATCGTATTTGTATTTTCAAGATTCTTGTTAATGTTAGGTTTGGTTTGATAAATTTAATGTTTTCTCAATTCATGGCAATGTTTGGCGCCATTTCTTTCTTCGACCAAATTATCGACACTATTCTGATATGATCAATGTGGATTGTATTTGTATTTTCAAGATTCTTGTTCATGTTAGGTTTGTTTTGTTGAATTTGTTGAGTTTCCACTATCCGTGAAAATATTTGGCGCGTTTTCTATCTCCGACCAAATTATCGACACAATTCTAATATGGTCAATGTGAATTGTATTCTTATTTCCAAAATTCTTGTTTGTGTTAGGTTTGGTTTGATAAATTTAATGTTTTCTCAATTTGTTAAAAGATTTGGCGCGTTTTCTATCTCCGACCAAATTATCGACACAATTCTAATATGGTCAATGTGAATTGTATTCTTATTTCCAAAATTCTTGTTTGTGTTAGGTTTGGTTTGATAAATTTAATGTTTTCTCAATTTGTTAAAAGATTTGGCGCGTTTTCTATCTTCGACCAAATTATCGACACAATTCTAATATGGTCAATGTGGATTGTATTTGTATTTTCAAGATTCGTGATTATGTTAGGTTGAAATTTGCCGTTCTCTCCATTCGTGAATGAATTTGGCGCCTTTTCCGTTTCACAACAAATTATCGACACAATTCTTATGTGATTAATATGGATCGTATCAACATTTTCATGATTCTTGTTCATGTAAAATTTGAGGCAGTGAATTCTTTCGATTCATGACAAAGTTTGGCGCGTTTTCTTCTTTTGAACAAATTATCGACACGATTCTTATGCGATTGATATGAATCGTTTTGTTATTCCTGGTAATGTTAGGTTTGTTATGGTAAATTGGTCGCTTTCTCCATTTGTGAATGAATTTTGCGCGTTTTTCGTTTCACAACAAATTATCAATAGAATTCTTATGTGATTAACATGGATCGTATTTTCATTTTCATCTTTCCGGGTCATGTTAAGTTTGTCAAACATATTTTCTAATTGACTCTTTTGGGGTTTAAAATATTTTCCATTATTTGGTCCATCGATTAAATAGGATTGATTATCTCTGAATTCCTTCAATTCTCAAGTTGGAAAAATTAATAAAATTAATTGTTAATGTTTGCCAATGTAAAGTCTATGGACAATAATGCATTATTTTTCCAAAAATTCTCAAGTTCGACGAATGATCATTTGCGCATAGTCAAATGCTAACTATTTGCAATACAAATACGGCCTGCACTTTCGACAGTGCAAATCGTTTTAGCGCGTAAAAATTCTCTCGCGGCTAGTGGCGGCTAATGGTAACTATTTTCTATACTTTTCTTTCGTCCAATCAGAATGCAAGTTTCAAAAGTTCTATTCAACGGTTGTCAAAATCGTTTGTCCTCGTCATTCTATTTCGAACTTTTTTCGGTGACGGTTGTTTTTCGAACGTTTTTTTCTGGTTGATTTTATAAGTTATTTTTTTCAATTTTAATCATTGATTTTGGTCCAAATTTTTGGAACAACCACTTTTATTGATTAAAGATTATCTTTGTTTATGCTTTTATTTGTTTCAGATTAAAAATTGGCCACGAAATTGATGAAAATTGTTTGGACGAGTTGTGATGCCATTGACGAAAAATGATCATTTTCTCGATTTCATTTATTCAAGTTTGTAATTTTCAAATGATAATTCATCTTAAATTAACTTTCATTTAATCACATCTTTTCAAGTTTATTATTTCAGTTATTATTATGGTCCAGTAAATTAATAAAGGTAATATTACCATTTTGAGTAACATGAAAATAATAACAATTTATCTTCGTCTTAGCATACAATTCAACATGGCAAAAGACTATGGATAATTGGTGAGGAAAATACATTGTCCCAAATAAAACTACTGATTGGATCGATGGATTTCCAGGTAACTAATCTTTACATTCTAATCGATAATTTTTACACTTTAGTTCCTCAAGTTTTTGCTAATGAATGTCGAAACAATATTCGAATGATTATCATGTTCCCGATCGATTTGGTGATTCCATTGTTCATCGGCATCTGATTCAAGAATAGTTTGACAATGTTAAACAATAGGCTAGGCTAGATTAGAATTAGGAAACATGGTCTGAGCTATTTCCTATTGAATCCGATGCCTGGTGACACTTTGGAACCAAAAAACGATCGAAAATTATGATATCATTCGAGTATTTTCAAACTGGAATGGATACTTGTAGTAAATGATGGTAAGTTTTTGAATCCAATGATCGAAACTATCAACTAATATTCTTTTAAATTCAGGATCATCGCTGAGAATGATGGGATTCAAATATTCAATTTCATGGATCAAATTTGGACATTAAGTCTTGTAACATGAATCGGATCGTTGGACATCGAATATTCAATTTTGGATCGATTTGGAACTGGACAAGAATGGAACAACGTGGGATGTTAAATATTAATGATTTTTATGAATTTCAAATTTTTTAATTATCAATAAAATTATAATTAAATTTTAATTTATGTGTAATTAAATTAATATGGGGGCCAATGCAATAAAAGGGGGAGAACCTGCAACAATCGGAGAGAGCGACACTATCGATAGTATTTTCGATTATTTACTGCTTACGATTGTGTGATTTCAATTTTGATGAGTGCTCTCCAAAATTGAAAAATTCGGAATCGAACAGATTTGAAGAGTACTCTCCAATTTTGAAGAGCCTACTTTTTTTTGTGTGAATTTCATGTCAGGATTTTCATCTGTCACATTTTCATTTACAGCCAATGATGATGGAGTAGTTTGTAATACGTAATCTTTTCCCAAATCCAACAAATCTACTTGTATTACAAAAAGAAAAAGTATTATCAAAAGTGGAATTTTAATAGAGGCCATTTTGTTCAGAATTTTGATACGTTATGATTATAAGAAAATAATTTCGAAATTTGTTTTCTCACAAATCAAATGTGATTTCGAATCAAAATAAACGAAAAAAAAGGAAGTGTATCATCAAATAGTGTATTCTGTTGTTGTTTAGTTGATAAAATTTTCGATGGATGGTAGCAGTGTTGCGCTTAAAAAAATCGAATTCTTTATTCTGAAAAATGTATTTTTTTGTTTTGTTTTGTTTTGTTTTCAATTTCTTTTTTTTAAAAAATAAAAGAATTTTTTTCTCATCCATCCAAATGATTTTAATGTTATAATCATTGAACCGTAATAAAAACTTTGATGATGATGATGAAAACAACCACAACTTTAAATGGAACGGCAAAATATATAAAAATAAAGATGGAAAATCTTTCGTTTTGTCGAATTACACATAATAATGGTCGATACATAACGATCTTTGTTTCATCAAAGACAAAGTTTTTTTTACTTGAAGAAAAAAAAGTGAGAAGAAAAAAATAAACCATTGCGATCACCCAGAATCTGGTAAAAAGACCAGAAAAGAATAAAATGTTCGGGTTCAATATTTTTCATTCCCCGTTCGTTCGTTCGTATGTATGCATTGTCATCATTTACTTTTTATTTCTTGAATTTTTTTCCTTCTTTCTTTCTTTCTTTCTCAACACTCAGATAATAAATCAAGTAAATCATGTGAACATCTAATATGACCATTTTCATTGTCAGTATTTTCGTTCTGTGTTGATATATTTATATGAAAACAAGTACAAAGTCAATGTCGAAACGTATTTAGTCCAAAAGAATATTGTCTCCACATACAAAGAATCTATCTGATTGTATCTGGCCAACGATATCATCATTGATAAGAAATTCATTGGATTTTTGAGAAAAATAAACGATGAATTCTACGCAATGATGAAGATGAAATTAATGATTCTTTTTTTCACAAAAAAAGAAAAAATTTCTTTTTTTTGCAATTTTTTGGATAGAATCGTTCGGTGGATACACACATATTGTACAGAATTCGAATAATATTCGATTGAAATTTTTAAAAGAAAAAAAAAGAAAGAAGGAAGGTTTGTAATTTCTATCTATTATCATCAATACTGATCTTTTTCTTTTCTTTTTTTTTATCAGAAATTCGCAATGGTAATCATCATTATCATCGTTTTATATATGATTCGTGATGATTGAAAATTAATAGATTTTCTCGCCGATCATCATCTTTTTCTGTTGTTGTTGTTGTTACTGTTCCATTCATTCATTTTTAGCAAAAGAAAAAATGGATCATCACCACTTAGCAATGAAAAAAAAGAGAGAATTTCATTTTTGTTTTTGTTTCAATCGAATGAAAATTATTGTCAACAAAATGAAAACATCATCATCATCATCATGACGATGAAACTAAAAAGGGCAAAAGATAAATGAAAAATTCCTATCTCAAAAAAAACAAAGCCGATGAAAACACAGAATAAAATGAAAAGTTTTCTCTCGTCTCCAATAACGATTATATCTGCTTTAAAAAAAACAGCTAAATGGATACGCATCCTATGTTGGATATATATAGAGGATACTGTTACCGGAAAAAAAACTTTTTGCTGAAAAGAAATTGATTCTTTTAAATTGAATTCAATCCGATTTTTTTCCTTTCAACACTGAATGAATTTTTGATACTTTTTTGTTTGTTTGTTGTTGCCTGATAATTTGAAATTGAAATTTGTTCAAAGTTTTCAGTCAACTAAACTAATGATGATGATCTTCGACAAAACCAACCAATCATAAGTTGGTTAATTAAATTAATTAATTTGACAACATCAACAACGGCGACGACGACAAAGACTAATGAAAAGCGAACAAACAAAAACGAAGCAATCAAAAAAAAGTTGTCCCACCAATCAATTCTATCTCAAATTAAACCTGAATCATCAATTAATTCAGGTCATATGTGATGAACAAAAACAAAAAACAAAAAGAGAAAAAAGTTGCCAAATTTTTTGTGAAAAACAAAAATTAAAACAACGAAGAAAAAAATCCAGAATCAACCATTTAATGATTATTATGATCATAATAAGATACGTGTTTAGAATTTGGTTTTTTGTTTTGTTTTGATGAACAAACAAACACCAACCATTGCTCCTCTATTTGCCAGATTCTTTTGTTTATTAGATATATATTCCCCAAATCATAAATGAAAATCTAACCAGAATTGGTGTTGGTGGACAACAGCAACAAAACGAAAAGAAAAAAATTGTACAAATCGATAATTGTGATGATGAACAAAACTTTGTTTTTTAGTTGCCCGGAATCCAAACAAAAAAAACAAAGTAAGATGCTGAAAATTGTTTAAATTAAATTAACGAATTCAATCAACAACGAATATATACAGGGTGTGTGTGTGACATTGTTCCCTTTTTCATCATTATGATTTGGTCTTTGATAATTATATTCTTTTTTTTTTTTTTTTGCTCAATACTATTTCAGCCCCCGCGGAAAAAAAAGTCAACCAGAAAATAAAAATAATTCTCATTGACGAGATCCAACAACATTGGTGAAACTTGGTCAATTTTTTTTCTGGTTTGGTCCATTCGAATCCATTATGTGGAAAGTGTGAAACCGGAGAACCCCGAACCAACGAAAGCAACGGAAAAAAACTCATTTCATTTTCTATCCAATGATGAGGATGATTCTATCAAAATATCTTTCCGATTCTTGCTAACTAACTAGCTGAAGAAAGAAAGAAAACACAGAATCTCAAATTGTTCATTCATCCATAATAGCGGAAAAGTGTGAATTTAGAACAAACACAAAAATAACGGAACTAAATTTAAGAAATTGGACTGGAAAAAAAATCCTAAAATGAAAACCTTTTTTCACACACACATTTGAAATGGACAAAATGGACTGAATTGGAAAATTTTTTTTTCTAAAAGAATCAAATTGGATGATTGTGTGTGGATGTTTTTGAAATCGATGAACAATGTATAATCGAATAACCGACCAAAAATATTGAACAATGTTTACCGAGAGAAAGAAAACTTTTCTGCCTTTTTATATAAAAAACCAGGTAAATTAAACGAAACGATAATAATAATGATTATTGTCAGATAGAAAACATCCAAAAAGAATTCACATTCAATCAATGTATCCAGCAAATAAATAAAGGATTCAATCATCATACCGAAACCGTTCAACACATCAAAAAGAAAAGAAAAATCATTAATGCGATTCTGTATTTGATGTTTTAATCAAATCACATCATCACCATCGACACACATTAAAGAATGAATGAAAGAAAATAAAAGTTTCGCTCTTTTTTTTCCTTTACAAAATATCAAATATTTATTCAATTTGATAATAACAAAAGATATCCGTTATCTTTAGTTACCCCCCAAAAAAAAGAAGTAATGTACGTCCGGATTCATATTTCCGTTGTTCATAATTTTACCTTTTTTTTCTGTCTTCTTTTATTAACCGAACAAAAAAAAAACTATAATGGATTCATCAACAACACCGGGCAAATGAATGAATCGAGAGAGAAATAAAAAAATGAATTCAACAGGAACTATTGAATAAGCGAGAAAAATAGAGGGGAAAAATCAATGAGCGAATCATAATGATGAAGTGGATGATGATGATGATGATGGAAATAATGAAATTCATTATCAAGAAAAAAAAAAATGATAAACGAAAACGACAATGACAATGATAATTGACTGTAAGTGACTTATTTTATTTCATTTTTTTTCTCCATTTGAAATTTTATGAAATTTATGTAAATTTATTATCAACTTTTATGTAATATTCTTTTCTTTCTTCTTTTTTTTCAATCAAGCTAAATTCACTCCAATCATCATCATAAGTGTTGATTGAGTGACAAAACGACGACGATTATAATGTGTTCGTTTTCAAGCACACACACACACATTATAATCACCTTTATCATTTCACTACGTTTTTTGTTGCTGTTATTGATATTGCCGTTATGATAAACGAGACAAACGAGAAGAAAAAAGAACTTAAATGGAAATCATAATGATAATGATGATAATGAATGAATTTAACGAATATTTTTCCTTTTCATCATCATCATCATCTTCCATTACATTCTAATAGTTTTTTTTGTTGTCTTTCCCATAGCTTTTCCCCCCGAAAACAAAAATTGTCATTTTCAAAACGACTAACGATGATGATGACAATAAATTCATGAATCACTGAATTGTCATCATTATCATCAAAAAAAACGATGTTTATATATACAATGTATATAAATAACTAGAAATGGATTTGTCAACATCAACAACAACAACAAGCTTGATTTGATGCGAATATATCATCATCAGATACAATGTTGAAAAACAAAATTGTGACATACATATAGAGTTGACTGTATAGAGTTGTTACGTTTTTCAACTTTTTCTTTGCCATCTTTCATCCATTTTGTCTGAAGATTCAGAAATGACATTTATGTGTGTGTGTTTTTTGGGTAAAGTAAATTTCCCATTTTTTCAAATGGATCGAACATGTCCTTTTTTTCCCCCTGGGTTTCATCGTCAAGACCATCACATCCACATCATCATCATAATCATCATTATTATGACATTGGCATTTAAAGTTCCATATTCTGATGATGATCACCATCATCATGACAATCTTTTTGCCTGTCCGCTTACCAAATATATCAAATGAATGAATGAATGAATATTTTAATATAGAATGCGAAAATACTGATTTTTTTTCTTTTGATGGTTCACTAGATCATGATGATAGATCATTATGCCAATATCTAATAGAAAGAGAGAGATATCAGCCGTAATAGGTTACAAATCAGTGTATTTTCATCATCATCATGATCATCCAAGTTTTCATCATTCTATCCAATCAATGGACATTCAATACATTCAAAATATATTAACATATTGATGACAGAAAGAGAGAGAGAGGGACATGATCGAATTTTTGAAATAATATTATGACATTTTGTCTGTGTGTATGTGACAACAAGAAGAAAAAGAAGAAAAAATTGATGTTCAACTTCTGTTTTAAACATTATTTTTTATAATGTTTGCTTGATGTTTTTTTCTTTTCCTCTCTCATAGGTCTATACACATCTGTGTTTTTAAAGTTGTTTAAAAATTTCAACTTTTTTTTTGGCGGCATTTCTTTCTTTTTTTTGTTGGTGATCTTTCGTTGATTTCATATCAACTACATATATGTATAGAGTTGTCATCATCATCATTTTGTTTTCGTTACTTTTAGGATCGTTAAGTTTTTTTTTATTTTATTTCATTTTTTTTTTTTTTTGGTCGTTGGTTGGTTCGAATTTAAATGAATTTATGTCTTCTTCGCTTCTATCTTTGTTTTTCGGGTTGGTTTTTTTTTTGATGAAAAGAAATGGAGACCAAAAAAAAACAGTCGTCAAACCGAAAATACCGTCAAGACAAACATTAATGTTGTTGTTGTTGTTGTTTTTTGTCGTCGAACAATCAAACATTCGAAACACGAATGAAAGATGGTAAAAAATGGTTTTGTTTTTTGTTTTTTGTCATTCCATCTGGAACAACAAAGTATTACATTTATAGAGCTATCAATGGATGGATGGATGAATGGCCCTATTCGAAACGATTAATGTAATATTTTCTCGTTTACCATTATGTAACGAAATTCTGAAAGAAAAGAAAAGAAAAAGAAAATGGAAATAATATTGTCATCACATACCACCAACAACAACAAATGAAGAAGTTATCCAGTTGTTTTATCGTAACAAATAACAACAACAAAAACATGATAATAGTTTCCGGGAAGATTTTTTTTTTTGACGAAAAATTTTTTCTGAAAAAAAACATTCGAAAATGAGAATTCATCAAATTCTTGCATCGAATTCATCATATAAGAATATTGTTTAAATTGAAAAAAACTGATGATGATAATCATCATCATGTTATTGTACACGTAATTTTGGGAGAAAAAAATGGCAATTCGTGACAATCATTGGCCATGGATGATTGGAAAACGAAACAAAAAAAAAAATTGAATACACAAACAAATTCCCTCATATCATCATCATTATCAGCGATTCTGTAATGATGATTGCTGCTCAACCGATAAGCTCAAAATGAAAAAAAACAACGATCAATAAATTTTAAAAATTGAATTGTTTACTTCGATATAAAACGAAAATATTCATTCATTCATTTTGGATAAAATAATGTTTTTTTTTATAAAAATCCAAAAAACAGTGATTCCCGAGCAAATGTAAATGTAAATAAATAAATAAATGTAATGCATGAATGAATCAATCCGGATACGGGATAGGTAAAAATAGCGAAAGATAGATAAATAAATAATTTCATTCGATAAATAAATTGAATTAAACAAAAAATTCAAAAAAAAATTACCTTAGAAAATCACTTTGGCAACAACAACAAAAATTCAATTACCATTCCAAGATAAAAATCGATTTGGTATTGGAATTGAATCTCATCTCTCTCCACATCAGGAAGCGAAAATAAAAATAAATTTAATCGAAAATTCACTAATCGACATACAAATTCTGTGTTTTTGACTTCTTTGCAATTCAGTTTTGAAAATTGCAAACTCGAAACACAAAACAAACATTTTTAAAGTATCATTTTTATCCGGCAAAGGTTTGTTAATTGTTTTTTTTTGGCCAAAAGATATCCACAAACGAAAAAAACTTTCCGAATGTCAAATAGAAATTATTTTTATTATTAGTGACCATTTTTTTGTAAGATAAAAGTCACACACACACAAAACAAACAAACAAAACAATGCCAACATTAATATACTCTTCTTTTCTTTTGGTAGCATCAAAAAGAAAAGGAAAAAAAACTTTTTCGTTATTTTATAATGTCGTTTTCTTTTCAACTCAATAATTTAATTCAATTGAAATGAAAAAAAAACAGAAAAAATCCATGTAAGTTTTTTTTGTTTGTGTGTGTCAAGTTTTAAACTTTATTATCTTAACGATATGTTCCAAACGGGTAAGAATCAACTGTCATTATACAGAATTAGTAAATGTACAATGTGTGTGTGTGTGTATGTTTGTGTCCGCGTAACAACAACCATATTATATTGACAATTTGATGTTTTACAGAAAAAAAAATGTTGGGGCTAATTGGAAAATAAGAAAGAAAGAAGAAAAAACATACAGAACATATATTAAAACACATGAATTATTTGTTTGGATAATTTTTATTTCTTTTGCTTACTTTCTGGCTATTTCAAGGAATCCATTTTGTGTTTGTTTTCCGGATTTTTTTTCATTTTCATGATAAAAATTGGGATAAAAGATGAAAAATCCATCCATAAAGCCATGATGATGGTGAATATTATTCGGCGTATTCATAAAAAACTAAAGGTTGAATTGCCATTTGAAACTATACATTATATTATCGAAATGATACACGAAAAAAATTAATGTTATAAAACAAGATATTTGACATAACTAACCTCCATATCTATTTTCGGTATGTTCATCATTGATTTACAAAGATCAATTGTGAACTATATAATAAGATGGACATAGACAAAAACATAAGAATTAAAAATTCAGAAAAGAATGATTGCAAAAAAACTGACCGAATCGATGCCAAAATTTTTAGCATAGGCAAGAAAAAAATGAGCCAGATAATATAGAGAACCATATGGTAGTTCACGCCAAACAATATTCGCTATTGGTTCGATCGCTTGTTTAAAATTATGACGAATTCGACTGGAATCAATAGATTCGTCAGGTTTTAATAGTCCATTTTTTATTTTGATCAATATAAATAATAACCAGAATAAATGTAAATGTTGGCCAGTTTTTTTACACTTTTCATATGGCATCATCAACATTAGCTGAGAAAATGTATCGATAACACAGATAATCTTATTAGCTTTCATTGATTCATCAGTGAAATATTTTTCAATACATTTATCTAAAATATTGGAATTATGCCAACGAAAAATATATTGAAAAAAATAGCAGAACATATTATCGGATGATGAAAATTGATGAAAAACTTGTTCAAATAATTTACGAAAATAATCCTCAATTTTGAACAAACGACCATAATTGATAAATTTTGTTTGCACACTGGAATTCGTGCCTAATTTTAGATGAAGACGATATACGCTTTTCAATGAAAGCAAACTATACAATTGAGATAGTAATAATTCCATAATTCTATAGCTATTTTCGTCATCATCATCATCATTTTGTTCATAATATTGATTTTGATTGGGCCAACAAAAAAATTGATTCAATAAATCCATACATTTTACTTGACATATTAGAATAGTTTCTAAAAGTTGTGCAAATTTTTCAAGATCATGATCAAATACATCGAAAATTTCAATTATGCCCATAATCAATATGGCTAACAATTGGCTTTGTAACTGTGATTTTGATTGAATCATTGGATTTTGTAATAGAATACAAAAATGATATGGAATTGAATCGATCAGTTCAATAGCAATTGAATTGATTGTTGTTGAATTTTTCAAATTATGTATGGCAATTTTTTGTACCAACAATACAAATATAAATGGAATGGCTGAATTGTTCAATAAATTTTCTTTCGAATGATTGACTTGAATCATTTTGTTTAGGAATAAATTTATATATCTTTCTAGAATTCCTGTATCATTGATAAACATATTATTGGTAGTAGTAAAAATTTGATCAATACGAGATTGTTGGACAAATATTTCGATCAATTGACTAAATTTACATATACAGCTGTGTAAGTCTTGACTTGTTTCACTTTTATCCAATTCATCGTATATAAATTTAACAATACCGAATGGATCACCATGATTTTGAAATATTTTCTTCGAATTTATTTTCGATTTTGAAGTTGATTCAAAAATTTTATCGAAACATTGACCAATTCGTATGGATTGATTTTTTTGAAATAAATATCGACTTTGATCAATTTTTTCAGGCAAAAAAGCTTCTTGACATTTGGGTGGATCATTCGTTTTGTTTTCCTTTGAAAAATTAGAATCATCAACTTCTTGAATCATTGGTTCTAGATTGACATCACAAGATTTTGCCAATTTTTTTACATAAAGATTGATTTTTGCATAATTTTTATGAATTTTATCAAATGCATTCGCTTTTTGAATAATTACAGTGGATAAATCGAGATCAGTATCAACTTTATTATCTTGATTATTCTTGTTCTCAGTTTCTTTTTTGGTTTTCCTCGTGGACTTGGTTTTTTTGGGGGGTGTAGATTTGTTGATTTTAATCGATGGCTTAGGTTTTGCTGGAACATGTTTGACAGAAGGTTTTGCTGGTGAAAGTCGATGGGGTCTTCGAACATTTCGTGTTGATGGAACATTGGTAGATACGGTATCACAACCAGATCGAAGTTTCATTATTTCACCGCGAAAATCTTCTGCAAATAAAATTAAAATAAAATTTTGTTGTATGTTTTCACATGTGAGTGTATCGATGTTATGAAAAAGCTTGTTGCTCACCATGTTGTGATTTTTCTCCATAAATGTCGTATGATGTTGTAGCCGATGGTTGCTTCAATGTTCTATCGTTGTGATGATCATTTGATTTAGCTTGGTCATTTTGAATGTTTGATGATGATGATGATGATGAAGATGATAATTGTAATGAATCGATATTTTTGTCTTGATTTAAAATATTGAAAAATTTTGTTATTTTTATCTGTTTTCCATGTTTTGATTTCTTATCAATATCTGTAAATGAAGAATTTCATTCAAAATGAAAATGAAATCATAATAAGCTGATAATTTTCAAATTTAGAAAAAAAAACTTACTATCATTATCATCATCATCACTAATGGAAGAAAATTTACCCTTATCACAGGTTTTTCTATTATTAATTGTCGACATTGTTATGAAATTTAGAAAAAAAACGAAAACAAAATTAAATTAGGAATTACAAATGTTGATAAAGTTGATTAAAAATTGGAAAACAGAAAAAAAAAATTATTGCATCAATCGAATATGTGTGTGACGGATATTCGAAAAAAAAGTGGGTAAAAAAAATTATTTCCAAATTTCACTATAAAAGGTCACTGTTGTGTAAATAGATTCGAATACTGATCATCAAATACATATGTATGATCAATGTGAGTGAATGTTTTATTGTTTTTTCTTGGTAAATTATGTTGACAATATTGATCCCAATAAAATCATCATCATAATCATCATTGGAGAATTGAAAATCATCAATTTTGATGATATAAAGATGAAATGAATAATTTATGAATCACAAAAAAAAACATAGGAAATAGAGAATAGTAAAAACAAAAAAAAAATTCCGATCTTATTACGATGTTTGTTTATTTTTCATGTAATTCAAATTGGTAAACGAAAAAAAATGATTCGGATCGATTCATTCGATGAACCATAATAACCATGATAAATAATTTGATGAGATTTTTTTTTATTAAATGAATTCCATTTCATTCAACGAAAATCCAGTGACAAGAAAAAAATTTTCAAGCAATCAAAATTCGTCAAAGCAAAACATCGAAACAAACTGGCTTGATTCGTGAACAAAAAAAAAGATTTTCATTTTCAATTTTTTTTCGAAAATCAGCTTAAACCATCCCGTTCAGATTAACCAAAATTCTTCACAATTTTGAATGATAAAAATTCAGAATTATTTTCATTTTGTTCCAATTATAAATACAACGAGAGAAATCATACTAATCATCATCATCATCATTTGATCCTCTTTTCAAAAAAAAAAATTTCATTTCAATTGTTTATTTGTTTTCAAAATTTCACATTCATTTTCACCAAAAAAAAAAAAATCTATTTAACGGATATAAATCCCAATGAATGATGCAAAAAAAAAAAGATAAATTTAAAAATTTTCGATTCAATTTCCGAAATTTCTCAAATTCAATCCTGAAGTGTTTCGTTTATCGATAATATTGCCGTTGGATACATACATTTATAGATCTTTTTGTGTGATGCATTTTGTTGTTCAAATGTTCAAATCGATCGATTTTATTCATTCAATTTCATTCAACTCTTACATTTGTTGTAGTTTTCGTTTTTTAAATTTTTTTTTCAAGTAACAATTTCAAAATTTTTCTTTTTTCCCGAGCTAAGAAGAATCACTCTTACTCAACAGAACAGAAAAATCTTCTCATCATCATTATGATTATTGGTTGGTTGGTTGGCTGGTTTTGTTGTTGTTGTTGTTTTTTGGGGGGGAAAAAGAATCCATCTACTCTATCTATTTATCTATCTATGTGGATAATTTATTCGTGAATGAATTGTGTATATGGATGAATGAATGAATGACAAGTAACGGATTCGGATGAGTAGAAATACGAAAAAAACATGAAATTGAAACATCAATGTGAAAACAACAACAACAACAACATTGATTCGTATTTATTTATCTGATGTAAGATAAAATGGAAAAAAAAGTTGAAATTTATTTAAAGCTTTACTTGATTCTTCTCTTTTCTCAACAGCATTCTTTAATATTGGTAAATTCTTTTACAGAGAGAGGAATGAATTCGAATTGAATATGCCATTTACAAAAAAAAATTCAAATTTTCTACAAAAAAAATGAACATACGATATATACGGATCATCAATTTTTTTTCGAACACAATATTTCGAATGTTTTTATCTCATTTTACATATTTGAATGTTTGGATTTTTGGTAAAAAAAAATTTGTTTTTTTTTCTGTAAAATCTTGTAATTTGTTTGTGTTATTTGTTTTTCTAATCGAATATTCAATTATTTTGTTTCATTCATCTAAGATCATCATCATCATCAATGAAGCAAAACTTTCTTTTGTTTTGTTTCAAATGAAGCCAGAAACAAAAAAAAATAATGATGAAGAATCTAATTGAAATTAATTATCAATAATCGACTTGAAATCGATTCTGTATAGCAACAAACGAAAAAAGAAGGAGGTCAAAATAGCTAATAGAAAAACGGCTACAAAAAACAATGATGATGATCTTTATTAGTATTTTGAACAAAAAAAAATCAAATGACATCATCATCATCATTGATGATGATAATCATATTAGCCAAATCGAACATCAATGGTGGTTGGTTGTGATGTAACCCACCACTTTATGAACGCAATATCCATTTCCATCGAAACAAAACAACAGCAACAAAACAAACCAAAGACGTTCGAAATCAATTTGATTCCGTTCGAATTCGAATGTTTTTTTTCTGTTGCTCGATACACGTCCCTAAATTGATCGAAAGTTTTGTTTTTTGTTTAACTTATAATCATGATGATGATGATGATCAAAATGAGCAAAAAACAAAACATTATGTAGAATTGTGCTTATGATTACAAAACTATTAAATAATGTCCAAAATAACATCATCATCATCAACAACAACAACAACAACAGAAAACGACAATGTTAATTGAATCTAAATTGTGATTATACATAAACTACATAGACAATAACAACAACAACCAAGACAACCAGAACAACAAAATAATAATAATAAAACACACACACATGCCGGACAAACAGAATTGTTGATCAAGAATTTTCACTAGTTATTCATTTCCATTATCCGTGTTTTTTGTTGTTTTTGTTGTTGTTAATCACAAAAATCGCAATAAGAATTACAAGGTTTTTTTCCTACAGATTTTGTTTTTTGTTTTGTTTTCATTTTTATTTTCTCTCCCTCAATATAAACACACACACACCAGCTAATGATAATAATCAATCACATAATAAGTAAATGATACACCATCCAACAAAAAAAAAAAACGCATGCATATAATGTATGTATGTAATCGAATCGAATGATACAAGAATGATAAATATTTATATGGACCAAAATACATTCATAATAACATCTTCTTTATTTATTAGCCTATCTATCCATCTATCTATCCTCATTTGAAATTCTTCCATCATCATCATCGTCTTGGTCGTCGTTTGTTTCATTTATACAATTTTCTTGCATAATAAATGTGGTTATTTCTTATTCTGTGTGATGTGTGTGTGTTTTGTATGTTTGTTTTGTTTTGTTTTTTTGTTTCATTTCAATTCTATTCACTTCTATAATATTTTATAATGGAAAATGAACATCAGAATTGATAATGATGATGATGATGATGAAGAATAATAGAAAAGTTTTCAGAATCTTTCATGAAGAAAGAATCATGGGTCAAACATTTTTGTTTTTTTTTCTGTTTTTTCGTCGTTGTTGTTGAATTTCTAAAGAAAGCATCCTGTAATTATATCTTTTTTGTTTTGTTTTGTTCAAAAATGAATGTCCAGAATGTTCATTTTGTATCCATTTGCTCAAAAGAAAACCAAAAAAAAAAAATTTATATCCCGAAAATCGGTAATTTGAGTATATTTTTATTATCAATTTAATTATTAAATAATTGAAACAACAAAAAGAAATATATCTTTTGAGAAAACGCCAACCAACCAACCAAATTTAATTAATATTCAACCAAAATGATTCGGGGTTAAAACATCTCAATTTTTCTGTAAATATTGATGAAATTTTATTAAAGATTTCATACATAAATACACCCATTTAACCCTTACACACCCACCCACACACTCATTGTGTTTTGTAAAGAAAAACAAACCATAAAAATAAAATTAGAGAATAAGAAGAAGAGAAAAAACTTCTGGAATTTTACTTTATTTTTCCTATACAGAATAAAAGAAAATGATTTGATCCCATTTGGGAATATAATCCGTATATACTGACTGACTGACTGTGTACCACAGTAGTTTTTTTTTCTTGTTGTCTGGATGTTTGTAAATTTCGTTTTGTTGTTGTTGTTCAGGGGGTTAAAAAACAAAGAGAGAGAGAGAAAAAAAAAGGGCTGTGTATTAGGTTTGTTGATTGAACTTTTTTGTTTTTGTTTTGTATAAATGAAAATGAATCTACTGCTTTTGCTGCTATATTTCGGGTTAGCGAGAAAATGTGATCGACTTTTTCCTTCGTTGTTCTTCGTTGTTGTTGATTAATCATAGCATCAATAAATAATATCGATCCATTTTTGATCCAAAAACAATGATAATCTATAAATGTTCTAAATAAATAGTGTTAGCTGTTGATGTAATTAATAAAGATATTGTATGTTCTTGTTGTTGTTGTTGTTGTTGCTGGAAATAACAACAACAAAGTATTGCGTTCAATTTGGAATTAAATTCTTGAGTTTAGAATGCATTATTTGCCACGCTGGCAATCCATGGAGAGAGAGAGAGAGTGTGTGTAAGATTGGAATCGGAATTGAGAAAAAATTCACATTATCATTATCAAGGGATAAATTCTTTGTGTTTTCCCCTTACTCAAATGACAAAAACGGTTTTTTTTCTTGGTTTTTCTTGGTTGTTTCATTTTCAAATGTGAAGCAAAATGACGAATCAATTGTTTTGTAATTTTTATCATTTTGAATGATAAAAATTTTTTTTCAATCGTTTTTCTCGAATTTTTTAATTCACGGTGAACACCATCAACAACAACAACAACAACAACGACGAAATGGAATTCAAGAATCAATGTTTTCTATTGAAAAACAGAAAATCAAATCAAAATCATCTGTTACGATCAATCTATTTTTATCATTATTATTATCATTACTTCTTTTTTTGGCTATCTCTCTGTGTCTGTATGACGACGAGAATCATTTTGATTTCCGTTCATTTTTATTTAAAGAAAATTTTTTTTTCGATCAAGAATGAAGATGGCTTTCGAACATCTGTGCAAAACAATTTTCTATTATCATTTTAATGGTGAAAAAAAATATTGAAAATTTGAAAAAATGAATTTTATTTTATTTTGCACCAACCAAACCAAACGATATTTGGTTGTTTGGTAGCAGAAAAAAGAAAAATCCTTTTTTCACAAGTTTCAATTAAGAATTTTTATGTGTGTGTGTTTTTTCATTTGAATTTCAATGATAATTACCATGTGTAATGATTAACAGAATGAACACAACAAAAAAGAATCTTTGAGTGAAAATATTCAAGGAAAACACAACGACACAAATCAATGGGTTTTGTCAACTGCAAAAAAGTTACAAATAAAGGGCAACGGAAAACCTATAGTTACGACTAATTAACCGCCAAGACCAGAAAAACGAGAAACGAGACAAAAACAATGACAAATATCACATCTGAAAAACTTAGAAATAATAAGATAGTCTTTCATTTCTTCCTGTGTGTGTGTTTTGTGCATTCAGTTGTTGTAGTTTACGGATGATAAGATTGAATACACAAGGAAAACAAAAAAAAGAGAAGAAGTTAACATCTTCATTTCATTTACCATATCATCATCATCATCATCTTATGTAATTCTATGATGTTTTTTTGAAACATTTAAAACAATAATAATGTTATGTAATAATAGTCATTGTTATAATGACTAACTTGCATACAGACAGACAGAATGGAAGAATAAAAAACAAAGAAAGAGGTAAAAAAGGAAACGAAAAAAAAAATTCTTATTTGTCTCAATGAATTTGTTATCAACCTTTTTTTTCTTCCTGGAAAACTTTTTTGAGTTTTTTTTGAAAAGTAAGAAAGTTTTTCGGAAAACAAATTGCCCAACATTACAGGCAAATCATCTTTATTGTTATGATAAACAGTTTTTGCTTATAACCTTTCAGTTTAAAATGGATATTTCTTTTTTCGAAAAAAATCAATTGAAAAATGGAAACAAAAAAAAAACCAATAAAATATCTATATTTTAACTGTAACTTACTTACTCAGTTAGTTAGTTAGTTACTTACTTATATCATCATTTGAATGATAGATATTTTGCAATTTCCAATTGAAATGGGCAAAAAAAATTCAGTTAATGTTTTCCTTTATTTGCAAACAGACACACACATAAACAATACCGATTGAATTTACAATAAAAGATTTTCAATTGAATGATGATCAAACATCTATACATTTCTGAAACGAAAATTGAATAAATTGTTTCTGTGGCCAATTTTGATGATTATCATCATCATTATATAATGGATCTCTTTTGGGGTTTTTTCTCTCTATCTGATTAAATTTATTATCACCATTCATTTCAATGATGATTCCCTTATATGAATATAATGGAGAAAATGAAGAGAATATTTCATTTCACTTGTTTCTCTTCTGTCTGTCTGTTGTTTTGAATGATTACTTATGAGAGAAAATACCAAATTATCATTATAAAGAATCGCCTCTCGTTTGTTATTCTTGAAAAAATCATTATCGGATTCATTGTTGAAGAAAAAATTCATATTTAAATTATATTTTTTTGTTATACTCATTACGAGAACCCAACAAAATTACAAAATTTTGTCGTTTTCATTTTACATTTTACAGATCATCAGATTTTCAGTAGATAAAGTTAAGAAATTGTTTTTTTCAGAGAAAAAACAAAAAGATAAATGTCTTTTCTTTTTCTTTGCCATATCTTTTACAGGAAATTCCGTTTGTAAATCTGACCATTTTTCTTTATTTTTGTATTTCCTGGCTCAAAAAAAGATTTTTTGTCATTTTATTTTCGCTACATTCCATTCAGATATCTATTTTATCATTTTTAGACGAATATTGTGTATATAGTCATTGGAATTATGAACCACTAGATTTTTTGTTTTTTTCGCAATTGCTAACGGTTTTGATCAATGTTACAGGATGCTACAGGATTCTATTGTTTGAAAGATTTGCCGGTAAGAATTTTTTTTCTGGTTCTGTTTTTGGGTGAAAAAAAATCAAAATGTGTGAAACGAAGAAGTTTTCCCAAGTCAGACGACATTCCTGACGTTTACGATAATGTCCTCTCTCTCTCGATTGGTGTAACGATTTCAAAAAATTGAATCAGTTACAATTTGAACATCAAACGTGTTGTATCTCGATCAGAATTTTTGTGTGTGTGTGTGTGTGTGAAAAGTGATGTGTTATGATGTGGTAGTTTTTTTGTCGAAAAAATGGCTTTTATAATTGAAAATTTCAATTTTCAAATTATTCTGTTTATAATTTTAATAAATTTTAATTTAAAAATTTTATCAACAAAACAATATTATGATAATGAAAAACATGGACCAGAATTTCTTATAATACCATCATCAAAAATAACATTTATGAATGATACAGGAACGATATTAACCTGTAGTGTACGTGGACGGCCAACACCGAAAATATATTGGATTTATTCAACAACCGATATTGATAATAATGTTGGTGGTGGTCTAATAAATTCTCATCAACAAACAATAATACCTGTAGATGGTTTACAACAAATCCGTCAAGATACATTAACAACATCACAATTAATTTATCTACCATTTAAAGCTAATCAATATAGACAAGATTTACATTCAATTACAATTCGATGTATTGCTACTAATCAATTTGGTTCAATACAAAGTCATAATATTCAAATACGTGCATGTAAGTGACAAAAAAAATGATTCTTTTAGGAAATATTTCCAGCAAAACAAAAAAATTGCATTATTCTTTTTCCAGAAATATTTCCCCATATAAATCAAATGAAACAACCAAAAAAAGCAAAAATAAGTTTTTCCGGTATTTTTTTCAAATTTGGACAATGTAGATAGGTCACTTGTAACAACAACAACAACAAAAACAGCTTAAAGCCATTTCGTTGTTGTTGAAACAACAACAAAAAGTTAGAAAATCCAAGTGTGTACAGAAGAAGAAGACAGATCATATCTAAAAACAACAACGATATTCAAAAACAAAACAAAAAAATCATTTCGGATGTTACTGATGATGATGGTCATAAATTATTCTTTAGCAAAGTTCTTCAATGTTTGGTTTCGGTTGAAAATGGCAACCGTGTTTTTTGTGTGTACTGAATGAATGAATAAATGTAAAATATTAATTTGAATGAAATTCTTCTTGAATCAAGAATGGAAACGAAAAAGAAAAAAAAAGTTTCCTAGGTTTTTTTTTGCCGTGAATCAAAAAACGAAAAAACTTTTTCTCTTGTGTTTTTTGCCATTGATTATTGTTGTTGTTGCTATTTTGAACTGAATGTGTTTAAATAGAAAAGTTTTTCTTACGCTATTTCTACTCAAGAATTGTATTTAAAAGATAAGCATACAAGAGGCATAGAAAGACTATAATTCTTCATTCTGATAAGAATCTTTGTTTCAAGCAAGAATTTTTCAAACAAAAATATATTTATCTCACTCTGTTTTACCATGCAAGCCCAAACATTTATCTTTGTGCCAAAAACAGCCAGGAAAAAATCATTTAAAATTTTGCTTTAATTTTTTTCTTTAAATAATAAATTTTTTATCATCTTTTTTTCCCAAAACGAAAAAATTATAATAGCCGTACGACAGCCATACGATATACAAGTTTATGATGATTTTGTTATCAAAGGAAATATTGGGGTAAGATTTTTTTTCGTTTCTTTTAAAAGAAAAAATTCTTCATTATAATATTTTGTTGTTGTTTGGTTGTTTTGATAAAAACTGATATAGATATTACATTGTCATATACCGAATTTTGTTCGTGAAAATGTTCGTATTACAAATTGGTTACGGCATAGAGATGATAATGATAATGACGGTGCTGGTGGTGGTGGTGGTGATCAGATAATTACATCGGATCTTCTAAAAGGTCAGTGTTTTGGATTTTTTTGTGAATTGAAATGGTTATCATGACAATTCCATTTGGAATTTTCATTGTGGTGCCAACGACTATGGTGTTGAATTATTGATCTAATTGATTAATCATTGATTCATGAAACAAACCAAAGAATTATTCACCTCCCTCCCCTTCCCCTGAAAACCACAATCGAAATAATGTGAAAAAATATGATTCTGTGAAGAGAAAAAAAGAAAAATAAATGGATATATTTCTCAACACCCAGAAACACACACACTTAGTGTTAAATATATAAAACAACTACTGTCGTTGACATTTGGATAGATTATTCTTTCTTTTTTTTTTTGGGCAATGGTTACAAATTGACATTCATATAAATGTCAATACCAGATTATTTTCACTAGTTTGATGATTCATTTGTCATCATTTATCATTTATAAATATATAATGAATTCATTTTTTTTATTTCGTTTTTTTCTGGATTTTCCTGTATTTTTATTGCCATCATTTGAACTATATCCATAAAAAAATATTCAGGTGGCCGTTATAGTATAATGCCTAATGGTGATCTACATGTACATCATATTCAAATTGATAATGATAATGACCGATTACGATCAACATCATCATCATCATCGAAAACAGCTAGATTTCGTTGTCAAACAAAACATTTGCTCACTGGTGAAATAAAACAAAGTGCCAATTATGGACGACTTATTATCACTGGTAATCTGTCCAATTTTTATGATTAATATTATCTAATGATTTGTATTTTTATCAAGATGCTCAATCTAAAATTCCACCAAAAATTATTACCGCTACAATTGATAATCATAGTGGTAATCATCAAACTAATAATAGAAAACAAAAAGTGATAGCCAATTTGGGTGATATTATCGAGCTACCATGTATTGTACAGGCAAATCCTTGGCCAACATTTACCTGGTATCGTATTAACAATCATCAACTAAATTATCATAGAAATTCAAAGTTCAATGATCAACAACAATCATCATCATCATCTTTATTGCCGATTATGATTGGCGCAAAAAAATTTATTCAAATTGATAGTTCATTATTCATACACGATGTGTCGCTACTGGACAATGGATTATATGTTTGTATTGCAAATAATTCATTGGGTCAAGATCGTATCGAAACGGAATTGATTGTAAAAGGTCAGTGAAAAAAAATTTTTAAACTCATTTACAAAAATAAATAAAATTTTCATCATCCTAGCATCAATGAATGTTCAAATGATACCGGAATTTATCAGAGCAACCGATGGCGATATTATTCAATTTAATTGTACAATTTCAATTGGAAATAATCATAATAGTAATGATTATTTAATCGATTATCGTATACGATGGTATCATAATACACGATTATTAACAACAATGATGATTCCGTCCACAACTAAATCAACATCAATCATTCAAGATAATAAAGATTCAAGAATTCGATTACTTGAACATGATCGTATACTACAAATACGTAATGTTGGTCGTGATGATAAAGGAATGTTTGTAAGTAAAATTTTATTTGAAAACAAAAAATTGAAAACAATATTCATTCGAAAATCATTTTAAGCAATGTATTGTTAGCAATGAATTTGAATCGGTTCAGGCTAGTGGCGAATTATCGATGGCTGATGATCCACCATCATTTGTATCTGTATTCAATATACCTGAACCATTACGACCGGGAAAATCATTATCCATGAAATGTTCAGCAATCGGTACACCATTACCACAGATTATTTGGACATTAGATGGTCAAACTTTAATCGATCATGGACGAATCAGGGTTGGTGATTATGTTAGTGCCGATAATATTGTAAATAGTTTTGTCAATATAACCACTTTACGAACTGAAGATGGTGGAATGTAAGTAGTCTAAATTCTGATTAGTAAAAGAAAAATATTTGAAACAAAATAATTATTTTTTAAAAAATTAAAGTTATTCGTGTACAGCATCGAATGATATTCATTCGATTAGTCATTCAAGTCGAATCGATGTTTTTGGTCCAGCATCAGTTAAACCGATGAAAAATTTCACTGCTATTGCCGGTAATACTTTACAATTACATTGTCCAGCAGCTGGATATCCATTAGAATCGATTGAATGGTATAGAAAATCACAAGGTTTAGACGACATTCAATCATCCATTAATCGTTTACCACAAAATCATCGACAAAAATCATTTCCAAACGGGACATTGATTATTGAACGTATTGAACGTGGATTGGATGATGGTGAATATCGTTGCATGGTTACAAGTGAATCAAATGTAGCTAGTGCTGATACTTTTATACGTGTATTAGTTGCACCAGTGATTAATCCATTTCATCCACCACCGAATCTTCGTGAAGGAATGCGTGTAATGCTTACCTGTTCAGTGGTTGAAGGTGATCCACCATTAGTGATACAATTTCTTAAAGATGGTATACCAATTTCAATGAAACAACAACAAACAACAAGTGCCTTAGATAATAATCATATTAAATTTGATCGAACTAATGATTATTCTGCAACATTATTCATTGAATCTGTTATGAATGAAGATTCTGGAAATTATAGCTGTATTGTATCAAATTTGGCAGCAATTGCAACCTATTCTATTTTTATGAAAGTCAATGGTAAACTTACTTGATTTTTTTTTTTGTTATTTATTAAAAAATTATCATTTTGTTTATTTCAAATTCAAGTTCCACCTAAATGGATAATCATACCCAAAGATACTGAAGCTATTGAAGGACAAAATATTGCTATTGATTGTTCGGCAAGTGGTGATTCTAGAGTTTGGTGGGAACGTGCCTATGAAAAATCATTGCCAACACTTTCGAAATCCAATTCACAATCATCTGTTTTGATTAAAAATATTAGCAACCAAAATAATTTGAAACAATCAACAATGAATCATTTTCGTACGGTTGTTAGTAATTCACATATCCATACAGCTGAAAATGGTAGTTTAATTTTTCGTGATATTCAAGCTGAAGATTCGGGTGCTTATCTTTGTCAAGCAAATAATGGTGTTGGTTCTGGTCTAAGTAAGGTAATCAACTTAAACGTACATGGTTAGTTTTCGTTGATTAAATTTTTGATTGGCAAATAATTTTTCGGATATTTTTTTTCATAGTTCCTGCATATTTTAAAAATAAATTTTCATCACAAACTATTCGGCAAGGTGAATCTATTGAATTTAGCTGTGAAGCTAATGGTGAATCTCCGATCGAAATTCAGATTTCTAAAGATCAAACAGTTTTGGAATTTGTACCGAGAAATGATGATTATGCAAAAGTAGATTCTGTAGTAAAAATTCTTCATTCAGATAATCGTTATCGAATGGAACGAAAATTACGAAATGATCATGTATTTTTTAGTGTTAGAATTGAACAAGTTGATCGTCGTGATTCATCATTATTCACTTGTGTAGCATCAAATCCATATGGAAAAGATGAATATAATTTTCAACTTATAGTTCAAGGTATTCAATTCAATGTGCTCATTATTTATAATTAACAATAATAAACGATAATCAATGTATAGAACCACCAGAATCACCGGAAAATCTTCATGTTCTTGAACTTGAAAGTAGACGTGCAGTGATCACTTGGACTCAACCTTATTCTGGTAATAGTCCAATTATAGCATATCATATTGAATATCGATTGTGGATGGATTCAATAACACCTTGGTCCGGTGTTCATTCGATGTCTAATACTACAAAAACTGAACATTTTGATGATACTGTTATCACGTTACATAAATCTTTACCACCTGGAACAGTTTATCGTAAAACATTACCAGGAATCGAAACATCGGTTGATATTAGATCATTACAGCCAATGTCAACATATGAATTTAGAGTTCAGGCTGAAAATCAATTAGGTTTAGGTCCATTTCAACTAACACCATTGAAAATAATGACCAAAGAAGAAGGTAATATTCGTTGTTTGTATTCTGCTCAATATTAAAAAACCTAATTCATTTTTTATTATTCAGCACCATCCGGACCACCATTAAATATTCGAGTGTTTCCGATCAGTGCTCACACATTACAGATTTCATTTCAGCCTCCACGATTAGAATATCAAAATGGTAAAATACTTGGTTATTATGTTGGTTATAAAGCAATCGATTTGGATGAACATTTTATGTTTAAAAAAATTGTTGAAGATAATCATTCTGTTCAGATGAAAGAGATCAAAATTAATGATCTACGTCGTGCTACTAAATATCTGATCATTGTACAGGCATTCAACCGAATTGGTCCTGGACCTCAATCCGAAGAAATTGTTGGTGAAACTCTGATCAATGATCCTCCAAAAGCACCAATATTAACTTCCGTCAATGTTGGTTATCATAGCGTTGAATTACAATGGTCGATTGAAACTATGGACGATTCATTCGATAAACATCCGTCGAAATTTGATGTACCCGAAATAACCGGATATTATCTTTATTCAAAATCACCTCAAGGCGATTGGGAAGAAAATCATATTAATTCATTGGAAAATTCTTTTAAATATAATAATCTACTTTGTGGAAATCAATATCAGGTATTTAACAAACATAAACATTCAATTTCACCAGATTTCAATATCCGATTTTTTCTCAATTAAGTTCTATGTGATTGCCTATAATAACATTGGAAAGGGTGATCCAAGTCAGGCAATTTCTGTACGCACCAAAGGTTCTGGTAATAATTTTTCGCTCAATTTGTATTTCATATATTTTGATAATAACAATAATATTTATTTTTTAGTTCCTATTGCTCCGAAAAAAACCGAATCATTCATTACTGTAAATTCAACAGTAGCATGGATTCGTCTTGATCAATGGCTTGTAAATGGATGTGAAATTAAATATTTTCTTATTAAATATCGACCAAATAATAATAAAGAATGGTTGGCAATATCATCGAAAATATCACCGAATGAACAACGATTAGTTGAATTGATCGATCTACATCCGTCAACTTGGTATATATTAAATATGGCTGCCATTACAGATATTGGTACAACTGAAGAAACCTATTCATTTTCAACATTAACCATCGATGGAGGTTTTTATTATTAATTTCTCCAAAAAACAAACAATTTTTTAATTTCCTTTTTATTTTTTATTTCCTCAAAAAGCAACATTATCACCATTGGATACAATATTAATGCAAACATCATCATCCGATATTGGTTATCCATCATCATCAAAAACATCAACAACAATGATGATTAATCCAATACAATCGATGACCATATTGGTACCGGCAACTTGTTCTGTGATAGTTTTAACTGTGATAATTTTAGTCGCTTGTTTTGTTATACGAATTAAACGACAACAATATTTTAATCCAACATTAAGAGATGGCGCACATGGGCCCGATGGTCCAAATTGTATGACAAATAATAATATTCCAATACAATCAACAATATCGAATCAAGGAAAAGAATTTAATCAAAATAATATTGATTATAATCTACCACGTTATTCACAACCAACAAATAATTTTGATCATTGTGGATTATGTAATATAAATACAGATGTTTCGTTATTAAAAACCGATTATCCTTCAAATCAAAATCGAAAAGAAAATATTGAAATGCTGGATAATGGTGGTGTAATGAATTCCGATTCCGATTATGTTACATTAAACAATCCTATCCAAATTATGCGTACACAACGAACGGCCGATATTAAATCATCAAATCTTCGTTCAACACATCATCCAATGTCGATAATGAAATCTACAATCAATAAATCAAATCATCATAGATTTTCGATGAAAAATCAAACCAATAACAACAATTCGAATGTTAATAATCCAAATAATAATAATACTGCCAATATAAAACCAAACATATCGCCAATGATTTGGTTATTAGTAAGCTGTTGGAAATTGAATCTTGTGATTAATTGATTACAAATTCCAAAGAAATATATATAGCCGAACAAAAATGTTCACTTTCCAAAGAATTGTTTTATGATTCAAATATTTTTTTGTTTTCTCCTTGAAATCATTTTGTGCCAAATCTCAATAAACATTAATTGCCAAAAATGATCAAACAATAATAATAAAAAATTTGACAATGTTTTTCCAATGTTGCTGGTTTGTTGTTGTTGAAAAAATTTTGCCGATTTTATGATTTTATTTTGATGAAAAATCATAAAACTTGGATCTTGGAACACCCAAGGAAAAAAAACTCGAGAGTGGGAACTTTGTTTTAAAGTTATAAAAATTTTTTTTTTTTGGAAAAAAAAGTGAGCCGATTTGAATGATTTCTCCCAAATCATAAATTTATTCAAAATTCCAATATTTTTCACTCTCTTTTACTGTTCACCAAAAATCACCATCATGTTTTACTGCGTGTGTCATAATAATGAAAATGTTTGTCATAAACGTAATTTGATAACTTGAGATTTTCAAACTTTCACTGTTGTTGTTTTTGTAAATAAATGCGGCAAAACAAAAACAAAAAAAAAAACAATTTACATTTCAACGTTAAATCAATGAATGATTGTCGGCTGAATAATTTTCTTTTGAATAAAATTCTTGTTTTGTTTGTCAAGGGACAAGTTTGCTGCCAACATGTTTTTTAAAAAAATTAAATAAAAAAGTTTTTAAGAAAAACAATCATCTTGCATTGTCTACTGATTTTCTTGAAGCCCGTGTTTTCTCTATGTTTGACCATGGCTGATATGAATCGGGCAATAAATATGGTTGGGCAAATAAAGACTGAATACTAAAAACCAACTACCACAGACTTGGGTCGACCAATGTGTCAAACACCAACCAACCAACTAAGCTGCTGTTCAATGATCATATTATTATCATTTTTAAAAAAATTCGTGATTCAAATGTGAATGAGTTGGAAAAAAAAACCACACACAAACACAATATATTAAAGCTAATAAGCAAAAAAAGTCTTTATCTGATCGTTTTGTTGTCAAATTTGAAAAAGAAAAGAAAAGAAACTTTAGAAATTCAATTAATTCATTACGAATTAAGATATTCACTCATTTGAGTTGTGGAAAGTTGAACTAAATGAAAACGAAAATTCAATCACGATTCACATTATGGTGATCATATAGCTCACCCACGCTTACAAACACTTTAAAGAATCTAGATTTGCTTTTTTATTATAATTGCATAAGATATCAACAGGTTAAACGAAAAAAATGCTTCAACCAAGGTGGCCAAAGTCATTTACCGATCAGAAAAGGAATGATGATGATGATGATAACTATAATTATATATTCATAGCCTTAATGATGTCAACAACAACAACAAAAACAAAAAAGTTTCTGCAAAAAAAAATATTACCAGTGGTCATTTTTTATTCATTTATTCTGATGCAATTTTCAAATTGCAAACTTTTGTTTTTATTTATCAGATTTTTTGTTTTGTCCGAAGACATAACATGAATATTTTATAACCTTGCCAAGTTATAAAAAGAAAAGAATAAATCACAACAATTTCTTCGATATTTACAAATCCTGGATGTAGAGATAGAAAATATTATTATCATCGAATGTGTGATAAACATTAATGGAATGTCAGTAATGATGATGGTGGTAGTTTGGGTTATATTGATGGTTTCTTTCTTTCATTCTTTTAATGTTAAAGCAACGAAAAAAATTTATCAAACAAACATAGCATAAATATGGTCTTTAAATGATCTTAAATGCAAACAAACCAAACCAACCTAAGATCAAATTGCCAATTTTTTTTTGTTCTTTCGTTTGTTGATTCTTGGGTCAGGCTTTAGATTTTGTTGTTGTTGTTGCCTGTCGATCTGGTACGAGAATAGAACCCAGATATACTTTCTTAGATTTGCTGTCGAAAACTGAATAGACCGGATAGATTTTTTAGGGGGTTGTTCATTCATTCATTCATTGATTGTTTATCACACATTGACCATTATTATCAGCAATTTTTCTTTTCAAACGAAGAAGAAAAAAAAAATTTCCTTCCTTACCTTCTATTGTAAATCTTTTAGTCTACATACACACTGTTAGACACACAATTCTAATCTTGACAATGGAAAATCCGATTGATAGATTGAAGAAAGAAAGAAAATTTTGGTCCATAATGTTTTCGAAACCTATCATTATATCTTGATTGTTCACAACAAAAAAAATGATTATATTTCATACTCCAAACACACATAGTCAATCTTTTTCTAGTTTCTTCATTAGGTCAAAGTCCATAGTATGAAAAATGAAACTTTGAAAGATTATTTTCATTTTTGTTGACCAGCCCCGGTTGTGCCACACCTCACCTTTAACAACTTTAAAGAAAATTACAGCAAAAAAATAACATCATTAAATATCATCAAAACTATCATCATCATAATTTGAATGTTAAATATAGTTTTTTTTGGTTACAAAATTAGCCAAATCGGTTCTTTTTTGAAAAATGAAGCGAAAACTTGGTTTTTCAATTTTCTTTAGCGAGAATTCATTTATGGACAGCAAACAAATTTCTGTAACATACTACTGGCCCAAATAATTGAATTTGAAATTGGATCATTTTTGTTGTTGTTGTCCTGCAAATAGAATCCTAGAAACTGGAATAAACAACAACAAATCTAATTCAATTTGTTTATCCAACATTGACACATTTATATGATTATTATGATGATAAACAAATAAATAAACAGACGACAAAAGTAGTTTACATTTTCATTGTAAACACTCCAAAAGCTAATCAACCAGGGAAAAAAATGAATCAAATGTTCTCATTGAAAATCAAATGGAGTGATATAGTGAAAAATGAAACATTTACTTTCCCATGAACACTATGTATTCCATAACGAATCGAAAATTGAAAATCATAACGGTGGTGATGATGATCTATGTGTGAGAACCCAGAAAAAAAAACCCAAATGAATATGAAAAGTGGATAGCTCTCTTCATGTTGGGTTAATTAATCCCATTTGAGAATAGAACAAAAATAACCCAAAGAATTTCGGGTATCCATCTGCCAATGCAACATTGTACGCGTGCGGTTATTATTGTTATTGTTGGAACAAGTGAAATATATTGAATCAGGTGTACCCCCTCCACAACCAAACAAAAATTTTTTTCCCAAAATAACCCTGACAGATTGATGATGTTTATGGAAATATATTTTTTTCCATTTTGATATATTCGTGGAAAACTATTCGAAAATTGGTTCTCATGATCAACAACGATTACACAAATTTTACATTAGAGAATTGAAAACAGAAAAAAATTTTATGATTCAATTATTAATATAAGCTAAGCAAAAACAAAAAGAAAGAGAACCCAGAAAAAGTGAATTCAATTTTCAAGTCACGTGTTGATGTCCATAAATTCGTGATATTAGATTAATAATGAAAATGCAAGAAAATATTTGAATAAAAATTTCATTTTTTAACCTAACCAAATTAGATTTTGTTTGGTGAATTTTGTCCACGTGACCAAGTTGAAAAAGAAAATATATTTTCTTTTCTCATGCAGTTTCAGTTACTTAATTTTCATTAGCAATGATCAATCAAATATTCATTGAAGAAAAAACAAAATAGACATTCTGGCATCTTGATGGTGAAGGCCTTTGACCTTTTAGCTTGATATTTATCCATCTGGAAATCTTATTCGATTGATTCTGTAATTAAAAAAGATTAAAAATTGTCAAAATGTCCTTCGAGAAGAAAAAAAAACCTAATTAATTTAAATCAAATGATTTTTATCATTGTCGCCTAGCTCGACATTTAAGCATCGTTGTTTTATCTCTTCAAAAAAATCAAATCAAATATTCACCAACATCAGCGAAAAGCCAAATTGTTAGTTGAACAAGAATTCATCATTCATCATGAAATGATTATAAATTAATTCGTTATCATCGTCAATTTATCAATCATTTAAGGATTTAATTTTTTTTTCATTTGAAATGTTAAAATCAAATTAATGATGATGATTGACAGGACAAAAAAAATAGTTAGCAGAAAAATTCATTTCTGTCTGTCAATCAAGTGTCTGTCATTCATTCAGTCAGTCAAATGATGCTTATCCAACGGAAAAAATGAGAAAAATTCCTTCGGGATTTCTTCAGTTTATCATCACTTTCAAATACCTGTTTTTTTTGGTCTTTTTTATGGTTTTAAATAAATATGAATAATAAAAACCAAAGAAAAACTGAAAGAAATTTAAATTCAATTTCTCTGACGAAAAACAAATAAAATTTTTCATGGTTTAATTCCAACAACATGATCATATTTTTTTTCTGGTCATATGGAAAATAATGTGATTTATTTTTTTTCAATGATGGTATGGTAATATCATCACCATTATTATTATTATTGCATCATTTTTTTTTGAGGTAAAATTCGTTTGTTTGTTCGGCAAAGTAAAAGTCAGTTTAGTTTTTCTGTTTTTCTAAGCCATTTGTGTTTGGTTTTGGTTTGATGCCATAAATTCATGTAAAAAAATGATGGCAAGAAGAAAAAAAGTTGATTTTTTTTCTGCTTAAAATTCAAGTTTTTTTTATCTTGTTCTTCTGGAAAATCTGCTTCAATATATGGTGAACCCTCTTTCTTGTTGTGCTTGATAAATGTCCAGGATTTAAATTTTTTTGTTTTTTGTTTCAAACAGGTGATTTACCTTTATCATTTTCTTTTAAAAAAGAAGGATTTTCATTTTCCAGGAATCTCTCTCTCTTATTCTCATTTAATTCAAATTCAAATTCCAAAATCAATGAATTTTGGTCAAGTTTCCTTCATAAATTTAAAGACAAAAATGAAGATAAAGAAAACGAACGAAAAATCAATGATAATAAGACCACAATCATCATCATCCTTATTATCGTGTTATTGATGATTTATGGATCAAACTAATACAGACAAACACACGGATTCTGATGATAATATAATGATACCGCACCGAACACATCGTGATTATTTCGAAAAAAAAATTTCTTTATTTTACTTTGCTTTTCAGGCTAGCAAATACAAAAAAAAATTGATACACGCAACCTAAACAGCGAAATTTTATCAATAAAAAAAATTTTAGCCACGCCAGTGAAATGAAGACGACGAAGACAAAATTATCGTTAAAATACATACAGCCAGTCAGTCAGTCAGTCATATCATTGTTGATTAAAAGAAGAAAAAAAAAGAAAAACTTCGAGAAAAGAAAGTAAGGAAAAACAAAGTCTGAACCAGTCGCCAGTCGTGTGTTTAGTGTGCATTGAAGATTCGTACCATTCAAATAGGATTTTGTCTCGTGCCAGCACACACTCACACACTGGTATGGTTTGGTTTGTTTCGGGTCATCGTCATACACCAACAAAAAAATATCATCTACCAACATCACCAATCATTTCAGTTGATCCATTGAATGTTTCGAAACAAAATATATAAATAACGCATCTGTCAAATATTACAATAATCGGGTAAAGACTAAAAATAATCGGGAAATATTGAAAATATTAACCGACCTGACTACAAAACAGACGACAATCAACCGACCGACCTAATGAAAATTGAATCTATTTTTTTCCCAAAAAAAAGTCAATATTTTCCCTTCTACCATCCATCCACATACATACATACATCCAACCAGTGAATATGATATAACAACTCGGGTCATATAAATTGTGTTTCTGTTTGTGTGTGAATACGAATTGGCCGTAGGGACCAAAAAACGTGCTGCATGGTTTTATTTGACATTTACCGACTTGTTTTATTTTTCACATGCATTTATATGCCAAAAAAGAATAAATAAATATGAATGTTCACGTGACCTCGTGCACTTGATTACTTTTTATGATTCTAATTTTTTATTCCTACGTTCGCATTTTGTTTAAATCATTTCTGTTATTGTTGTTGCTGTTGTCGCTGTTACAAGTGTGTGTCGGGCTAATATTAATTATTATATCAAAGAACCGATGGTCCGACCCATTTTTTTTTTTGTTTGGGAAAATTGTTTTTTTTCCTGAAAATTAATTTTGGATCTACAGAACCAAAAGCCAAGCCGAAATGACAACAGAATCGAGCTAGTCAATGATGATATAAAAAGCTTTGAAACATTTTCAAATTTTCTTCATTTTAAATTTTCGACGACGAAAACGAAACAACAGCAAATTTCTTTTGATAGAATCATTCAAAATCATAAAAAAAATATGCCTAGACCATTTATAATTGAAAATTTTTCATCAAATCAATCAACAAATATTGAAAATGATAATAATTCAATAATGGCTAAACAAAATATTTCAAATTATTATAAACAAATATCCATTGTAATTGTAAAACTTTTCCTATCAATTTGTTTTCTTTTATGTTTATATTTTCTGATTGTTTGTGTACGAACACATAATATTCATCAAATCAACGATAAAGAAGATGATAATAATTTAAATTTTTCAACAAATAATCAACCAAATCAACCGGATAGATTGATTCAAATGATAACAACAACAACAACAGCGGCTGAATCAAATCGACGACAACCAAAATCAATAAAATTATCTCGAATATTACATTCATATCGTCATAATCCATCTAAACAACAAAAAATTTTTAAAGAAGATGATGATGATAATAATAATGGTCAAGATGAAATTCAAATCAATAATTTACGTCAACAATATTCAATAGCTGAAAAAAATGTTCGATCAAAATCCAATGATAATATTGATGATTATAATGATTGTGGATATCATTTAGCATTTACATTGATTGAACGTGAAAATAATGAACATTTATATGCATCAAAATTAATGATAAAATTTAGCAATACTTTAAAATCAATATTAATCAATATTAATTCAACTGGTTTAGATCCAGGTTCACTTTGTATACATTTAATTACTAATGATCGTATACGACCACATCTTTTACATATAATCGATAATGTACATGAAGAATTAACACGTCAATGGACAAATGAACCATATCCATGGTTAGATAATTATAATAATAATAATCATTATTCGTTAAATGATTATGATAAACATCGTCCATTAACAAGATATTTTTTTATTGATTCATCTACAATTGAATTACGTTTAGAATATCTTTTACCAACATTACGAACATTTTTTACACATAAACCAAATTCATATTATTCAAATGCATTATTTTTTTATTCAATGATTTTACATCAAGTTATACCATCAACAATTGCTGATCGTATTATTCTATTAGATGTTGATGTACAATTGGATGCAAATATTCTTGAATTATTTGAAGAATTTGGTCGTTTTAAACCAGAAGAAGTGATTGGTATTGCATTAGAACAACAACCAGTTTATCGGTAAGTTAAAATTAAAAAGTTGTTTTTCTTTTTTACAATAAAAGATTCTAATCAATGTTTGTTTCTAATAGACATATTTTACATGAATATCGTCGTACAAATGAAAATACAACAATTGGTTCACCATTACCAAACGGATTTCCTGGTTTTAATTCCGGTATTGTTTTACTACATTTGCGTAAAATGCGTGAATCAAAATTATACAATTCATTATTGAATCAAGATGTAATAAAACATATTTGTCAAAAATATCAATTCCATGGACATTTAGGTGATCAAGATTTTTATACAATAACAGCTATTGATCATCGTTTATTATATCATACATTATCATGTGGTTGGAATCGTCAATTATGTCAATGGTGGCGTTTTCATGGTTATTCAAATGTATTTGATGATTATCATCGTTGTGAACAGCCAATTATGTTATATCATGGTAATTGTAATTCAGCACTTCCTACCTTAACCTATTATGGTGGTGGTGGTGGCAGTGGATATCGTCGAAGATAATTATCTCATTACTAATTATGTTTATTTTATTTTTCATATGAATCTCAATTCTTTTCTTTTGTTTGTTTTTATTTTGTGACTTTGAAAATCACAAAAATTTAAATGTGATATTCTTATTTACGTCTAATGTTATTTGTATAATAAAAAATCCTTATTTTTTATGAAAAGATGAAATTCATTTATTTGCTTTAATTTTTGTAAATTCTTCGTATGGAAAATAGCTTTTGAGCGAAAACATTTTGAAAATGAAAACAAGTTTGAAAATAAAAAAACTCATACCGAGTTTGAAATTCTACCACAAGATGGCAAAAGATTCGCTATCGTCCATTTTGATCCTGGCATGTGTCATTATGTTTAAATAGAAAAACATTCGCAACTTGCTCGCGAATTTTTGAATTTTTCGGTTATATGATCAAAACAAATTTAACAAAACCATCAAAACAAAATGGAATCATCAACATATCCATCGAATTCGGCCATATCTGCAAGAAGAAAAGTTTTATTTGCAGCGATATCTGCTACTTGTCAAGAAATTGGTTTTCATTCAGCAGATAATTATGTTCTTGATGTTTTGATGCAAATGTTTCAGGCATTTTTAAGCGAATTAAGTTATTCGGCAAAATGTTTTACCGAACATTCAGGTCGAAGTGAACCTTTAGCCGGTGATGTTTATATGGCTTTAATTGAGATGGGTTTTAATGTTCCTTCATTATGTCAATATGCACAACGATCCAATCGAATAATGATACCAAATCCATCACAAATGCCTAAACAACAACCACCAAAAATCCTACAAACTGGTAAACGGCGACCACATCCAAGCTATATTCCAGATTATTTACCACCATTCCCTGATTCACATTCATATATTGGTACACCGACATATAAACAACCTGTGACCGATTATGAAACATTAAGAGAAAAATCATCGATGCAAAAACGTGATGTTGAACGAGCATTGACACGGTTCATGGCGCGAACATCAACATCAAATTCTTATTCATTGTTTGCCGATAAACAATCACATCTTTTTCCATTGATTGGAATAAAAATGAATAATATACCATATATATCGGCATTATTGCCAAAAGATCGTATTTGGAATGCTCAAGACAATCAATTTCAATCGATTTTAAATGCCAATAAAAAATCATCATCAACTACTACACCGGTAACATCTTCATCGAATATAACGGGAGCGGCTGATGATGCTATAAAATTGAATGAATCAATCGATTCAATCGATGATGATCCATTGAATCCTAATAATAGCCAGAACAATAATAATAGTGTTGATGTGATTGAAAATCCATTTCTTTTACCGCCTAAGATCGTAAATTTTCAATGATGACCGACAATAACAACAACAAACAACGAAAAAAGAAAACTAAGAAAAAAGACATACAATTTTTTTTCCGGCCATTAAATTGAATGCATGCAAGTTTTTTTCCGGCCATTAAATTGAATGCATGCAAGTTTTTTTTCGCCTTTACAAAAATTTTATTCGCATCATTTTCAACAGTGATTTATATCCGATGCCAATGATTGACTGCAGTATGGACACCGATTCAGCCATCAAGAATGCAAGAAAAATTAACTGTAAAAAAACTGATAAGAATCAATTGAATTTTATAACGATAATTATCCAATTTTTTTACAAACGAAAAAACCGGATGGATTCATTCTTTATTATTGTCATTGTCAATTTGATTCAATGAAAATGACAAATTTTTGTTTTCCCACACAAACACCATAATCATTATAATAATAATGATGATGATGATGATGAATAATGAATGTTTTGTATATAATAATAATAATAATAATAAAGACTATTGTATTTCATGAATCAAAAATCGTTATTGATAATGATGATGAGAACAAAAATGACAGCAAAATATCCATTGACATTATACAGGTGTTTTTCTTTTTTTCTTGACAATGAAGGATGACATTGAAACAACCATCATCATCATCATAATCATTCTTCAAACCAATCAATCGATTCGATTTATTTTCTTTTGCTGTTGTTGTTATAGAATTCCTTATTGATTATGATGATGGCCTAGATTTTTTTTTTTGTTGTTGAAAAAGAGTTGAATAAAAACAACTGGATGAAAAAAAAATTTTATTTAAAAAATTCAAGTTTTTTTTTGATCATTTTATGTTTATGTTCGATGATGATTATAAAGATGATGATGATGATGGTAGTCATGGATGAATGATTAATCATATTTAACTGATTTTTTTTATTTGCCAGATTTGGTTTTGATTCGATTCATCCAATCTTGTTTTTTTGCTTATTTTGATTTCGATTTTCGAAATGACGATAATTGTCTCGATCAGAGAAGAAGAAGAAAACTTTGAACTGGAATTGATTGTCACATTTTATTTATTTATTCACATTCAACCCCCCCCCTGATCATCATTATCATCATCAAAAATCACGGTTCAATGAAAATTCGGGAATAATAATAATGATGATGATCTTGAATAAATGAATGTATACACGCAAATTTTACAGTTAATTTTTTTCTGTTTTTCTTTAAAAAAACTAAACTAAATAACTTGTTGGGCTCAGTGTAATCAGTGGCTTAATTTGTTTTTTTTTCAAAAATATTTAAATCCTCTCTCACTATCTGATTTATTTATCTGATTCAGTTTTTACATGAAGAAAATCTTTAAAACATTCCTTGCCACTGGAATATTTTATTCAAAAAAACTTTAAACTTTTTTAAAAAATCACTGAACCTATTTAATCATTATATAACCCAAAACTAAATAAAAACTGATAATCTGAAAATATCCTTGATTGTCTTTTCGTCTAATACACACTGAAACATGATTATTTTGTTCAAAAAAAAAAAAAATATTATCCCAAAACAACAAAACTGATCGATCACTCAATCAATCGATCAATCAATCAATCAATGTCATCGAATGATTATTATTATGATGATTATTATTAAATCCAAAGTCAAGATCATGAAAAAGATGATGATGATAATCTTGTCTTGTAAAAGAAAAAACTAAAATATTTTTCCGTTATTATAATAATAATTTCATCATCTGATAATTTTCTTTTTCTTTTTTGATTCACGAATTTGAACACCAAACTTGTTTCGATTTAATCCAAGAAAAACGAAGATGATGAAGATGATTAATCATCAAACATCTGGCGCCCTGAATCTGTTTACCTGGAAAAAACATTTTTTTTGTTACCTGCATCAAACGAAAAAGTATTGTCCATTTTTTGTCCATCAAAATTCAGGTTGCTGATAATCATGATGATGTACAACATGATATGATGATGTCCATCAGCTTAATCCAACTATCATTATGGTTGCAAATTATTACTGCACAATTCATTAGATGTCACAACAACAACAACAACAACGAGAGAAAATTCTAAAGAAATTTCGACTAATCAATGAGTTTAAGTTATTAATTTTGTGACCTCAATCAAACCAAACAACAACAACAACAAAAAATTGTTAATCTTTGACATTTGTGGAATGAATAAATCCTTTTTTTTCGAAAAATTTTTTAATCATTTTCATAAATTTTAAATATTTTTTTCCTCCATTCAAGTTCAAAACCATGATAATTAAATAGAAAGGGGTTGGAAAGATCAAAAAAAAAAAATCATAAATCTTGAACATTTCTTGATTTGTCAACCTTGACATTTTCTACCTAAATAGCTTATCATCGTACTCTTCGTTTTGCTCGGTATCCTTAGATCATTAAATTAATCGTTTGGATTCGATGATAATTGGAAGGGGAAAGAAAAACAAGGAAAGAGAGGGATTTCTAAAAAAATAAACTTTGATTCATAGAAATAATCAAATTTCATTTCATTTTTGATAATAATTTAAAACAGTAGAAAATTAATAGGTAAAAAAAACTATGATAACACGAATTAAGACGAATAACGGTAAATTCAATGATAATGATTATAAATACAGTGTGAATGTAATAATAATAATAACTTTATTTATGCACACTGCAAACAGTGTGAATGTGAATAAGGTATTTTTAGATGATGATTTTCGTAGAAAATCAAGAAACTAGTTACCTGTTTTATTTCATTTTAAAGAAAAGAAAAAAAATTTATATGGACATTGGATAATTTACCTGGTTGGTTGGTTGGTGGCTGGTTATCAATTTTTGCAGGTTTATTCTTTCTCTCTCTTGATAATGATGAAACTTGAAACTTGAATCAAAGAGCGAGAAAAACTTGTTCTTCGCTGTGTGCATGTGTGAATCGAAAAAAGAAAACGGTATTTTGTATTACCGAATGATGTGTTTGTGTGTGTGTGTTGCATAGGTACAATTATATCACGATTTTTTTTTTTGGTTTGAAGTTCAAGTTTCTGTGCCAATTTTTTTTTTCGTTTCCAATATGAAGAGTATCTTTCTCTCTACTTTTGGTCTTTTTTTAATTTCTGGATTGAATTGAAATGAAGATTTTTTTTCTTTCTTACCCCGTCATCATCATCATCATTCAATGTCGGGTCATTTTGAAAGTGTACAAGAAATGCTGATGGTGAAAAAGAGATTTTCGATGAATATTTTTTTAAAGTGTTTCTTCATCTGATGGCCATTCTCATTCATTCATCACATCGATGTATTAATATTTTGTTGTTGTTGGATTGAAAAGCAACAACAACAACAAACTAACGTTTTGTTTTGTTTTTTTCGGTAAAAATTCTTCTCTTTCACCATAACTTGTTTAACTGAGTTTCTTCTGTTGTATAAGTGTGTGTTTTCATTACATATTTTCATTCTTCAATCATGATTTAGTGTGAACATCAATCCAGAAAAACCAAACTTGCTTTTGGGGTATTTGTGTCAATGTCTCACATTTTTCATTTCATTTTGTTTGATCTGTTTTTCATGATTGTTTTTTTTCTTCTTCCAATCGATCGATCAATCAATCAATCGATATTTTCGCATCCATTAATCGATTCGGATTGAATCATTTTTGATGATGGTGATGATGAGAAGGATTCATTTCACATTATAATCACTTTTTAAAAATCGATACAATTTTGTTTTGTTTTGTTTCAACAAAAGAAATTGACCCAACGTTGAAAATTTATTTCGATCATCATCATGAAATGAATCAATCAACGAATTTCAATTTATAGATTTTTTTGCTGCAGAAAATAAATCAATTCATTCCTCTCTCATTCGGTATAAAAATAAAATCACATCATTAACCCTTTTTCATCAGAAGAAAATGAAATGTTTTGTTGTTTGTTTGAAAATTTGATCCCTTATATTTGAACAGCAAAGATTTGTTTTGAGAAAATCTTTATTTGGATACATATCATCCAAATAATAAAAAAGTGGATCACGATTCATTCGATATTGAATGAATCCAGAACAACAACCAAACCAAAAAACCGTTATTCATCGTTATTTTTTCGTTGTTGTTTTATTGTTTTGTTATGAAATGAAATCATCGTCATCATCATCAATATTACAACAACAACAAAATCAAATGTTTTCATCAGTTTCATCATCATAATAAAGATATTTATCATCATATTTTTGTTTTCTTTTTCGTAGCCGTGAAATATCGACAAAATGAAACATAAAGATTATCATCTCTGTCATTGTCATCATCAGGAAAAACAATTTCCATCAGATTCTTATCAGTCTTATCATCAGCAACAACATTCTAATCATCATTATTGTTATTTTTATCGCCATCATCATCATCATCATTCACATCGTCATCATTCACATCATCCTTTATATTGTAATGGAAAAATATTATTATCATATTTCATTATTACATTAATATTAATATCTCAAATAGATCATGTAAGTTTGTAATCCTGAAATTACTTTTACAAATTTGTAAATTTTTTTTGTTCATAATTTCATTTTGATAATAATTAGGTGATTGGCCAAAATGATTATTATGATGATCTAATGGCTAATGTTGTTGGTGCCAGTAATGGTGCAAATGGTGATATTGAAATATCATCAAATGGACAACAACAGAATAATAATAATGTTAATAATATGATTGCAAGTAGTACAAAATTAGATTCATTAGATGTTATTTGTGGTAAAGAATATATGACTGTTCGGGCTGAATTCAATGGACAATTTAATGGAATAATATTTTCAAAAGGAACATATGGTCAAAGTAAATGTGTTTATGTTAAACCACATTCCAGTTTAACACATACAACATTTAATGTACGTTATGATGAATGTGGTACGAAACCAGATTTACAGGGGAAATATTTTGAAAATACTATCGTCATTCAATATGGTACTGATATTATTGAAGCATATGATGAAGCTAAACGTTTACGTTGTGAATGGTTTGAAGCATATGAAAAGCCGGCTACATTTCGACCGGCTATTCCTGTAAGTAATAAAAATTATGTTGAAAGATTATTATCAACTGAATATAGCAATTTAAGAAAAAAAAATATCCGTTTAGCTTTGATGTTGATTTGATATGTCAGGAAGAAAAAACAAGAAGTCAAAGTCGAAATTTTTTTCATTCATTTGAATGATATCTAAATATGATCTGAATTTTTTCTCCTTCTTCGTCATCTTACTTGTCTCCTATGATTATAGGTCGCCGATCTGGATATAATCGAAATGAATTTTCAAGGCGATGAAATTGATTGTTGGATGTCGATACAGGAAGGCAAAGGACCTTGGTCAAATGAAATTAATCGAATCGTTACAGTTGGTAATAATTGCAGTTGATTAAATGAATTATATTTGATAAAAATAAGCTAATTTTTGATTCTATCATCTACAAAAATTCTATAATCAGGTCAACCATTAACAATTGTAGTGGCAATTAATGATAAAAAGAATCAATTTGATATGAAAGTAAAATCCTGTTTTGCACATGATGGTATCCGTGCACCAATTTATTTGATTGATGAAGATGGTTGTATATTACGAACAAAAATGATTGCACCATTTCAAAAGATACGTGGCTTAAAAGGAAAAGCATCATTAATATCATATGCACAATTTTTAGCATTTAAATTTCCTGATTCAGTTGATGTACAAATACAATGTACTGTTGAAGTATGTCGTCATGGTTGTATTGATACTTGTAATGATGGTATTTCGGGTAATCCACAATCACAACAACAACAACAACATCAACAACCAAGAAATCATCAAGATCATCATCGAAATGATTATCATAAAGAAACTATATTTAAAATTGAAAATGTAACTAGCCATCGATTCTTGATGGATAATAATAAAGATGATCTACTTGAATCAGCCGATAGTAATAAACAACCAGTTACATCAAATGTTTTATCCGATGTTCATATCATTAATAATAATAATAATGATGATGATAAAAATATTCAATCAATGATTGATGAAATTAATGATAATAATGATGAAAATGGTAAACGAAATTACCTTGATATTATTGCTGATTATCTTCATAATGTTGATAGTAATAATAAAGATCAAATTATACATAATGATTATCAAGTTGAAACAATAATGGAATCAACATCGAATCCGATTATTAAATCATCTCACGATCATGGTCATCATCAACCTCATCCTCAACATCAACAACAACAACCTTATCGTCAACATCCAACACCTAAACAGATAAATAATATACCGAAAAAAATTATTCAACAAGCACCACCAACACCACCGTTACAAAAACCATATCCAATACCAATAAATCATCATCATCATCATCATAGTGAACCTGTTGCACAGATTATGACCATTCCATTAAGTCCATTGTATTCAATGCCAATGCCATTAACAATGGGACCAATGATACAATCAATTCATCATCAACAACAGCCATCTAAATCGAATGGTGGTGGTAGTGGATTAGGTTCATTATTAAATCCATTTAATTCATTAAAATTATTCGGTAATGGAAACAATAATAATAATGGTATTAGTGGTGGTAGTAGCCAGAAAAAATACATACCTCAAATATTATCAAATTATTTTCAACAAAAACGTCAACCATCACCATCATTATCATCACCGACATCGATGATGATGAATTTACCGAATGATAATTTTGAATTATTATTAAATTCACCAATTCCATCGAATGGTGGTGGTAATGGTCATCGTCTTTATCGTAGTCGTCGTTATATTAATGATAATCAAGGTGAAATTGGTTTGAAAAAAGGTTTTCAAGTTGTAACCACATTAGATTTATCATTTGCACCAAATATTTCACAAGATATGATGCAAATATTTGAAGGTAAACCTGAAACAATTGTATATGGTCTTTGTTTTTCAAGTACATATTTTATTTATGCATTAGCAACAGCATTATCATTTTTATTTAGTACAATATTTGTATCAATTTTTATTGTTTGTAAATTGGAACGTATTAAAGTGGCCAAAAAAAATATTTTATGTTAAAAACACATTTACAAATACAAAACGAAACAAAACAAGCAAATATTGTCCTTTTCCAAATTATATTTTGAAATTTTGTTTTTTCCTCTTCTTCTTCTTCGAAATTTATTTATTCCATTTATCTTATCGTACCAAATTTTTTTCCATTCAAAGATTTCAAGTATTTATTTCATTTTTTTTTCTATCTTTTCTTTGCTTTTTTTTTCTTGATAAATAAACGAATATATAGAAAATAAATGTTGTTGTTAAATAAAACCCTTTGATGTTGATGTTAATTTTGAATTTTGTGAAAAATCCTGAAAATCGAAATTGAAGAAATTCATTTGTTTTCGAATAAAATGGAAAAAAATGAGCAATTTCGAAATTTCGAAATGAGCTTGCGCAGTCAGTCAAATTTTTTTTTTTTCGTTTTGTTTTCCGTTTTCCTTCACACACTCAACACAAAAACATTCGATTTTTGATATCGATGATCACGTTGTGTTTATTATTTTCGAAAATGTAAAAAATGTGCAAAAAAAATTTCAATTACGTTTTTGGACGACAACAAATTCTTCCAGGAATCCATCCAAATCTATCGACAAATCTATTTACTTTCGTTATTAGGAAGTAACCCGAATTTATCGCCGAAAAATCAAAAAACTACACACATAATTGGAAATTCACTTCCAAGAAAAAGGATATTCATCTTCTCTGGTGTCTAAATGACTTGAAAACTTCAATCTTCAGTCCATTTCTATTGGACATCACGAAAAATTTAAAACAACTAGATGGTAATGTAGAACTCAAAGAATGATTTAATTTTCTTAATTATCTTTTTTTTAGATGAAAAAAAAAACAACTAATTGAATTAGTGAAAAAACATAACTGCTATAAAGACCCAAAATATCTTAAAAAAAAAGAAAAACAAGTCAATGATGAATCCTGGGAAATAATCGCAAAATCAATGAAAATGAAAGGTTAGTTTTGTAATTTAAATTAAAGAATTTAATAAAACAAATAAAATAAAATAGTTCATTTATGCAAGTATTTTTGGTCAAAATATCGGGAAAATTATATGGCACATTTAAAAAATCGATTACGTAATCCAAATGTAAAACCCATTAATCCGGAATTATCATTTTTGGATGAAGAATTACCTAAACCAAAAAAGCAAAGGTATTTTTTTTGTAAAATTGAAAAAAACCATTTAAAAATTTAAATCCATTTCAAAAACTAGAGAAATTACAAATTATTTTGTGTACCAAAATTCAAATAAAAAACGAAAACAAAATCAATCGTATGTATAAATTATCTAATTGATAAATAAACCAGAATCTAATTGTTTTCTTCATTACAGATCATCATCATCAACTGAAGATATGAATGAAAAACAAAATCAATCGTATGTATAAATTATCTAATTGATAAATAAACCAGAATCTAATTGTTTTCTTCATTACAGATCATCATCATCAACTGAAGATATGAATGAAAAACAAAATCAATCGTATGTATAAATTATCTAATTGATAAATAAACCAGATCTTTTTATTTAGACCAAAACAGACTTAAACTTATTGAATTGGTCAAACAACATAATTGCTACAAAGACGGCAGAGTTCTTAAAAAAAGAGAAAAAGAAGTGAATGATGAATCTTGGAAATTAATTGCAAAATCTATGAAGATTGGAAACTAGAGAACTCAAAATACTCTACCCAGAGTTAGAGTTTTTCAAAGAAATTATGCCTGAATATAATAATCAATCATACGTTTTGTTTTAATTTTTTTTTTAATAACCTATATTCTATTTTAATTTTAGATCATCATAATGTCATTCAAATTGATTAAAGTTAAATCACTATTTTTTTCTTTCTCTCTTTGTGTACCTCTTATTTTGTATTCTGCAAATTTGTATTTTACATATTCATATTTTTGCATACTTGTATTTTTGTAATCATGTTTCCTCTTCGCTCATCCTTTTCCGCCACGTGCTTTCTAGGATTTGTCATACATACATACATATACATGAACACACAACTTACATAACATTCATTCTTGTTCTGTTGCGCATACGGTGCAGACATATAATAAAATTCATTGTTCAATCCCAATCCTGTTTGTATCAAATTGATGACTTAGAAAAGTGATAATAGAAACCACAATATTGACATTATTTCATCATCGAAATCAAACTTTTCTTTTAGTGATTATTCATATATGAATAGATTCACCTTTTTAATTTGCGTCTTAATAACTGAAAATTAATCAAAAAATGTATTAATTCTGTTTTTGAAACGTCAAAATTCTTGATTTATTTATTTGTGCATATTTTGTGTTAATGCTCTATTTGTCATAGCTATTTCAACCTCAAATTGAATGTTTGGGTAAAAATAGAACTATAGTGAAAAAAAGAAAAAAACGACTCTTTATGTCGTTTACTTTTTTTGAGCACACCATTCGAAGTGTCGTCATCGTCGTGTTCGTTTAGAAAATGGCTTCTCGTTTACCTAGTAAAATTCACGGTAATGTTGATCACATTGATGGTGCTCTTGATTAATTCCTTAGAAGAAGATTGGAAACAAGAGAACTCAAAATACTCTTCCGAGATTATCGTGATTTACAATAACAAATTGATCAATGTCAAGATGGTGAATTAATCAAACCAACATTGACAGAATCATTTGTAATAAAAAAAAGTAAATCATTGAAATGTTTTAGTGATACACTAAATCTGATTGGTAAGACATATTAAAAATAGACGTCGTAATCAAAATTTAAAACCAATTCATCTTGATTAATTTCTTTTATTTAATTTTTAGGAGAAGATCGTCTTGAACTAATAAAATTAGTTCATGAAAAAAAATGTTATTTGGAATATAACTTTTTCAATAAAGCAGAATTTAAAAAAAAGAGACAAATTGTGGATCGAAATCGCCAAAGAAATGAAAATGAATAAAAAGTTTTTTATAATAAAAATAAATGATTTTAATAAAATTTATCTTTGAAAAATAGAAAATGTATTGAAACATGAATTATCCAATATGAAAAAATCGTATAAACGACATCTTAGGCGAAGGTTGAATAATCCATATCCAATCCAATTCTATATCCAGAATTGGAATTTTTAAAAATATCAAGATTGATTTAGAATCATTCTAGTTTTTTTTAATAATAATAATAATATTTATTTAATGTGCTCTATCCGTGGATATTTGCACTAATTAATAATAAGTAATAATAAAATAATAATGTAAATTAAAATAAAAGTATGTATTAAGTATGTTGTGTATTTACAGTATTATATTAGTTTGTGTTGTGTTTAATGATTTGTCTGTGTTGAAAGTTCTTTACACATTTTTGAAAATTTGTTGTATTGTTAACATTCTAGTTTTTGAAATGGATTAAAATTTATAAATAAATATTGTTTAATTTCAAAAAAAACGTACATTTTCTTTGGTTTTTTTGGTATTTCTCTATCTAAGAAAGATAATTCTGGATGAATTCGTTTTAAATTTGGATTACGAAGTCTATTATTGATGTGTTTCATCTGAGCACCACGCATCTTTGTCCAATGTATTTTGCATATTTCAACTATAAAATTTTATTTGGTATAATAAATTTATTGAATTCATTTTTTTGGCAATTTTAAACCATGATTTTTGTATCATTTTTTTCTGGATCTTTGAGATATTTTAAATCTTTATAACATTTATAATGTTTTACCAACTTTATTAATTTTATTCTGTTTTCTTCTGTAAAATAAGATATTAGAAAATCAAAATTTACAAACTTCGATTTACAAATTTTTCCAAAATAACCAATTCAAAATAAACTCAAAAAGGAAAAGGGAAATTGAGGTTAGTCAAGAAAGTAGTTCTTGATTTATATAAATCAAGAATGTTTGTTAATGTAATTAATTAATTGGATTGATCCTAATCCAATTCATAACATTATATTAAAATTAACTTACTAGTCCAATTCATTTCATTCGCGATTTTATGAACAAGCCCGAACTTCTTGTTCAGCAACATAAACTAATTTAATTAGTTTTAGCCAATCATTACCTAAAAATTAAATAAAAGAAATTAATCAAGAGTTCCATTAATGTGATCAGCATTACCGTGTATTTTACTATAAGAATTTGAAGCCATTTTCGAAATGACGAAACGACACCAATGGAATACACAGAGAAATTGATGTGCTCATAAAAGGAAACGACATAAATAGTCGTTTTTTTCTTTTTTTCACTATAGTTCTATTTTTACTCAAACATTCAATTTGAGGTAGAAATAGCTAAGACAAAATAAACATTTTTTTACTTGTGGAAAATTTGTAAAATCATTTGTGGATTTAGTTATCCGAGGAAACGCAGGGCCCTGATCAATAGTACAAATTTTACATGCGTGGCCTTTTTTTAAGTAATGATGCTGGTCCTTAACAAACTGCATTCGTTACGATGCATGAGCACTTCCAATGGAAGGTCATGTCATTCGGGCTCAAAAACGCCCCTGCGATATTTCAAAGAATCATTTATAACATACTGAAACATTATACATTATTTATACATTTCATTTTGTTATTTTTATTTTTTCCCCCCCTATAATTTTATGGAATAGGGGTTTTTGTTTATTAAATTCAATTCAATTCAACATACTGAAACGAAATAATTTAACAGCCTTTTCGCACAACTACATCGACGATATTATAATTTTTTCAAAAACAACAAATGAACATCTTCAACATATCGACCAAGTTTTACAAGTTATGAAAAAGGAAATCTCGTAATCCAGATTTTTGAAATAAATATCTTGTCGTTAGGCGAATTGGAAAAGATTCATGAACCACTTTGGGCCACACCCCTTAGAGGATGTGTAAAACACGACCGACATTTAGTAAAAATACGAAATGGGAAAATGAGATACTATCTACCTGAAGAACAGGCTATCGATGAAATAAAAAGAATCCACATAGAAAAAGGTCTATTCTATTCTTATAAATTCAAAATGCAAGCCATCCATTTTTCGAGCATGCGCATTGAAATTGAAAAAAGTGTTTCGTCTCAGCCAGCCAGCCAGTGTTTTACTTTTTTATGTTATTGTGGATATTGTGGATGGATGGATAAACAAAACAAAAAAAAGCATTTTATGCTGCTACCATCCATCGAGGATTTTATCAACTAAACAACAGAATGCACTATTTGATGATACACTTCCTTTTTTTCGTTTATTTAGATTCGAAATCACATTTGATTCGCAAGAAAAATTTCGAAATTGTTTTTTTTATAATCTTTCATCATAACGTATCCATCCGAACAAAATGGCATTTATTAAAATTTCTCTTTTGATAATACTTTTTCTTTTTGTGATTCAAGTAGATTTGTTGGATTTTGGAAAACATTCCTCAATACAAACTATACCATCATCATTGAAAATTAACTATGAATTTCCAAGCGAAAATATTGGAATAAATTTTCTAAAAATCAAAAAGAAAAAAGAAATGAATTCATCATTGGACAATTTTGACAAGCTTTACATGCTGATGAATAAAACCGAATCAATGTTAAATAATAGGCAACGTATGAAGTTTAAAAAGAATTCAAGAATATTATTAATCTTTATAACTGGATTAACATTATTCTTATTGATCTTTTATTATTATTATCGTAAATATTTTGAAAAACCAAAGGCTCAACAAGGAGAGATTCATATAATTATTATCGAAAACAATCATACATCGATTCCATGATTCTATTTTGATTTCGAACCTTTTGTTTCGTACATTCTAACAATTTTTATCCCCATTATGTAAATTACTCATCGATAATCCATTATTTTGCATAATTTTCACGTTTACAAAATTAATGAAAACTCTTTAATTTGAATACTTTTTTTCAAAATAAAAAAAAAATTTTGAAGCAAAAATAAAATCTTAGAAAAAGAATCGATATATCGATTGTAACAATCGTTTAGTCGTTGCTCGTTTTGACCGCACATATGATAGGTAAATATTTTTTTTTTGAATTTATATTTTTTTTCAAAATTCAAAATATGATTACGGAATGTGAAATTAAATGTTATGCCAAAGGTTTGGCATATTTTACTATAGGTAAGTTTATCCTTCGATATTCCAAATTTTAATTACTTTCAATATTCCATAAATTTAGGATTTTCTCTTCCATATCTAATATTATCGGTCAATTTGAAAAAGACGAATCCGAAATTATTTCGAAAACTTTTGATTATACCGACCATTATTGCATTTCATGGTCTTACCTATATTCCCAAAGATCTTGATAAATGTCGTGAACAACAGAAAAAAATGGTTAATAATAGTTGAAAGTTATTCATTCAATTTATTTGATAATTTATTATGTGAAAAATAAATTCATCAATTTAATCATAATAATCAACATGAGCAGCGTTAGCAAATTTATCTTCATGTAAAATTTGAAACAATTTATCTGCAGAATCTTCCGGCTTTAGTGGTATGATCTCTCGAAATTGTTCTTGAAGTGTAGATTCCTGTTGAAGTTGGCGAAACATTTCTGTATCCAATGGACCTGGTGCATAGTTTAATAATCGATATTTTGTTTTTGTTCTTTTCGAATCATTATCGGCTGTTAATTCATTTGATAATTGCTTGAAATAAGCTTCTCTTGCCGCTTTTCCTACACAATAATCCAACATTCCCGACATTGGTTGAATGGCAGCCAATGATGATACATTAATTATATGGCAATGGGATACGTTTGGTTTAGTTTCGATATGACGAAGAAAAATACCGGTCATTTCCATAACTGAATAAAGATTCAAACGATAATATGCATTACGTTTATCAGCATCATTGACATTGACTGTTTTGCATAATTCAGTAGCCTTTCCAATCGATCCAGCATTATGAATCAATATATAATGATCATACGGTCTGGATAGATTATTTTGATTTCGTTCAAATTCCTGGCTTATATCATCGATTGCTTTCGTTTCGGCAAGATCAGTTATTATTTTTGATACATTAATTCTTGAATCAATTGATCGAAGTTCATTTGCAAGCGAATCAATTTCATTTACATTACGTGCAATTAATATAAATTTTATAATCGATTCTTTATCATCTGTAAATTGATCGGAAAATTGATTGGCAAATTTTTTAGCCAAAATACGACCAAATCCTTTACTAGCACCGGTTATTATCAAACAACAACGGTTTGATCGAAAAATGGAATGACTTTTTGACGACATTGTTATTGAAATATGGTCATCTGGTCATTCGAATGAGCATCATTTGATGCACAAAAAAAATTTCAACTATTCTGCATCATTCAGCATCATTTTTTTCCTATTTCTACTCGAACATCTCGATCCATTTGAAAAAGTACGAAAAGAAAAAATCAAAGAATTTCCATTTTTGTTTTGTACCTATGAAAAATGTTTCCATTATGTGCCATCATGTTGTTTTGATCGATTTCAATTTTTGTAAAAATGATTTGAACGAAAAAAAAACTAATGATAATTATGGGTTTATCGTCGTATGATCGATTTTGTCAATTGATTCGAACGAAAGGATAAATTATTGATTTCCGAATAAGAGAAAAAAAGACAAATATCATATCATCGATCATAAACGTGATCAAATCAATTTATTTTTACTGAATGAATCAGATTTCATGAAATCAAATCAATCGATTATTGCCAAATTGGGAAAAAGAAATTTTTTTTGATGACCGAAATTACGATCGATCGAATAATGTTTGTATAATAACCCATGATGATGATGATGGCTTCTGTTGATGGCAAAATACCAAATATGATCATATTGATCACATGATATTAATATGATTACGACCTTTGGTATTACGATTTGTTAATATTTGTTTTTGTTTTGTTTACAAAAAAGAGATGGGGAAAACAAAATATTTAAACATCTGATTGAAATTTTTACAATTTTCATTTTGGCCTTGTTGTTTTTTTTTGTTTTGTTTTCATTCATTCGAAAATGAAACAAAAACAAAGATCCGTCTCATCCTAACTGTAATTAGATTAATTTGAAGTGGATTGACAGTTATGATATGATTCATAGCAATGCATGTCAATTTTGAAACAAAGCAAAAAAATCACGGTTTCTGACAATTTATGGAAGAAACTGTGTCCACATTTATCATTTTTTTCCATTGTTCTCATATCCATTCATATGGTATTTTGGTTGTATTCATTCAAAATTAAATTGACGGAAAACAAAAAAAAAATCTAATCAAATATATGCCGGAGATAATATTCGTTTGTTCATTTCTATCATCTTATCACCGCTATTATTGCATGTATTCATTCCATTTTTTTTTCTTCTATAAATGTATGCAAATAAATTTGATAAGAAAAGAAGAAGGAAAAAAAATACAATTTGATCATGATGATGCCATCATCATTTTCAAAAAAAAAAAAAAAAAAAAATGTTTAGATAATTGTCTATAGGGTGTGTGGTTTTTCGTCATAATCCTCACCACTACTGTGTAATATGTATGTGATATAATCAACTTTATTTGGAAAATTTTTTTTTCCATATTCAACATTTTCAACGTTTCTGTTGTTGAGATTATCAATATTGAACAAAACCAAACAGAAAAAAATCATTCGATTTTGCAATGAATTTTGCTGTTGTTGTTGTTGCCATTCAACGAATACCCTTCTGATTTTTTTTTTTTTTTTTGATTTTGATTTTGATTTGAGCCTCGCCTCCCAATTCAATTTGATATGATATAATTGGCAGATAAAATTTTCGGCCAAAAAAAAAAAATGTTGTATTTAAAGTTGAACTAAAAACAAAAAGTTTCCCGTGATTATTTTGTGTATTTGTGAATGATTCTTATTCTAATTAAAAAATAGCAAACGAAAAAATCCGAATAGAAAAAAAAACATTAATCATTCGTGGAAAGTTTTCTTGTCAATTATTTCTGGAAATTATTTCTTTGTTTTGTCATTTGTTTCTCCAGTGATCATATTGCCTCGTGGAATCGTTATTTTTTTCCCCTTATCAAAGTTGAAAATCTGTATTGTTTTTTTCTGGTGATCTTTCTGGTGTTTTCTTGAGAATCATCTTTATCAACAAATCTTCAAGCGAAAATATTTTCTTCACAGAAAACAAAAGAAATTGTTTTTATCAACAAGAAATAATTATTCAAGAGAAAGAATCCATTCTTTTTTGCCATAAATCTTGTATTGTCATACCATCATAACATTTGGTCAAGAGAAAAAAAGATGCCCGAAAATCAGACAATCATTCAACAATGTAACAATTGTGATTTAGATAATGATAATAATTTAAAAAATAAATGCTGTAATCGTTCAGATACAAATAATAATGATATTTTACCCATGAATAATAATGATAATAAATGTTGCCGAAATGGAATGATAAAAAATTGTTGTTCATTGAATGGAATGAAACAACAACAACAACAACAACAACAATTTAAACCGGTAACACATGTTATTTTTGATTTGGATGGTTTATTAATTAATAGTGAAGTTTGTTTTGCTAATGCTATACGTATATTATTGAAACGTTTTGGTAAGTTTGATTTTGGTGGATGATGATCAATTATGTTTTAATTTATAATTTATAATTATATACAGGTATCAATGAATATAGTAAAGAATTACAAGAAAAAGTTCTTGGTATGGAAGTTGCACGTGGTATTGAAGAAATAATTAAACAAACAAATCTACCATTAACTGTTGAACAATTTATGGAAATGGAAAGAGAAATTTATACGGATGAAATGTTAAAAGTAAAATTAATGCCTGGTGCTAAACGTTTAGTTGAACATTTAAAAAAACATAATATACCAATGGCAATTGCAACAGGTAGTACAAATCAATCGTTTGTAATTAAAACACGTGCACATCAAGATCTATTTGGTGATGGAAAATATTTTCATCATATTGTTTTTACACGTGATGATGAAGAAGTAAAAAATCCAAAACCAGCACCAGATGTTTATTTGATAACGGCAAGTCGTTTTCCTGACCGACCAAAACCCGAACAATGTCTTGTATTGGAAGATTCATCAATCGGTGTTGATGGTGCACGTGCAGCTGGTATGCAATGTGTTATGGTACCTGATCAACGTTTTGAATGTAAACAAAAGAATGCAACTATAATATTAAAATCATTGGAAGATTTTCAACCAGAATTATTTGGATTACCACCATTTGATGATTAATTACACAATGAATTCATGAATACATGATGTAAATTATTTTTTATTAACAAACAAACAAAAAAATCTAGATCTTTTAAATTATTCTTATATAACAATTTTGTTTTTGAATTGAATATTGACACTGAATCTTTTTTTTAATGCTTTATTTGAATTTTTCTTTTGAAAAAAAATTATTATTATTATTATTTACCAAATTATCTATTTAGTGATGTAATGTTTTGAATGAGACAGAAAAAAATATAAATTCTTTTGATTATTATAAGTTGAATGTGAATTTTGTATTTGTAATTGTAATTTTCTTTTTTTTGGTAAAATATAAAGAACACGAATCGAATAAGTAGTATTAGACAAATATTTAATTGATTAATTGTGTGCTTAAGTGTGTGTGTGTTTACGTATACTTATACAGCATTTATCGATTACAGACAATACTTTATCATTTATTTTGGGACAAATTAATTTCCAACATTCATTCATTTTCCACCCTTAAAACATTATCGAATGGTTTTTTTTGAATGAGAATTTTTTCTATATAAAAAAAAGCTGTAGAAAGAAGAAGAAGAAGAATAAAAAAAGCTCTGATAATTGTGAAGATCGTGGATCAATATAATAAGGTGAGGTGTATGTTATCATTTGATGTGTGATGGAAAAATGAATTGTGTTAATGAATGTATAAATGTGAGATCATCTCGTGTGTAGAAAAAGAACCCAAAAAAAAATGAATGAATGAATGTTTTCTCTATTTATTCGTTGATGATAAAGGCAAAATAAACAGTTTTTCGACTGATTTCACTGAAAATTGTTCAAATCGATCAAATTGCTTAGATTTTTTTTTGGTGTTATAATGAAATTCTTTTCTTTTCTTCTTCGTTTTTTTTGAAACAAAACAACATCATATGTTGAGATCAAATTTGATTTTTTTTAAATTTCATTTAAGTGGATTATTCCTCTGTGTGTGTTTATCATATATTCACTTTGATTGATTATTGGCAATTATGATTTTTTTTTGTTTCGAAAATCAGGTACATAATTTAACAGAATTTGCAGAATCAGCCATTGCAGCAGCAACAGCAGCAGCAGCTGCAGCTGCAGCCGCTGCTGCTTGTTGATGATGATGATGTTGTTGTTGTTGTTGATTATGATGTGATGATGATGATGATGATCCGGATAAATGATGTAGATGATTATTATGATTATGATTATGATTATGATTATTATTTGATGATGAATAACCGGATGATGAAGATGATGAACCACCAGATGAAGAATTTAAATGATGATGATTTAAATGATTCAAATGATGATGATGATATGGTCCTAATTTATTACTATTGCCACCACCATTACTATTCAATGATGATGTTGATGAATTATTGCTACTGCTATTAGCATTACCATTTCCATGATGATGTTGATGTTGTTGTTGTTGTCCGGGTTGATGATGTTGACCACTGCCATGATGTTGATGTGAATTATGATGTTGTTGTTGTTGATGATGATGATGATTATTATTGCTATTATTATTATTATGATTCATTAGATGAAATACACCGGTTGAATTATTATGATGATGTGATTGTAAACCACCGGTTGAACAACCATTCTGTATACCAGTTGTTCCAATACAATTTGTTCCATTATTAACAACAGCAGATGCTAATGATCCAAGTGTACCACCAATTGCACCGGTAACTGATAATCCTAATGAACTTAATGCTGCTGAACTAGCTGAATTTTGTTTTGGTTTACGTTTTCTAGTTTGTATTCCTTCTTTTCTCATTGCTAATGGTCGATTTACCTTTTGAATCAAAATGAAATTTAAAAAAAAAAAACATTAAAATAAGTTCATAAAATCATCAACAACAACAGCAAAAAATATATATTAAACTTACATTATGTAATTTATAATAAAGACCACATGCATTACAAACTGGTTCACCTTCATTATTACGTCTCCATAATGTTGTTGTTGTTGTACCACAATTAGAGCAACAAAGTCCTAAACGTCTTGATGCAGCCTAATATTTTCGTACATCATTGAAATAGATTTGAAAAAAAATTGATTAATATTTTCATTTTAATATTCAATGACAGAAAAACTTTCAATCAATCAATCGAATTGACAGTTTTTAGTAGTTTCATATAACTCTTTTTTTTACTTATTCGGTAATGTTTGTCATTATCTTAATTGCTTTTTTTTCGCTCCTTGCATCAACATACATATTGCAAAGAATTTTTTGAATGTCTCAATTCAGTCACATTTCATTTATTAATCATCATGAGTATAAAAAAAACAAATTCATCATCATCATCAATGATGAATAAATTAATTTTTTTTCCCATGAATAATTCTTAATCATTTGGAATTAACATTCAAATGAAAACTGACGATTCTTGCCTGTCTGCCTGCTTAATCTTACTTTTATTTTTTTGGGGAAAAATACGAATATTTTCATTGAAATTTTTCCCTAAGGGCGATTAAAGGATTCCTAATTACTTTTTTAATATTAAACGACAATCATAATCGATCTTTTCTAGTGAATAGATTTTAATGATGTTTGAACTACTTTTTGGTTGTTGTTTTTTGTTTTTTATTCACTTAGCATCAGAAAAAATAAGACATTAATGATTTACTTTAAAAAAAGTATTAAATATCAAAAAAAAGGAGAAAAAAATAGCTTACCAAACGACGTTGTGGCTTGATCAATGGCCGTCTGGCGCCATTCATTTTATGATAAAGTCCACATGCATTACATAGATAATGACCGGTACCATCACGGCGCCATAATGGCGTTGATATTGCTCCACAATTTACACATTCACGTCCTTCACTAAAATGAGCTGCATATGCTGCTTGTCCAGCTGCTGCTGCAGCAGCAGCCGCTGCTAAACCACCGGGCATATTACAACCACCACCATTTCCATGTATGCCCATACCATTATCACCAACAACAGTTCCAATTAATCCTTGATTACCGGTAGATCCGGACATACTAAGATCGGTCATATTAATTGATCCTTGATGATGATGATGATGATTATGATTTTGAGATGGATGATGTCCTTGATGATGATGTTGTTGCTGTTGTTGTTGATGATGATGAAGATGATGATGTGGTTGTTGTGTATTATGACTATTTAATTGTCCGGATGCAGCTGCTGCTGCTGCTGCCGCAGCATGATCAGCTACGGAAACGGTAGCTGAACCTGTTGTTGGTGAATTAGCTGCGGAAGCTGCAGCGGCAGCAGCAGCAGCAGCCGCGGCTGCTGCTGCTGGTGAACCAAAAAAGAAATCCAATCCATTCGTATGATTGTTATGATTATCTATAAATTTCCAATGTGAAAAAATAAGACGAGACAAAAAAAAATCATTATTTAGAAAGAAAAAATGTGAGACTAATTTGTCTTCGCGACTGTCTGTCTTTTTTTTGTTGTTTTGTTTTGTTCTTGTTTTTGACTGTCGATCATTCGAACACACACATACATACATAAAAGTAAGAAAGAATTGACAAACAAGATCAAGATTGATTAGCAAATAATTGATTGTGATAACAAAATCAAATGATCAAATGACAGATTTGAAAGTGATTGAATGACTGACTGACTGACTGAGTGACTGACTGAGTGATTCACTTACTAACTTGAATGAATGAATGGAAAATTCTGATATAATCTTTAAAAAAAATATATTTCTTTGGTTCAGCTAAATAATCCTTTTACATTTCTGATAAGTGGAAAGCAGAAAAACAAAACAAGAAGCGCTATTATTTCCAATTACGGTCATTACAATCAATTAATTAATTTGAAATGCAACAGGAAAAAAACGGAAAATTCTTGGGAAAAAATCCTGATGATAATCCTATCAAAATGTATTGAATGTTTATTTTTGATTTAATCTTAATTATAATTTAATTAATTAGAAACAAAACAAACAAACAAAATCCCAAATGAAGAAAAATGCCTAGAATAATCGACCAAACAATTGTCCAAAGTTTCATTGTCGTAATGAATTTTGTGTTTGTTTGTCAAATTGCTTATCATCATCATCATAATAATTAATATTTCAATCGAGGTTTTCTCCTTTTCCATTTTTTTCTTTAACATTTCAATGATTTATGATGATGATTATTATGACCATCATCATTATGTTATTGTTTTTTTAGTCAAGTCAAACTAAATAACTAACTAAAACAAAACGAAGCGAAATACAGAGAGATAATTGTTTTCGGATCTTTTAATTGTTTTTCTGTCATTTTTTAATAGATTTTTTGTTTGTTCGTTCGTTTGTTTGTCAAACAACCCAAACGAATGAATGGTCTCATCTCATTCTGAATGATGGATTCAAAAATCATTAACATAAAGAAAATATTCATTATAGAGAAAAGAAGAATGGAGAACAAAAAGACAATAACCATTCTCACAATGTGTATGAATTTCAATTCACTAGAAACCCACCATTTTCTCCATACATAACATTATTATTCATTTCTACAGAATCATTATGTTTGGTTCAAACAGAACAAACAGAGAAGTGAAGCTCAATTAATTTTCATTGTATTACCATCATTAATAAATGAATGAATGATTAAAACGAAAAGAAAGATGAACTAACCTCTCTCTCGCCTTCTCTGAATTTTCATTTGTTTCATTCAGTTTAATATTATAGGTCTAGATTCGTTTTTCATCATTTGGTTGTTCTATCTATATCTTTCTGCCAAACATGATGATGGTTTTTTCTAAATTTATTTTATTTTTTTTTGCTTGTTTGTTTGTCGGACAAAACCCCTTTCGTTTGATTGGATGGTTTGCAGCCAGCAATAAAGAAAAATCATTAAGAAAATTGATTCATGTTTATTACCATCATCATCATGATAATGATGATGATGATGATGGTTGATTGTTGAATAATGGAAAAAGAAAAAAATCCTTCCCATAGTCAGTCTTAGTCAAAATATAATTAACTCTTTCATTCAGTCAATTTTTAAATTGAGCCAAGCCTTTTTTTTATTGTTTGTTAAATAATGATAATTGCAATGTAAGTGTGTCGGTGTTTTTTTTTGTATCAGTAAACAAAAAAAAAAAAAAAAAAATAAAGACTTACCCGATCTACGGAATGCTGCCGCTTGACTAGCTGCTAAACCGGCCGGAAATCCAGCCGCTGTTGTTGTTGTATGATGATCAGTTAAACGTCCTGCTAATGATGATGGTACTGAATGTTCTAGCCTACCGGCCCATGCACATGCAGCAGCAGCTGCTGCTGCAGCTTCATATGATGCGGCAGCATATGCCGGATGTAAACCATTCATTGTTGCTGAACGAAATGTTGATGCATAAGAATTAGCAGCTGCAGCTGCTGCTAATGCAGCACTTGATGCTGTTGTAGGAGGATCATTTGCTATTGTTGATGAAGAGGATGATGATGATAATGTTCCATTACCATTACCACCACCATTTGAAGATGTAGATCCTGATTGTAAATTTGATCTTTGTTGTTGAGAATTTGTTGTTTGGCCACCAGTAGGACTTGGCGATGAAGCAGTTATCGAACAAGATGATGATGATGATGATACATTCTATTAGTTTATGTTATTGAACAGAATAATGATGAAAATGATAATCAATACAATTTCAACAAAAACAAAAACAAAAAACAAACCTGAAAAGGAAATCTTGTTGAACCAAATGGTGATATATTATTGCTTGAATTATTATTTGCATTATTAAAATGTTGAGAATTTTGAAATGATGATGTTGCTGCTGTTGTTGTTGTTGCTGTTGTTGATGATGATGATGATGATGATTGACTTCCATTTACATTACCATTCATTAATGGTAAAGAATTTGTTGTTGTTGGTGTTGTTGTTGGTTTACGATCTTCTTCACTATCAACAATTGTTGTTGCACCATCACTATTATTATTATTATTATTATTTCCATTATCATTATTACTTTGATTAGATATTGTTGATGTTGTTGTAACCGATGACCATGATGATGATGCTGAATTTGGTGCACTTTGTTGTTGTTGTTGTTGTTGATCGGTTGTATCATTATTATTATTATTATTATTATGTTCAGGTGATGATGAAATTGAACCATATTGTGTACGTGCCGCATACATTGATGATAACGGATGATTATGATATGCAGCAGCGGCAGCCGCTGCTGCTGTTAAATCAACTTGATGTACTGCGGCAGCTGCAACTGCTGCATGATGATGATGATGTGCTGCCATTGTTGTTGCATGATGATGTGTATGATGATTATGATGATGATTTTGACCACCACCACTGGCCGTATAATGGCCAGATATTAAATTCTGAAACATTGATCCTGTTATAGAAGTTTGATCCAATCCAGTTTCCAATGATAATGATGATTGACTTTTTGCTGCTATTCGTAAATGATTATTAAGAATAAAATTTTTATCACCTTCGTTTTTATCGATAAATGTTGAATATAAATTATTATTATTTATGGCCTGTTGTTGTTGTCTTAGTCGATCTTTTGAATTATCTTGATCGTTATTATTATTATTATTGGTATCTAAATCGTCTTTATCAATCAATTCTTTTTTCGGTTCAACAAGAATAATTGATGATCCACTGGAAATTTGTTGATAATTTAAATTATGATTATTATTTAGTTGTCGATTATTATCATCATTGTTGTTGTTGGTAAATGCTAAATCATTTGTATTATAATGTTGTTGCTGTTCATCAGTTTGATTATTATCATCATTATTATCTTGATGATTATAATTTAAATTTGTATAAATCTGCGGACGTTGATGATTATGATGATAAAGATGATTAAATGGATGTTGTTGCTGAATACGTTGATATGATAATGGTAACAGATTGTCTAGAATTTTATTATTATTCTGTTGATTTGTATCTAATTCTGTTGCTGTTGTTGTTGTTGTTGTATTGATTGATGATGCTGTTTCATATTGTTGTTGTTGTTGTGAATTAAATTGATGATGTGCTTGTAATTTATTATTATTATTATAATTTGATAAATGTGTATAAGAATCCTGATCCTGATTATTTTGATGATCAATCGATGTTGTTTGATTTGATGATCCGTTATCAATTTCTGTTTTTGAAGAAAGAATTTTTTCAATTAAAATTAGTAATTTCCTAATGATATTTATCAATTTACAAATATAAGATGGCTAATTGCATGCTGTTAGAACAAAATCATTGGTTATGGATAATCATCATCATTACCAAAAATCAATGCCAATGATGATAATGTTGGTGGTGGTAGTGGACGTGTTGGTGGTATCATTATTATTATTATTGTTCAAAAAGTAATTGTTTTTTTTAAATCAATTAATAACGGTTAAAAATTATAAATCAAATTTGGTAGGTGGAATTCAAAAAAAACGTAAATTATTTTTACCGAAATAATTGGAAAACCCGAACAAAAATAAAGATTATCAAATAAGATTTTAATCTTTAATTTCAAACACCAACTACACACACACACACACACTTGTCATAAATAGAAAGGGAAATTTTCTTATTCAAACGAAACAGAATTTACACTTAATTGATGATAATAATAATAATAATAAAAATTATCGATATCAGTATTTGCAAACAAGATAAGATGATGACTGACTGAGTTGAAATGATGATGATGATGAAGATGAAGATCATAAAACAAAATTCATTCATTCATTCAGAAATAGATTAAACCTCAAAACATGAAAGATAATTTCAGAGTAACCACAATGATGATGGTTGTGGTGGTCAAAATATGATGATAAGATTTTAAATAAAGTTTTTGATGATAATATCAAATTTTGGAGACGAATGAATGAATGAATGAATGAATGAAGGAATATCAGTAATCAATTGAACATCAACCATAGATATGATATGATAGAATTATCAAATGTTTGCCTTGTATTCACTTAGGTTTGGCTTTGGAAATTATTTGGGAAACAAACATTGGAGAAAACTATTATGATGATGATGATAAACCGGACCTAGCCACGACCACCAACATAACCAGTGTTGACCAAGGTGTGTGTGTGTTCTTGTTGTAGTTAAATCATCCCTGCCTTTGTATATTTTCAACCAAGCAAGCAAACAAGTAAGAAAATTCTTTTTTCTTCGAAATGTTTCTTTTTTTCAGAAAAAAAGTTTAAAAATATAACCAAAAGACGACGGAAAAGATTTTTGCTAGTTTGAATCCCGCCCATCCAAAAAGTTGGTTGAAAAAAAATAACTAATACTCCTCCCAGTTTTTTGTTTTGCCTCCTTATTTTTTCTTGTTTGTTTGTTTGTTTGATGATGACGATTATTTAAAAGGTCAAACTAGTTTATAAATTCTAAGAGAATTTTGGACAACAATGACCTAAAATAAAATGTTATGTAACCAAAGAACCGATCGACCGACAAACAAACAAACAAACACAGGAATATTGGACCCAAATATTGTGTGTTTTTGTTTGTTGGCAATAAAACAAACGATGACTTCTCCCTTGTTGGCTGTTGGCGGTAATGAAGTTTGTTTTGGTTTTGTTTCAAAAAAAAAAAACAAATCAACGGGCTAAAAACGCCTTGAATTTTCGAGATTGATTTTTTTTTTTTGATTTTTCATCATCAGTTTTACATTTCGGTAATATTCAACCAATCAATCAATTTTATTGACGAAAATCATTTCTATTTTTTCATTTTTTTCCCATTTGTTTTCCCAGTTCTATCATTTTTTCTCCATTTTCTACAACATTATTCATTCAAGTGTGAATATCAATTTCATTCATTCGAAACAGAAAACAAAACAAAAAAAAACGTAATAATAAATGTCAACCATACGGTTGCCGGTAATAATTATTACGACGTCGACGACAACGATGATGATGATGATGATTAGTGAATTGGTGCTATTTAAAAAACAAAAAAAACAGCCAAAAAAAGCAGAAAATTAAGCAAAAGAAAAATATACAATGAAATTCTATGAGTGAAGCAACCAACTTTTCATATGTCATTGTTTTCGTTGTTGTTGTTCGTTTGTTTGTGTGTGTAGGTGTGTTTAAGTTCCAGGATTGCGTGTGTGTGTGTTTCAATTCTATTTGAATTCTGTACACACACACACACGCAACTAGGAACTTTGGTTCTTATCACCACCCAAAATACCCGGACAATAATATTGTTGTTGATGATGATGATGATGATTTTCAATTAAACTAAAATGAATCGTGATCATAATTATGATCAACAATTAGAAAAACCTTTAATCTTTATTTCAATGGAAAAAACCTCAAAATTTTTTCCTTGAAATCAAAAGTTACCTGAAAGAAAAACAAAAATATATTACCTGTCAATATCGATTACTATCATCATTATCACTGGAGTTAGTTTGGGGAGAAAGGGAATTTTCAACAGTAGTAGTTTTTTTCAGTCAAATTTTTCAAGTTGCCCGAATATAAATCATCAAGATGTGTGATGAAAAGCATTTGACAACAATTGACGCGACAATTTGAAAATTTATTTCATAAAACAACCAAACAAAAAATGAATAACCTAAATAGATGGCTACCAAAGATTAGAACAACCAACCACCACTATCGATTTGAACCATTATCAGGATAATAATGATAATAATTATATTGATAATCAGGATAATATCATCGTCATTTTAGTGTAAGGTAATTCAATTAATTGTTTTTTTTTAAGAAATATATATTTACAAACAGCAAATCAAACTCACTATAGGACTCATCAATAAATCTTTAAACAATGACCAAATTATCATCAAATCAATGATGATAATGATAGTCATCAACAAAAACAAAAAACAAAAAAAAAAACACAGAAGCAGATAAAAAAAACAGAAGTTTTAAAATTTTTTTCAAAAAAAGAAAAAGAAACGTGTGTTGATTGCTCTCATTACCTCATGCTGGCTGCTATTTTGTTTTTGTTTTTGTTTGTTTTTTATATTCTGTGAGTATTCGGTGAAATAGTAAAAAAATGTCAAGTTCTGCAAAAAAACTAAAAGTCAATAGTGTAATGAATGAATGAATGGGAAAAAAAATATTGTCAAATGAAAAAAATAGATAGATAATGTGTGTGTGAGGTGAGGTGAGGTGGGGGTGAAAACCCAGAGAGAGAGAGAGAGAGGGAGAGATTTTTTTCACATTAGCCATTCAATGACTTTGATGATGTCGACTAATAACGAATGATAATGATGATGATGATGATAATGATAATGAGAGGTATCATCATCATCATGGTAGAATGATTTTCTTTTATTTTTCTGTGATCTAACTTATGGATGTTTTTTTTTGGTCTGTGAGTAGGTAGTTAGGTAGGTAGATTGTTTTTTCATTTTATATTTTTCCGCAAAAAACGAAACAACCAACCAGACAAATTTTGTCAAAAAAATATTGTCCAGAGAAAGAAACAGGAATATTTTTTTGGCAAAGTGAACGACAAAGTCGACGATGTTGATGATGACAACGATGAAGACGACGGCGACGAATGGCCATTGCCAAAATAGCCGACGATGACGATTGCGATAAAAAAACGAAAGAAAGAAGACAAATGTAGATTTAATTTACTGCCGCTTTTTTTTTCTTCACAAATATTTTTCTGTATGTACGTAATCTGCATATATCTACTGTAAAAAATATACAGAAGTAATTTGAATTTGTGATGGATGAAATGAAATTAAATCCAAAAAGCGAAAAAAAAGATGGTAAAAAAAAACATTTTCAGTTTCTTCGACAACAAGAAAAGAATGAAGAAAGAGGCCATAGATGCAGCTGGCTACCTGGCTTTATTTTTTGGTTGGCTGAAAAATAATGACAAATGATGTACAATAGATTCATTCATTCATTCATTCATTCAAAAAACTATAAACATTAATTAATGATCATCATTAATTTTTCAAAATGCAAAAAAAAACTGTTGTTGTTTCTGTTTTTCCGTGAAAAATAATAATTAACATCAGCAGCGGAAAAAAAGTAAAAAAAACTGAAAATTTTTGGCGCCATATTTTATTTCCAAAAAAAAAAAAATAATTTTCTCTCTCTTTTTCACTTGTTTATCTTCAAACGAACGAAATTGTCAACCAAAACTAACGAAAAATGATGATAACTTTAAAATTCAAAAAAAATTATTATCATCATCATTATCACTGGCCTAATTTCTTCGTTTTCTCAATGTAAATATCTAATCGTATCTTGATCATCATCATCATCATCATTTGATCAAAAGTGAGAGTTCATTTCAATGAAGAAATTCTGTACAAAAAATTTTTTTTCTTCAATTTTGATGTTAAATCTGATATGTGAATATACACCGGGGCAATGGCAAATAGGTATAAATTGTCAAATGTTTCTTCTTCTTCTGTGTGTGTGTGTGTCTAATGTTGTTTCATTTTTTGGTTTTTTGGTCATTTTAGTTTGAGTGTTTTTTCAATGAAAGAGAGAGAGAGAGATAGAGAATCCAGAAATGTTTATGACTATCAGATGATGATGATGATGATAATGGCATAAATGAATGATGTTTTTTTTACCTATCTTTTTATCATTTTAAAATGACATCATCATCATCATCATCATAGATAACAACAACGAAAAAAATTGGCCTTTTCAACAACAACAATTCAATCAAAAAACTTTAGATTTTTTACGATTCTTTTTCGATTGACCTCTTCCATCAATATAATATATATTCAGGATGAAAAAAAAGGTAGACCTATTTTGGCCTATTTTCGTTCATTAATTGTTTTAAATTTTGTTTTTGACCTTTCTCGACATATGGAAAATCTATTGGCTCAATAAATGACATAAGGTATCATCATCAATTCTATATCGAACACATTGAAATCAGGTGAAATTTGAAACTTTTGCTTGAAGAAGCCTTTTTCTGTTGTTGTTCCAAAAATTCAAGTAAATGACCACACAATTACCCATACACACATGGTTCGCGTGCGACATTTTTTTTTCGAGAAAAAATTTCGATGATAATCAATAAATGAATGAATCATCATCATCTACATTCGGGTGATAGATTTGAAAATGTTATTTTTTGTTTTGTCCAGTTTTTTTCACTTTGGCATTTTGACTGGCTTCAACTGAAAAAAAAACAAACGATGATGATGATCGACAGACGTCGTCTGTCTCGACAATAACCAAATTGACGACTGACGACAACTTAAAGACAATTTTATGGTTAGAAAAAAAAATTCTTTTTTTTTTGGGTCTACCCAAATAGAGATAATATGACTAACTAACGAAAAAAAATGAATGAATGAATGAAAAGAGCGAAAATGGAGCAATTACTTAGCCAGGGACCTAGCCGATGATAACCAAAATGATGATGAAGAAGAAGAAGACACGGCAGACTGTCACCAACATTAAGTTTTTCGAAGACCAAAGAAACCAACTAACAACAACAACACTCATCCACAAAAGATATTTGGACCCAAGAAAGAGATAAAAAAACAACAACAACAACAACGACCAAGAAATTCACTCATTATTTTTTGTTATTTTTTTTTGCCTAATTGACATATGACAATGACCTTTTCTCTCTTGTCTAAATGACGTTATTTTTTTTTGTTTGTTACGGATCTTGATTCGTTTCGATACCGATATTTGACAAAAAAAAATAGATAGATAGATACATGGTTGGTTAGCAAAAATGTAATGTCCAAAAATTCGCATAACAAACAACAAACTGAAAAATGTCAAAAAAATTGAAATGAAAATTAAGTGGACAATTTTCTCACGAGATAACCACTGCCACCACCAATAATAAGAACATAAAGGTCACTATAATCATTTGAAAAATGTTGCAAAAGTATTAACAAGGACAAGAGTGATTATTCCTGATTGATAATAGACAATACTTTGTTGGCTGGTTTGAGTTTTTGGTTGAGAAAATCAATCAATCCCTAAATTGATTAAATGTCATCAATGTATTTTTGCAAAAGAAACAAACAGTGAAAAAATGAACAACTAACTAAATGAGATTCAGATAATTAATTAACATTATAAATCAAATCACTTAATTAATTGGATTGGAATGAAAGAAACCAAATGAACAGATCGCAAGCAAGCAAACAAACATTCAATTTTGATTGAAGATTCTAGATAATTAAAACAAAAAATTTACACGATTTTAGTTCATTAAAAAAGTCCATTGACAACCCTTTTTTTTCTTCCTAAATGTTTTAAATTTCAATAAAAAAAACAAAACAGATGATGTTTGATGTTTCCCTCAAACACACACACACACTCGTATCTTTTACATGAAAACTGTTTTCACCTGCATTTCTGTTTCTGTATGATGATGTTTATACACAGAAAAATCTTGAGATTTTTTCTTTTTGATAAAAATCGATCATTATTTTAATGATGATAATGATTGAAATCAATCAAGTTCATTATCATTTTTATATGTTTTCTTTTTTTCTTTTTTCTTCTTTTTACGCATTTAAAATCCGATTCTCTTTGATTTCGATTTTATTTGTTTTTTATTTGTTCCTTTCCTGAATGCTATTTGGCCGCAAGTTTGTCTGTTTTTGTTTTTTTATTGAAAAAAAATCTCGACAAGTTGGGGCTTGTGAAGCCATTTTCCTTATGTTTTCACTATATGTTTGACCAAAAGCGAAATTCGTAAAAAAAACTAATGACAACGACGACAACAACATTTTGATGATACTTAAGGCTAGTAGACAGGATGGCGTCTGATGAGACTTATTGATTGGGCTTATGATGGCGTCGTTGTTTGTTTGATCGTCATCGTTCGTTTGTCGTTTGTTTGATCATCATCATCATCATCATCAGTTGATTTCAATGGGACATACACATAACAAACAAAATTTTCAAATTCAATCATTTTGATTTTGATTTTGATTTTTTTGGATTTTCTCTTCTTCTTCTATACAGATCTTTTACCTTTTCCTTTACCTGTGTGCCTGAAACCAAAAATATTGAATTTTTTTTCTCGATGTTTGATGGCATCAAATCATCATTCGTTCGCTGTTTTTGATGTTGACCGCTTCAGAGAAAAATTGTTAGTTTTTTTTTCTATTTGGAAAAGAAATCTCGGTCACTTTTTTCCTGAAATGACATTGATGATGATGATGGAAACTTTTAATTTTATTTTTTTGGTGACAAAAATGGTTGCGAACGAAAAATTTCTATTGAAATGAAAATTTAATGAAATTTGAAAATCTAAAATGGTTTCTTCAGTATAAGGATCTAAAATAATCCAAACATTTTTCTCTATTTCCGAATCAAAAATATTTTTGTTTGTTTTTATGTTTTTCTTTCCAAAAATCATTAATATTCATTATTCATTTTCGAAAAAAAGTAATATCGTTGTTGTCCAATTTTATTATCATTATCATTAAATAGATATCCATCACATCCAAAACAACAACAAAAAATTGATAAAAAACAGGTAAAGAAAAAATTTACAAATGGCTCCAGAAATTGCCATTCAATCATTTTAAATTATCATCATTTCATCCGAATCAACTTACCGAAGAAGAAGAAGAAGCAGAAGAAAAATCAAAATTTCTAATAATTTTCACCAAAAACAAACAAACATCAATTTTCTTCACTTAAATATAATTATATCAATGATGAAGATTTGTGTAGGTAAAATCAAAATCCAAAAGAAATCTTACTTTTTTTTTCCTTTCCGATTAAACACTTTAATCACACACACACACGCAAACAACGAAAACAAATACAAAAATTATCTCGTGCGTCTCACAAGACTTGTCGTTAAAGACAGAAATTTTGATCTAATCAAAACTTTTAGGAAAAAAAACTCTACTACCAATTATCGATTGTCACAAGTTTATTTCTCGATGACAAAATGATGCTTAAGATGTTGATGATCATCAATGTGTATACACAGAGAACAAATGCGTTCTTTTTTCTTAAATGAAGAAGATTATGGGGACATGTCGATTATCTATCGATTTTTCTTTTCGTTGGTGGTTTGTTTAAAAATTTCATATCGATTTCAATCTGATTTTTAATAAAACGATCAACAGATTTTCTGTTTTGTTTTTTGGTCGTTGTTGATTGAAGAATCGATAAAATCTTTTTTGGAAGAAAAAAAACCTGATCACATCAGTAAAACACACACACACACACACACACACGAACGCTAATCTAACATCGATATTCATTTTCGTATAAACGTATCTATCTTGTACGTAATTTTAGGTTGTTTTGGTTTCGATTCGATCAACAACAAAATCTTGTTGCGAACATTTTTTTTGTTTTGTTTTTGAAATTCATTCATTGTCGTCATAGTTTCTATCTAGGAAAAAAAATCAAATCTGATCACATCAAATGATGTTTGTTTTTTCCTATTTCTCCACCTTTTTTTTCTATCAAATCTCTATGAAGGAGATTTTTTTTGTGGAAAAAAAAGAAAAATTTACATAAACAAACAATGAAACAAGCAAAGCAAAAAAAACATGAAAATATTCATGTCAAAAGTTCAGTCAACAAAAATTGAATTTAAACTAAATCTTTAGCATCAATTTTTTTTTGCTGTGGTTAAGATTTTATTTCCCCTTCGGTGTATGTATCGGTTGCTAATCAACCATTCTGTTTCTACATTCATTTCTCTTCCTATACCTTTTTTGATCACCTGAATCTGATCTAATCTAATCTGATCAGATTTGATTTTGTGGTTAACAATCGATACTATCGATTGTTTGTCGTGTGGCACACAATTCAATTCAGAAAATCTTAATTTCAATCAACAAAAAACAAAAAAAAACAAATTTTTTTTCTTCGGTTTTTTCAAACCATATAATTCCGCCCATGATCCAAAATTATATATTTTAACCGCCTACAAACACCATCATCATGAAATGGTGAAATTCAATTTTCAATTTTAATTACAAAAACCATACTTTCAAGCGAGAGAGAAAAAAAATAAAATTGGCTATAAATAAATATTTACAAAACTGGTCAAAATTCTTATTTTTTTTTCAACCACGACCACAACCATCATTTTTTCATTTATTTATATTTATCTTTCGTTAATCAATTCAGTTTTTTTCTTGGAAAATAAAATTACTCAATCATTTTCAATTTCCTCCCTTTTTCAATTTATTTTTCATCACCCTGTATTTTTGGTAGAGTTTCTTCATTTTCAACCTACATTTTGTGCGTGTGTGTGGTTTTGGGTTGATCATCAAACAATAAATAAATATGGTTATCAACACCTAGTTGGACAAAGGGGGGAGAGAAAAAAAGAATATCTGGAACCTTATAGTTTATTTTTTTAATCAAGAAAACAAACAAAACACACACGCACACACTACCATCAACACCAATATATTTGTATTTGGTAACCAAAAATGAGATATTTTTGGCGCAATGTTAAATTCTATACACCAAAAAAGAAAAATATAGGCACCCATAATGTTAACAATAACCCAAAAGTTAGGTGTGTGTGTGTGATGTGTGTAGGTGGATTTATCATTAATGAAATATTGAAAAATAATAAACCGAAAAACAAATAACAAACACATAGAATCGGAATATATCCCACACACATTATATTTATCCTTGAAAGATATGAATATCTTTTTTTTTCTTTCTTTCTTTGGTTTGGTTCCGTTTCAAATCATTAGCCCCAATAATAATAATAATAATAATGAATGAAAATACGTCATTCATGATTGCACAGAGAGAAAAGTGTGGATTGCACACGCCAATTTTTTCGGTGAGTAAACGCCAACGATGGGGTTTGTTCACATGTTATGGATAGTAAACTTCAAATACACACCATTTGTGAGTTTTAATAGCCAATCATGGCGTGCATTTCTTGGAGCGCGCACGCATTCGTTGGCGTTTACGTCCACCTTTTGGTGTTCACAATGGGGTTTAAACGCAATCATTGGCGTTTGCATTCATGGAGATCATGATTCTTAATCATGTCAAGTTTGTTAAATCTAAAATATTTTTAATTAAATGGTCCATCAATTCACCGAGATTGAACATCTTGTGAGAACTTCAAATTCAAAGAAACAAATCTAACTTGAACATGAATCATGCAAATGCTCAATTGGTCCATATTAATCATAAATGAAACTTGTTGAAAATTTGTTCGAAGAAAGAAAAAGCACCAAATCATTGTCATGAATAGTGAGAATGTTAAGTTCAACAAAACATCATTTAAATGCTTATTGGGTTTATATTAGAAATCTCTTCATGTTAGCTTACCAATTTGGATTTATTGAATTATGAATTTTACATGCCTATACACCTTCTTGACATTGAAAGACTATTCACAAATCAGCATTGATTGTTATTGCAATAAATGGTGACTTCCATGAGAAAAAGAATTTTTAAAAAGAATCCTAAAAAAATAATCATATTTTTTTCACTTATTAATCCGTCTGAATACATAACAAAGAAATGTTTGTATTTAAAAAATTATTTTTTCATTACTAATACAAAGGAAAAAGGATTTTTCTTTTCAATGACCTTATTAAAAACTGTAACAAATATCTTTATTAGTTTTTGTAGGTTATAAATAGCTATCATTGAACGCCATTAGGGTATCGGATAAAAAATAATAATTGAATTTAATTTTAATTGAATTAAAAAAATGTTTATTCGAATTTAGGCTTCAGTTGTTTCTCGGACTTTTACTAAAATTGGAACCATGCATAGAATTACACTACATCTTTGGCGATATCCTAAAGCAATTGGAAACAGAATTAAGCCAATTGTTAAAAATGGATAGGACAATGGTTCGGTTTAAGTATCATATCATATGAAGTTAAGAATTATGCAAATTTCGATAAGATTTTTTTCGTGCAAACGCCAAGCAATTTTTTGGACAATGCACGCCATGGCGTGCATACGTCAAGCCCTGGGGTGCATACTTCAAGCCCTGGCGTGCATTGTCCAAACAAATTGCTTGGCGTTTGCACGCCGCACGCCAGGCGTGCATACATCAAAACAGGCGTTATTGCGGCATCGGGTGAGTACACGCCAATCACTTTTTTCTCTGTGTGTATCAAATTTGACAAATTGATTCAATTCATATCGATCATAAATCATAATGACATTTGATAGATATGATATATATCGAACATATTTAGGACGATAAAAAGAAACCTATTTCTTTCGTTCACTCACTCTTTTTTTTGTTGAGAAAAATTGAATGTTTATTTTTTCTTTTGAAAAACATAACAAGAAAACAAAGGCTAGTAAAACAGGTAGCCAATGTTCACTTAATAAATGAATGATAAAGGAACAAACGAATCGATTGATCATTATCGATAATCGATTATATAGACAAAATAAAATTCAAAAGAATTGATAAATAATTGATCAATCGTATGATAGTTTCAATAATGATTATTTAAGAAAAAAAACTTTTCAATTGTTCATACCTTTATTGTTATTATTATCGTTATTTTCTACTTGATTTTGTTCTTGTGATCCAGTTGATGATGACGACGACGACGACGATGATGATGATGATGATGATGAAGATGATGAACTACTATTGCTACTACTGCTACTGCTACTACTATATCCACCAGTTGAATTTAAATGATGTGTATGATGTATTTTTGATTGATTATTATTCTGATTATTATTATTATTATTACCACCAATCGATGATTGTTGTTGTTGTTGTTGATGATGATTCAATTGTTGTTGTTGATGCTGTTGTTGTTGTTGTTGCTGGTGCTGTTGATGCTGATGATGATGAATATTTTGGCTTTCTTTATCAATTGATTGAAAATAAGATGGAAATAATGATGAAGAATAAAGTGTTGATTTTGTATTCAATTGCTGTTGTTGTTGTTGGTGGTGGTGGTGGTGTTGATGATGAAGATATTCAAGATGTTGTTGATCAGATATTGTACGACTATGATGATTATTGATAAAGTGCTGTTTTTTTCTTTGTTGTTGCTGCTGTTGCTGTTGATAGATAGAATATTGTTGTTGCTGTTGATTAACATATTGCTGATGATTTCCAATTGAATTTTGATCGTGCAAATGATATGCTAAAGTGTTATTATTGTTGCTGTTGTTGTTGTGATTTTCATTATTATCATTGCTATTATTGATGGCTGTGCTAACGGTGTTTGATAATGATGATAATGCATTGGTGTTGTTGGTGTTGGTGCTATTGGAAGATATTGGACATTTGAGCGAATCATTTAATTTAATTTCAGCTGCCAGTGTGATTAATTAGGTAGGAATTTAATCCTTTCAAAATAAGAAAAAAAAAGAAAAGATAGAATATATTTCGATGACAAAAAAATATCGATGATTCTTATTGTCAATCAATCAATTGAAGCTTATTGTGTTTGAAGGTAATATATTTTTGGAGAGAATTATGTTTAAAGTATTTTGTTATTTTTGTATTTGACAACAAAAAAAAAAACAAAATCATTCAATCATTCAATTTTGTTTTCTGTCTCTTAGCAGATCATCGATACGATTCAATCAACGGTTTGATTTCGAATGGCAATCATTTTTTAGACAAGACAAAATTGAGAATTGTTGAAAACATAAAAATAGATTGATTCGATGAATCGAATGGGCGAGATAAACAAGATGATCACATGAAAATGAATAACCGAAAAACAAAAACAAAATTCATATCAATTAATTAAATAAAAGCACAATTTGGTCAAAGACACACATAACACATACACACACACATTCACTTTATAATCGATATAGATGGTTAATGATTTTACCTTTTTTTACAAAATATTCATTGAATGAAATGAAATGATAATATATTTGTAAATGAATTTGTGTTTGTGTGTAATGTATAAGGTTATATATAGTTAAATTGAAATAAAACTACACAAAACTATTATTAATAATAATAATGAGAAACTTTAATTGAAAATTATCGTTTAGGTTATTATTTCACATTATTAATTTTCGTTCGGTAAATAAAGGAGCATCAACCCACATTTATATATACACCAAAAAAAAACACTTAACACTTAACACACACAATGATATTATTATTAAACAGAATAAACAATGATTTTGTCGTTTTTCATGATTGGTTTTGTATTCATTTAAAATTGGCTATATATAACGACGACGTTCTAATGACGTTTTTTTTCACTTTAGAAGATATTTTTATTATTTATAAATTTTTTATATTTAAAAAAATGATAATTATTAATAGTAGTTGATTAGCACACACACACATTTATAGATACATATTTTCGATAAGAATAAGATATATCAATGAACGTCAAACTTTATTCATTTTCTGTTGTTTCATTTTTATTTTTTTTATAATCAATTTTTATAAAAATAAAAATTTATCTTTTTTTTATAATTAAAATATCAATATAAAAACAACTTAATCAACTTATTTCAAGTTCAAGTCAAATTTATCAAAACACAAACAAACAAAAAATGGGAGAAAAAAGATCTACCAAATCGATAGATTCAATCATTATTAAATGAAAAAAAAAGATGATGGACACTTGAATTTCACATTTTCAGACAAGATAAAAATGAAAACTTTATCGATTATGTATGTGTTCAATTGTGTTAAACTATTTTTTTGTTGGATTCTATGTGTGTGTAGTTTGGTTTTAAAACGCAAACGCACGAATCATATGTTAAAAGATGAATGAATGAAGAATAATTTATGTTTGTTTGTGTTTCTGTATTCAAAAGAAAAAGACACAAGGTATACACCATTGATGATCATCTAATGACTATGTTGAATATATAATTGAATGACAGGTCTTTCTCTCCTTCTTCTTTTTCCATAGATCCATGGTTATATGGTGACTTTGTTCACTTCATCATTGGCCTCTCTCATTTCAAGTTTTTTCTTTCTTCTTCTTCTTCTTTCTGATTCAACAATATAAGTACGGTAAGAGTTTTCATTTCTCTTCATCAATTAGATTTCCAACAAACAAACAGAAAATTCTCATTTTAAATGATGTTAACATTAACACATGAGTGCTCGCGTGGGGTATATTTCTACCCCAGATTATACAAAAAAATTTTCTAAGTTCGAAATCGCTTAATGTTAAATCAATGGTGGGGTGAAAAAATACCCCACGCGAGCACTGGCGTTAGGATTTGATGCGCGAGCACTGATGTGTTAAATGAAGATGACGATGACGTAATATGCATTCAAAGCAAACCAAACAGAAGCAAAAAAAAAATGATCAACAAAATGGTAGCAGTTCATAATGATGATGACGCCAAACTTTTTTTTTTTGATTCTTCAGTTTTTACTTGCACAAACACAGGTACCATTACTCAATGTATAAATAACCTGGCTAATTTCTATTTGTGAATTTTCCAGAAGAAAAAAAAACAATAATAACCCATGACCAAACTACATACATATTACGCCTATTTCCATCCATACAGCCAATGAACAAAATCATTTTGAAAATTTGGAACAAAACAGAATTTTTGTGTTGCAAAATTGGAAAATTTTTTTCTTTCTTTAAAAATGCAAAACAAATGCAAATCATCACCAAAATTATCATTTCATTTCAGTGATTTTTTTGTTTTTCTGAATACTTATTTTTTTTCATTTAAAAAAACAAAAATTGATATCAATCGTAAACATCTAAATATATTTAGTGAACGAGATTGAGTTGAATAAATTTCATCAACTTCATTCATATGATTTTTTCTTTGAATTTCAATGAGAAAACAGTGAAAAAATCTATGTAGGTGTAGCCCAATTTGACTTGAAAAAAAACAAAAACAAAAAAACTGAAAAACAAACAAACAAACAAAATCATCATCATTTTTCCGTCAATTTCGACTATTTTAACAAACTTTAATTATAAAATTGAAATTATTTTAGGTGTTTTGTTTTTCTTCTCTTGATTAAAAATTAGAAAATCAATTAATGACGTATGAATTTTTAATTGGAATTTTGTTTTTTGTTTTCGTGTTGTGAATTATTTCACAAAAAATTTGAAATGAAAACAAACAAACAAACTACCAAATCTCTCGCTGAATCATGATTGGTCATCATTTTGTATTGGCCACACCATTTGGGTGTGTTTTATTTCTTCTTCTTCACCTCATTCGAAAAACATTCGAACATTGTCTTTTCATTTATTCGAATCAATTTCGACCATGCGTGTTTTATAAATGTTAAAATAGATGCCAACACACCTTTCATTCATTCATTAATTGGAGTCATACACTTATGTGGTGAACGTTTTTAAACAAAACAAAACAAAAAAAAAAAAACGATCCAAATCATAATCATAATCATCATCATCTAACTATTTCTACCCTTATAACAATAATAATAATAATAAAATGAAATAAAATACATTGGAATTGTAATGATGATGATGAACTTTTAGAAAAAAATAGTTTGGAAAGATAGATAGATAATTGAAATTGCCATTTTCGAATGTGTTTGTTGTTGTTTTTCACTTTTTTTTTCACTTGTGAATATTACACAGGATACCCCCACATTCTGCTTTCCTTCACAACCTTACTATACGATAATTTTTGGATGATTTATAATCATGTCTCGTTGAATGGTTGGTTAGTCGAATGAATGGCTGATCATCATTACCATAGTTACCATAATCTCTTTCATCATCATCATCATCATCATAATCATTAATAGTAATTTGAGGGTTTGGCTTGTATCTCATATTACAACATTTTTTTTTTAGTTAGATAATAAAAGCTGATGATGGAAAAAAGCAAATTATGAAAATATGGAAAATAAAAGGGGAAAGGAAGGATGAATGAAAAAAATACAATAACAAACCAGAAACCAAAAATATTTATTCATTCATACGTGATTATTATTACTAAAACAGCAAATTTTTTTTTATATAAAGGAATATTCATTATTCATTTACATTTTGGCAATTAAAAATTTTGTTATGGGGACGCCATCAGCGTGGATTCTTCAAGAAATTTCTGAAACAATTTTTTTTCTGAAATTGAATTTGAATCGATTAAAATCAATGATAATCATTGGATTTTTTTTCTGTGATTAGTTATGATTTATGTATTTTTTTTTTTTTACTGAAAGTTTGCTTTGATGATTTTTTTTTGCTGAAATGATGATGATGCTATAATCATTATCATTATCATTGAAAATCTATTTGATTGAAATGTTGTTGTTGTTGTCATCATCAATTAAATTTATCAGATTTTTTTTTACTTTCTGAAAATCATTTTAATGTGACAGGATTGAAACAGAAACTTTCACGCCACACATTTATTCAATGAATTGAATACATAGTGGAAAAAAACGTTAGTTTTTTTTTGTTGGATTTTTGCAAAAACAAAATGATCAATGAATGAAATTAATTTCTTATCATCATCATCATCATCATCATATCTTGTGGATTAATTATTCATTGAGAATTAATTAGTTTCTTTCTTTTTGAATTTTGAATAAAAACAAAAGTCAAAAATTTGAGTGATTTTTTTCAAAAAATTATTTAATTTGATTAAATCGATAATGATCCTCAGATTTTTTTTTTTTTTGTTTGAATTCACCGTTAAATTAAACCATCCGGTAGCGCCATCTAGCCGTATGCATTTCAATTGAACCCAATTTTGGAAATTCGGAATGGATATGTGGTGTAGCCATATCAACATCGAGCAAAAGTTTAATCTTTTTTTTCAGCAGATAAATAAGTGTGAGAGAAAATTACTAATTGATTTCGTGGAATCAATAATTTTTTTTTTGAAGAGATCCAAAAATAAGATAAGAAAAATTAGCTAATTTTGTTTTTTTTTGAAGAACATCATCCATAATGGTAAGTAAGAAATAAAAAATAATGTTTACTTTTAAAAAAATCACCTTTCACAACATTTATTAAAAAAGGTAAAAAAAGCTACAATTTTTAATTAAAAATTCAAAATAAAAATTTTCCAAAAAAAAATAAGACATAAAATGTGAAAAGATTTTTAAAAATATGAAAAAGAAAATTCCAATATAAAATCAGTGAACAGCTTAAAGAAAACAAAAATTGTATGTTTGTTTGTTTTTTATTAAAGAAAAAATCCAATCAATCAGTCATGTTAATTAGATGTGACAGCTTGTGATTGTGATGATGTTACAGCTATTGCTGAATTAGTTGATGATGATGAAGATGATGTTGTTGTTGGTAATCTATGTTGATATGGTTGGATAATCTGTCCATTATTATTCGTTGAAGATGATGCTGATGAATGACTTTCATGTATCACTGATGAATGATGATTATGTTGATTATGATGATGATGATCATTACCATTATTATCATCATTATTATTATTATGGTTAATTTGATGATGATTATTATTTGAATGAATACTACTAATTAGATGTTGTTGTTGTTGTTGTTGTTGTTGTAATTGAATTAATAAATGATTTGATTGTGGTGATTGTATTGGACTTTCATTTGGTGATGATTTTGTTGATGATGATGATTTATTGTTGTTGTTGTTGGCATTGATTTTACTTCGATTACCTGTTGATGATAATGATTCAGATGATGTTGTTGCTTGTGGTGGCGGCGGTGATACAATTGTTGATGATTGTATTGTTGTATAGATAATTGGTGATTCAACTGGCGGTATATTCAGATTATGTAATTGTCTATTTAATGTTGCTGATGATGGTAAAATTGGTGATGTTATTGTACGTGGTGGTTGTTGTTGCTGTTGTATTGTTCCATTTGATGTTGGTGATGTTGGTGTTGATGATGGTGATTGTTGTTGTTGAATAGCCGTATCACCACCAATTATCAAATGATTTAAATGATTATTATTATGTATTATATGATGATGATTATTATTAAGATGTCCATGTTGTATATTTGCTATTGTTGTTGTTGTTGTTGTTGATGGTGATGATGAAGATGATATTGCTGATGATGATGATGATGAATTCATTTGTAAAATTGCCTGTTTTTGTTGTTGTTGTTGTATATGATGATGTAATTGTTGTTGATGATGATGATTATGATGAATTTGTTGTTGCTGCTGTTGAATATGATGCTGATGATGATTATGTTGTTGCTGTTGTTGTTGTTGTTGATGATGATAATTGGTAAACATTGCCGCTGATTGATTTGTTGCATTAAGATATTTTTCTGCAAAGAAAAAAAAAGACGAAAAAATATGTATTCATTATAGGATCGCCAATCAATCAATCAATCAATTTTATCAAATTAACAAATCATTAAAGAAGACAAAATTAGACAAACGAATTGCATTTTAATGCAAATGAATGTTTGATAAAAATTCATATATTTTTTGTTATCTATTTGAGAAGAAAAAAATGGCCATAATAATTTTTCAATGAAGAAAAAAATGCTACCCGAATTTATTTTCACTATGTCGTCGTATGATGATGATTTATGTGAATAATATTTCATCACGAAGCAAAAAGGTCAGTCTAAATAAATAAATATTTCCATCTAGAATGGATGAAATGATAACAAAAAAAATTGTTCATTCACGTTGTTAAGATAGGCTCGCACATACACACATCATTCATTCATTCATTCATTCGTTCTCACCAGTTTTTTTTTGTTTTGTTTTCCAATGGCCAATGGTCATATCATCATGTGATCAGATGATGATAAGAAAAATCTATTGCTGTTGTTGCTTGGATGATTTATTTCAATCAACAATAATGAATGAATCTATCATGACTAAACTACTAATAAAACACACCTGGATATATTCTGTGTTGTTGTTGTTGTAAAAAGGTAAAATCCGAATGTTTTTTTTGTTGACTGGAATCATTATAGGAAACTTGCCTGTATATATGACCAGGTTTTGAAAAAGTTTTCATCAAAAAAGTTTCTGGAATTTTTTCGCTGCATTTTTCAAATTGGGAAAAAAAGAAGAAGAAGAAAAAGAAAGAATAAGCGAATGACCATTGTTTAATCTATCCTATAAATAAATATTTCAAAAATATGTACACATGAGAATATTGATATTTGGGAAGAATTCCAGAAGAATTTTGGAAAGAATTAATGGAATGTTGCACAAACACCCTGTTAATTATCATGATTACCTCCGATGATATACAAGAATGTAATTAAAATAATTTAACGGTATGATCCGTTCATTTTTGTTTTTCAATATTTGTAATACTTTATCATTCTCAAACACAATGCTTGTTTGTTTGTTTGTTTGTATGTGCTTAATGCTGCAACTATAGCTACAAATAAAGCTCCAGTCAAATTATGAAAAACTGACTCTATAATACTTTTTATTATTATTTTGATGATGTTAGCCAAAAAACATTCGACAAAAATTCGTATTCAAAGAGTTTAAGAGCTTAACATTTAATACGGTTACGGAATTTTAGAAAATACTTACTTGCTTGTTTAGCTGTCATATGATGATGATGTGTATGTGGTATTTCGGTTACAATTGCAACATGTCCCATATTTCCATTTGATCCACCTGAAGTTATTGCTGATGCTGATGCTGTTGTTGCAGTTGTTGGTGTTGTTGCTGCTTTTGGTTTACGTTTTCTTGTTTGTATACCATCTTTTTTCATTGATAATGGTCGATTTATCTTTTTTTTTGGGGATAATTTTTGGATTCAAATTGGTTAATTTGTTAGCTTTTTTTTCCAAAATTTAAACTTACATTATGTAATTTAAAATAAAGACCACATGCATTACAAACAGGTTCACCTGAATTATTTCTACGCCATAATGTTGTCGATGTTGTTTTACAATTTGAACATGTTAATCCAACACGACGATTATTAACAGTTTTTTTATGCGATCGATTTGATGGTCGTTGTATACCATTCGAACGATTAAATATACCGCATGCATTACATAGATAATTTCCCGAATTATCACGTCTCCATAATGGTGTAGTTGCTGTTGAACAATTAATACATTCACGTGGTAAATCAAAATAAGCACTATCATTACTGGTACCGGTTTCATGTGATAATGTATATGTTGTACCATTACCAGGCATTATACCTTTTCCATTATTATTTGTACCATGTGCATTGTTTGCAGCAGTTCCAACAATTCCATAATGTGTAATTTGTCCGATTGCTGAATTAGCCATACGTAAACCAGCTAATTCAACACTACCGTTACCTGCTGATGATTGACCAGTCATTACACTAACAGTAGCCGGTGAATATCCAGTTTGTTCAAATAATGGAAATGAACTCCAACCATTAGCCATTGCTACTGTTGTTGCTGTTGTTCCATTACAATTTCCATTATATGCTATAAGATTATTGATTAAACGATTTTGATTTGTAACCGATGCTGATTCCATTGCATTATTTGGATCACCAAATTGTAAATTTGATGGTGATATTGTACCGGTCATATATGCCGATGATGCTGTTGCAACATTATCATGTGACCACATTTGTGGACTTTCATGACCACCATTTGAACCATTTTGTCCTTGCTGTTGTTGTTGTTGATGATTTATCGATTGAATCTATCAAAAAATGTTTTTTTTATTATTTTCAATTTACAAACAAAACAAAATTCTTACATGATGATTATGGCCAGTATGAGAATGATGATGATTATGATGATTATGATGATGTGATTGTGGTGCAGCAGCATATTGAACAACTGGTGTACCATGACCATTCATTAATTGACCTGTACTTGATACGGTTACTAAATGACCACCACCATTATTACCATTATCCGATATATTATTATAGAATATATCATATGATGTTGGATGATGTTGAGATTGATGATGTTGTTGTTGTTGTTGTTGTTGATGATTATTATTACCATTTGTAGATGAATATTGTTGTTGATTTCCAGTAGCAACAGCAACAGCTATCGATAAACTATCTTTACCATTATTATTAGTATTTGTTCGTGTACTATTATTATTTGAATCTTTTGGACTTGAACATTGATTTGTTACATTAGTTTCTAATGATTCACCATTACCATCATCATTATCAGTAGAAATAGTTGCTGTTGTTACATTATTACCACTAACAACAACTTGTATTTGACCACGATCATTAATCATTGTAGCCGAATTCTGTTGATGAAATGGTGATGATCCATGATGAATATTTGTATTTGAATTTGTTGTCAATGTTACTGTTGATGTTGTCGATGATGATGTTGAGGATGATGATGATGATGATGTTGATCCATGATCAAGATGTGGTTGATGACGACGACCACCACCACCACTACTACCATCGTTTCCATGAAAATGATGTTGACCTTGTTGTTGAGCTCGCGATGATTGTCCAGATGATATGGATGTGGATTGTTGTTGTTGTTGTGGATCATTATTGCCGTTTCTAACAGGATGATACAAAGATTACTTTCTCTGTCTTTCTTTTTTGTCATTCATTTCCTTTTCTTATTTGATATCAGGATTTGATCTTGAACTTTTAAATATGTTTTTGTTTTTTTGCTTACCTAGAGTTTGATATACCACCATGGTGATGTTGTAAATTTTGTGTATAAAAATTTCCATTTGTTTGCTGTTGATGTATTGAATTATCATTATCATTATGATGATGATGTTGTTGTTGTTGTTGATGATGATGATTAACACTTTCTGTATCGAATTGATTTCCGTGATTTCGATGATTTTGTGACCAAACTAAATGTTGTTGTGATTGTTGTTGTTGTTGTTCATGTTGTTGTGTTGATTGATTAATATGAACAATTTGTGCTTGTGATAATTCATGTATTGTAACATTAGCTACATTTGATGGTGATGTAACCGATGATGATGATGATGCGGATGATCCATGAGAATTTGGTGATGATCCTGGTGATGATTTTATCATAACATTTCCATTTTGTTCATTTAAATCCATTGCTGTTGTTTTCGGTGTTGATGTAATAATTGTTGATTTTTCAATCGATGATGATGGTGCTTCAGTTATAACATGTGGATGATGTGGTGATCCATTACCATCATCATCAACATTATTTTCATTTAATTCATTTTTAATTCGTTTTTCATCATTATGATGATCAGTTGTTGAAATATTTTCATCATTATCATTATCATTTTTTTTAATTATATCCATTTTATTATTTGTTGAATCATTTTCATCAATCATCATTGCTGATGTCGATGATGATGATGTTTTATTCATTATAACCGATGATGTTGATGATGATGTTTCATTTCGTTCATTCGATTGTTGATGTTCCATTTTAATTCGTTGCATCTTTTTTCATTAAAAAACACTGATGAATAACCAAATGAGAAAGAAAAAAGAATGAACAATTTTATTAATTTTCAAATTTACAAATTACAAATTACAAATTTACAATCATCACTCATTAAAGAATTTATGTAATAATAACATTTGATACATTCACATCTCCTATCTCTTCACCAAAACACCAGCAACAAACAAACAAAAAAAATGATAATTTCTTTGTATCAATATTTTTGATTATCTACCTTTTCTTATTTCTTCTTTTATTGGACAAACTATAAGATAATGATGATGTTATAATGAAGGATGTCTATCTTTTCTTTCACTATCTTGTGTTGTTTGGACAAAATAAAAAAATTGATATCTTGTCAGGCAAAAGATTAGGTCCAGAAACTGATGATGATGATAATGATAATAATTTTTTGTTGTCGGTTAAATTCTAACCGAGAGAGCGATAACGTATTTATAAATAAAACAACAAAACAATATCTATTTTAATGATATGATTAGAAGTTACACACACAAACAGTTATATAATTATTATTATAATTGATTTTAAAAATGTAAAAAAATCTGAAATTTTGTTTGATGAATTTTTTCGATGGTTGTTGTTTATATTCTCACAAGAAAAAAATTGGAAATTATTCAATCGATTGATTGATTGATTGATTGACTGATCGATAGATAGATAGATTGGATAATGGGTGTTTAAAGTCGGAGGACAACAACAACAAAAAAAAAAAGGATTTCAAAAATCAAAAAAACTTTCAAATATTTTGATTGATATCCAATATGGTGATGATGATGAGTTTTGTTGGATAAAAACAATGTCTAATCTCTATATATACGGATCAGGAATGATGACGGAATAGTATTAAAGCGAAAATCATTTTGTTGCTTTCAGAAAAAAATTTATCACCAAATTCAAAAATCAAAATGATGATGATTTGTTGTTGTTGTTGTTTTCAATCATTATCAAAGCGAAAAAATAATTTTTTCTTTTTGGTTCTTTGGTTTTTTATACATATTTATATTTGATTCAATGATAATCACATCAAATACCCAATGAGAGAGAGAGACACAAGCATAGAACACAAAGAACATTAAAGCACACATAGAACAAAAACATAGACCAAAAAAAAACAGTATCATCATTATCATCAAAACGCCAACACCATTATCATCATTTCAATGATTTTTTCTTGTTGTTGATGAAAATATATCTATAGTGTGTGATATGGGATTGTATGTGCGTGAGCACGAGGTTCTATCCCTCCTTTCGATATCTTCTTCTTTGCTTAATTTTTTTCAATGATAACGGTATTTTTTTACGGTATCAAATTGCTAAATGATGATGAAGATAATTTGATCAATATTTGGATGTTTTTTTTTTGTTCAATTCTACATAAAGACAGAGACAGTGTTTTTCTCATTGTCAAATTCGTTTTGTTTTGTGTTTTGGGATATTTTTCAATTTTATCCGCAAAATTTGATGAAAAATTTTGAGAAAAAAATCAATCAAATGATTAGATGATGATGGTGATTAGATCGATTCTTGATTAGTTTTTTTCTCCAAAATTATTGATTGATTATCAATCAATAAAATTTGCATGAACAAAAAAAAACCAAACAAAAATAAATAAAAGATATGATGATGATCAAATGATTGGTACATCATCATCATCGTCTTCTTCATATCTGAAAAATAAAACCCGAAATTTGATTTGATTTCAAACAAATTTTTTTTTTCTTCACTTTTTTGCTCTACCATTCGATATATCAACAAAACATTCATGTCAAATGACTGAAGAAATACCCAGAAAAAAACCAAGAAAAATTGAATTTTGGTAAAGATTTTGAAAATATAAAGATGTCGTCTTTGTTGTTGATGATTGGTTGGTTGTTGTTGTTGTAGTTTTTTGTTGATAATAGTGGTGGTGGTGGATACAATTGATGAAATGTACTGTTATTTTCAAAAACAAAACAAACGAAATGTCTATCAATCGATTTTTGTTTTCGGAATGGATGATATGATGGCTATCTTGTTTATCTCATCAATATCATCATTCAACAGACTCGCATCATTCATTCATTGATGATGATCAATGATCACATTAGCCATATATTCATTCTGTAGCTTTTTCTTTATCGTCAAGTGAACAATCTGGTCTTTTTTTCTTCGGCAACAAAAATATATTCACTTGTTGTCACTAAATGTGAAGAAAAAAAATGTATCTGGCTATTTTATGTCATCATCATTGCAATCATTGATCACCAGAACTATGAATGATTTTTTGTTTGACAAAAAAAAAATTATTATTCATTTGCCATTACTTTGTTGATAATTTTGTTTATCGAAAGTTTTTTTTCTTCGCTTTCAATCATTCAAATTCACACATTATTTCAGTTTTTCGAAGCTTGGAATTTTCAATTAGCATTTTGAATCATTTTTCGATCGTCCAAATCATCCATTGAATTTGTATCTATAGTCACTTTTTTTTCTCTTTCTCTATTTAGATTTGATCATTGGGTTAAAGTTTTTCATTTTTAAGGTAGTAGTAAAATAAACGTACCACTTGATTGATTGATTGATCGATGATGATCCAGTTATTGATTCAATTTTGTTGATAATCAACAATCATTTGATTAAGGGTTCGATTGATTGATTGATTAATTGGATAAAAAGAGGATTTATTCTTTTGATGGTTGTTGTTGTTATCTCTCTCTCCCTTCCTTTATTGATTATTTTATGATGATACAATAGAGATTTGTGGATAACAACAACAACAACAAAAAATTTAAACTGATAAGATTGATGGCGACACGTTCAATATCAATATCGAAATAACCAAACAGCCAAACAAAACAAAACAAAACAATTTTATTGAGATGATTTTTCTTTTTTTTTCTTTTTTTTTGATTTAGATAAAATGAAATTCATTCAAACAATGTTAAAAAAAACAAAATTATTATTTGATCAAACCAAACAAACAAACAGATTAAAATGAAACATTGGATGACGATATATGGCTGATTACAATGATGATGATGTCTTTCGGTACAAGATTTATCATTAGATTATCGTCGTTTCTTTTATTATTATCTTTGAAAATTCATTCATTCATTTATTTATTTTTTGAATCTAAGAATGGATGATAAAGTTGCTTTTTTTCATTACTTTCTTAATTTGATCGTTGTATGGATGTTGTGGAAAACAAAAATTATCCAATCAATTTTGTTTTTCATTTTTTGAATTTGATTTTTTCCACTCCCCAATCTATCTCTATATATCTCTTTCTTTCTCTCAATTTTTCGATCTATAGTCGGGTTGATTTGGAATTTTAGTTTTTTCGTTGTTGTTGTTGTTGCTATTGTTAATAGAATTGGCGCGATTCGTTCAATTTATGATCCATCCATTCAAAAATCATCAATAAGGATACGTCGTATTTGGTAACCAGAAAAATCAACGATATCAACCAACCACACACATCAAACACACCAGAAACATAACTTTGTTGTTTAAATGCGGTAACCATCACAACCTGGATTAATAAAAATGATTGTCATCATCATTTTCAATAATAAATTGACATAGAATATGTATGTGTGTGTGTGTGTGTGTTGAATAGATCCAGCCTCTCTTTGCTTGATCCTTCTCTCTCTCTCTCTCTCACACACACAAGAATGTATCCAAAAGCAAAGAGAAATTGAAAATTTCTTTCCACAATAATGATCAATGATGATGACTGATGTTGTTTTTCGTTTTCATTTCAATAAAATGAATGTTTTGGGATATAGACATTTGTTTGCTTAGTATACACACACCCTATGTAGTTTTTTTTTCTGCAAACAAAAACACTAAATATACAACCAAAAATGAAAATTATAATATGACAAACTGTTGATCTTTGATTGTTATTTTTTTGGTTATTTTGTTGTCCCTCTCATCATGATGATGGTAAATAACTAATCATAGAAAAAGAAAAAGAAAAACCAAACACGAGCTAATCGAAGGTAAAATGAAAACTCAAAAAGAGAAGGAAAAAAAGTCAATTTCATTTGCATAAAGGAGACAGAAATGCAAATGTTTTTTTTTTTTGGGAATTCATTTCGGAAAGAAATTTTCCCGGAAAACAAATAGTCGAAAGAAAGACTTTTTTCTGAAAACATTTCTTTGATTTCAAAATAATTGTAAAGTTCCGGGTTTTTTCCCACTTCAATAAAATCAACCAGAAATTCAGTTTGTTTTTATGATGATGAATTTTTCTTATTTTCTTTTTGGATTATGATTCTGGTTGATGTGTTGTTCATGTCTGTTTTTTTATTTATTTATTACACCAGATCATCATCACCATCGTAACAGAACCAGAAAAATACATTTTTTTTTTTGTTTGACGCCTGACATTTTTTGCTTTGTTTTTCTTTTTTCTCAAATCATCCATTCATTCAAATATAAACATCTTAGGATCAAATTACCAAAAGTAATAAAAAAACGGGAGAAAATTTATTGAATTTTCAAAAAACTACAGCATTTTTTGGATACAACCAAAAAAATGGATTGTTAAATTTGTCAAAAATATTAGATCAAAGACCATAAGAAATTGGGCAAAAAATTGATTCAAGTTTCCATGCTGATGTTGTATGTTATCAAAACAAGATTACTTTCTTTTTTTTCTCTTTCTCTCATATGTCACCAACACCATTTTAATTATTCAATGAATAAAGATAAATATTTTATCTTATCGGTCAGTTTTGATATTAGTGGTGGCGATGACATTTAGCAATCAGCTGTGATTTTTGTTGTTGTTGTTATTACTCCGATAACAGTCTATCAATCTTGATTTGGATTGATTTTTATCTTGGAATCACTAACTAACTATAGAGCTATGTGAGTAGGGTAATCAAATTTTCATTCGCACTTACCTTCATATTCAGATTGATTCCAACAACAACAACAATTTCTAATCTATAGGGTGTCTAGGTGATCAATGATTAGATCTTGCTTATCATCAAAATATTTTTATTATTTTTTTTTTTTTTTTGATCCAACAAATCTTTCAGTGAAAAAAAGCATACAGCATACATAAATGATTGATATCGATGAGATAAAGGAAAAATCAAGATAATATTTTTCAAACGAAAGAAAATTGTTCATTATGGCCATACATGATTCATCATTCATATGGTTTAATCACCACAATCAACACTACCAACGACACTTATCATCAAATAATGATAAAATCATTTCTTCAGGTGTTTATGTGTTTGAGAAAAATGTGAAAAAAAACTGATTAATCAAAAAAAAACTAAATGATAAAGTGATTTTTATCAGTTTTCTTTTATTGAATTAAATATTTGGCTACAAAGTTTAAAATTAAATCAAATTACTCTATCTTTTTTGTGCTTTGTTTTGTTTATGTGTTTTAAAATAATCAAACAAACAAAAAATTATCAGCATCCATCGAGATGTGTTTGTATGATGAATCCAATCAATTATATCAGAATTTTTTTTGTTCGTTCATTGATTAAAAGACCAAAAAAAATTGATTTCCTTTCTCTCTCTCCTCCTTCTCTTCACCCTCCCCCATCACCTCACCCCTGACAATATCTCACATCCACAATACATATTTATCACAATACAAGTTGTTTTTGTTGGATTCATTTTAATCGGTACTTTCTCTCTCTTTGATTGATTGATTGATTATGATATTTGTTGTTTGTAATAAATAATTATTATCTAAAATTTCTATCACAGTGAACAAGTGAAGAGTCCAAGATAAATTATTAATAATAATAAAGTTGGACAAAATAATTTTTGACAAATTGATAATTAAAATGTTGATATTGAATGATTTTTTTGTAAGTTTATTTCTTTTTTCGTCGTTGTTATTATTATTAAGATTTTGGTAATTGATTTCTTTCGTTCAGTTTTTGATTGGTGATGTTTTTGTGAAATGTCAAAGAAAAATTCCGAAATAATTCTTGTTGATATCAGCAAAAAACCATACTAATTTGCATTATTCTTGATTCATCAATGGCGTACAGAATATATAAATGAAAACTGTAAAACCATAAAAATTATTATTATTAATAATATTCATATCTAAATCTATTGATAATCGTCAACGACGACGACGACAACTGATAAAAATATACCTTGTCACTCGATATTTTTCTTCGAAATGTGAATTTTTATTTTTATTTTTTTCCCAAAAATCATTATATGATTATCATCGGTGTTAGTGTGTGTGTATGATGTGAAAATGAAATGTTCGATTTGCAAAAAAAAGTCAAAAATAAAAAGTCAATCAGGAAATTGAAAAATCCAATGAAATAAATCATCATTTTATCCCTTTTTTTTCAAAATTATGAAATTGTTAATGGTGATCGAATGATGTGTGTATTTGTGTGTTTGTGTGATTGAATTCAAAGTTCACAATTATCATGGTAATTATTTTTTGATTTAATTTTTCCATTTAGACGATTTTTGATGATTTGTCGATGATGATCAAATGGAAAATTTTTCTTCTTCGCCATTTTTCTCGAAAAAAATATTGGACAAAAACAACAACAACATTGATGGAAGAAATATCTTAATGTTTTTTTTTTTTTTTGGTTTGGTTTGACAAAATAACTGTGACATTTTTTTTCCTTCAATTCGTTTCGTTTCCATTTTGGTCACAAATCAAACAGTGTATGCGATCCATTCATTTACTTACAGCAACCAAAATTTCTTTTTTTTTTCATTTGGACTTTGGTTGATTGACGAACTTTGTTCCATAAATTTTTGTTTTGTTTGATATGTGAAATGTTTCATTCATCGCAATAATAATTATCATCAAATTTAAGACTTTGTAATCGGGGTGTGTGTTTGCTTTTTGCTTTTTTTTTGTTTTTGCTTGTGTTTGTTTAAATTCATCAAAAAGATTTTTTTTTTTTTTTTGTTCACAAACACTGATTTGAGAATGAGGCGAATATAAATATTACCCCGTCAATGATCATCGACCAGATGAATGAAGAAATCGGCCGCCAAAATCAAGCCCGAAAGGCATCATCATTGGAAAGAAAATATGGAAAAAAAACGAAAAAAATCAAACCGAAGTGAAAGAGAGGGAGAAATCTTTCAAAAAATTTCTTATTGATTAATTGATGAAATGAACATTCAAAATGAAAATTGCTGCCAATCAATCGAATGATAATGATGATGGTGATAATGATGCATTGCTCAGCCTTTTTTCTCTCTCTCACTCTCTCACTCTTTAATTTTGTTAATAGATTTTTAATGGTTATTGTTTAGCCTGTGCTTGTGTGTAGTTTTGCTTTAGTTATGCCTTATGTATCATTTTATTTTATAGTGTCAGAAAATAAAAACTAACTGGATGATGATGAGTGATTCTATATAATTTATCCAAAAACACCGTTATTGTTTTGCCAAAAAAAAATTTTTTGGATTTTTTTGGATTGTTTGGTCTCATTTTTTTCTGGCTGGATCAAACTTATGATGATAAATTTGCGATGAAAATGATGAAAAAAATGCTAGAGAAAGTGGCAAATAGGAACGGTACTTGAAACACAAAAACCTAAAAAATTTTCCTTAGAAATATCTGTTGTACTTCGCGTCAAGTTTTCGAGAGTCAAAAAAAACTTGATGAATTGGCCGACATTATGGCGCCAATTCACAATGATAATATTTGATGATAATGATGATCATAATATAATAATAAATGATAACGATATCATCATCATCAAACTAAATTAAAAGAGAGAATTAAAATTGCAGAATATAAAAAACAAAAAAAAATTACAAAGATTTATTTATTTATTGCAACAAAATTTTATTATTATTATTATTATTTACAAAATATAAAGAAAAAACACATTTTTTTCATAAAACAAATAAGACAAAAAAGTTGTATTTGTAAAGGTAATAATTTTGTTTGGAAAATTTCCGAAAAAGATGAATTTTTTTCCCGAAATATTTTCAAATTTTAAGAAATTTGATAATGGCAACCGGTGGCGGCAAAATTCTTTTACCACTGCTCAGCAGAGATTTAATTGAACACCAAAAAAAAACCGTTAATTTTTATGTTTAAGATATTTTCACATCTCCACCATTCAGAAATAAAAACAAAGTTCAAGTGCCGAAATTTATTGCTGGATGCCAGGCATCAGAAAAAAAACCGGGACTAACTTGGTTAATGTTTTTTATTTTATTTCTCCAAATGAGAAAGATCAAGCGCGTCAACCAACAACAACAACCGAAAAAAGTGCCAGAACTAAATGGTGACAAAATGTATGTAAAAAACAGATTGCCAGATGCCCATTAGAAGTAAAAACAAAAATTGTCCGAATCAATTTTTGTCACATCGCTAAAATGAATGAAAACAGTGGATTGACATGACACGACCACCATCATCATCATCATCACCAACACTATTATCAAATTCAATCAACCAGAGATCATCGTTATCATGATCGTTATTATTAATGGAAGAAAAACAAAAGAAGACACCATTATCTACTAATCTGTCATTTGTTTGTTTTTTTTACTAATTGATATCATTATCAAACTTTTGGCTGTTGATGAAACTAATGAAAACATTGACAATCAATGAAAATTGACGAAAAATGGATAATGTTGTCTGGACATTGTCTGTTGATGATGATGATAATGATAATTTCCAAAAAAAACTTACAAGAGAATATTCAAAAGCCGATTGATTGTAATCTGAAACTCTCTGGTTCTCTCTATTTGTAATTTGTTTTTAATTTTAGTTTAAAAACAAAAAAGTTTTATTTAGATTTGATGATGATGACATCTTTAGACAACGGTTGTTGCAAAAAAAATAAGGTCATAGGTTAAATGAATATTCAAATTTTTTTGATTTTGTTGATATTTTAATGCAGATTTGAAACAGATCTTTTTTTGTTGAAAAAACAAACAAGTGTCATATCAAAGATTTGACGCCTTTTTGAAATCATCATTGAAACGCAAACAATCCAATTGGATAATGAATTGAAAAAATTCAATTTTTGATTTGAAAAGCATGTATTTTTTTTGAAAGTTTTTTTGGTTCATCAAGAGATCAGTGTCATCGTTTGTTTCTAATTTTTCTGTATCAAACATTGTAATCAAAATCCTGATAATCAGAATTTAATCCAATGATAATGATGTTTTCATGTTTGGATGATAATAGTAATGATGAAGATAATTTTACTACCGTATCATTATTAATGTTATCATCTAATAATCATGGTCATGTTTACATCATGTATAATAATCAATTGTAAATATTAATCATTAATAATTGATAATTTTCGGATTCAAATCGTTCCTGGTTCTTATTTTGTTTTCATTGATATAAACCAAAAGATTGCAGGTATACCAATAATGATGAAGATTTGAATATATGAAACATATGTGGTGCCATCTATTTATCGTCAATTCAACAATGAAAATATTTTGAAAGTAAATTTTTTTTTATTTGTCAAAATGTAAAAACAAACGAAAATCACAATTAATAAATCAGGAATTTGACCTGATCAGAATTTTTTTTATCAGTTTTCAAAGTTATTTGAATGTTGTGTAATTATTTGCCAATTCCTTTTCCACCTTTTTTGCCACCTTTTTTGAATGCAGCTTTAGCACCAGCTGCAGCACCTTTTTTACCTGTAATTTAATAGAATCAATCATCATTGTTTGATAAAAGGAAATTAATTAAAAATAAACTTACCAGCAACTTTACCAGCAGCGAAACCTTTTTTGCCACCTTTAGCGAAACCAGCAGCGCCTGCCTTTTTAACACCTTTCTTGCCACCTTTCTTTCCGGCAACCAAACCTCCAGCAGCAAATTTACCACCTTTTTTGCCTTTGGCACCAACAGCTTTCCCAGCGGCAAATGCACCACCAGCTTTACCGAATTTGAAACCTTGGGCCATGCCGAATGTTTTGATGGTTCCGAATTTCTTATTGAAACCTGCACCACCAACTTTACCGAATTTGCCAGCTTTACCGAATTTAGCACCTTTGGCAAAAGCAGCACCAGCGGCACCAGCTTTACCTCCTTTTTTCACACCAGCCGCTCCACCTGCAGCACCAGCAGCAAATGCTCCTTTTTTGCCACCTTTAGCACCGGCAGCAACACCACCTTTAGCACCTGCTTTGACTCCAGCAGCACCAGCTTTGGCACCTTTAGCTCCAGCTCCTGCTACACCACCTGCAACGGCGCCAGCACCTGCAGATTCCGCAACAGCTAGATCCATTTCAGATTCTTGTAATTGCTGAGCCATAACAGCACAGGCGATCAGGGTAATACTTAGAACGATCTAGAAAAGAAAAACACAAACAAGAATAACAAAAATACAATCAAAAAAACGATAAACAAAACTGTACCAAATGGAATTTCATTTTTTTCAAATAATAATAAATTTCGTTGTTTTTTCTTATAATGAAAACACAATATTAAAATATTAAAATGATAAAAATGGATTGTGTAAATAATTTTTTTGTTTTTTGCTTTTATACTATGATTGGGAAGTGTCAAGCAAGGATGTCTGTTATTTGTTGATCAATCAAATGTTCAATGAGAAAAATATTTTCCAAAAACAAAAATGGATCCGGTGTAACCGATTATAAATGTTCAAATAGACAAAAATACAGAAAACATGGAAAACTTTTACATATATGTCATGCATTGATGGTTATAAGCTTAAAATTATTTTCCGTTTTCAAAAATTTTTGTTTAAATTTAAATTTTGCTTTTTTCATTTCATATTCATAATTCATATTTTATTTCGTAAAAAGTTTTCAAAGTTTGATCAAAAATGATAGGGTAACTCTTTCGTTATTTAATGATGAAAACAAAAATATTGTTTTGTTTTTATTTTAAAAAACAACAACAGGAAAACGTTAGTCAAATGCCGGATTCCGTGAAGGATTTCAATCAACCATTTCAATTCTCAAAGTTAATTTTTTTCCTGATTTTTTTTTTTGAAAAAATTTTAAGGTATTTTTTTGTAAAAAAAAATCAAATTCATTTGTAAAAATATTAGATAATCAAAGTAGATGCGCAAAATTTCGGTTATCAAAAAAGAAACAAGAAACTTTCCTGGGGAACAAAATGTAACGAATTTATTGCTACATAGTTTTTGGTTACTATTTCTGGACAACAGATTCATCATGCATGGTTGCCAACGACAAAATATAAGAAACAAAAACCGGATACTAGCCAATTGATCCGATTGGTCAACAACATTTAATATTTCATATGATTGTCATTGATAATATGATGGAAATTTTTTTGTTTTAATTCCAGTATAAAAACTCAACTACATTTTGATCGATATAACATTCAAATAAATTACCTGCTCCGTTCATGATCATTTGAAATCCATAGTTTCTGAACTTTGATTGTGTTTGTGAAATTCAAAGAAAAAAAATGAAATTTCAACTGGTATGATTTGTGCGTTTGTTTCTATTCAAATATCATAATGTTTACTTTTTTTAGATTGTTCTAAGTGTTTCTCTATTCGCTTGTGCTGTTATGGCTCAGCAGCTACAAGAATCGGAAATGGATCTAGCTGTGGCTGAAACAGCGGGCGCTGGTGCCGTTGCTGGTGGTGTAGCTGGAGCTGGAGCTAAAGGTGCCAAAGCTGGTGCTGCTGGAGTCAAAGCAGGTGCTAAAGGTGGTGTTGCTGCCGGTGCCAAAGGTGGTAAAAAAGGAGCATTCGCTGCTGGTGCTGCCGGTGGAGCTGCAGGTGTGAAAAAAGGTGGTAAAGCTGGTGCCGCTGGTGCTGCTTTTGCCAAAGGTGCTAAATTCGGTAAAGCTGGCAAATTCGGTAAAGTTGGTGGTGCTGGTTTCAATAAGAAATTCGGAACGATCAAAACTTTCGGCATGGCTCAAGGTTTCAAATTCGGTAAAGCTGGTGGTGCATTTGCCGCTGGTAAAGCTGTTGGTGCCAAAGGCAAAAAAGGTGGTAAATTTGCTGCTGGTGGTTTGGTGGCCGGAAAGAAAGGTGGCAAAAAAGGTGTTAAAAAGGCAGGAGCTGCTGGTTTCGTTAAAGGTGGTAAAAAAGGTGGTGCTGTCGGTAAAATTGCTGGTAAGTAATAATTGATATGATTTCGTTCAATGAATGGATATCAATTAACCATTTTTTTACAAAAGGCAAAAAAGGTGCTGCAGCTGGTGCAAAAGCTGCATTCAAAAAAGGTGGCAAAAAAGGTGGTGGAGGAATTGGGAAATAATTTTTTTGCATTATTTAACTTAATTTCAATTTGGCCATCATCATCATTTAATGTTCGATAATTATTTGGCCATAATAATAATTTTAAAATTTCGATAATTAAATTAAAAACAAAAAATATTTTTGTAATTAAAATTCTGAATGAATAAAAATTCAGATTTATTCGTTGAAAATTTGTTTAAATTTTTTGTTTGTTTTTTTTTGTGATTGAAATTTAAAGTATGATTTATTTTCATTGTAATTGGTCATACTTTGTTTCGATAGTTTTTCTGTTCATCATCATTATTCAACAACAACAACAACAACATTATTTATTTGTAAATGGTATAGATTATGTTTGTTATGATAATAAATTGATACAGATTATTGTTTGGGAAAGTTTATCAAACGGTACTATACGTTTATATGAAATGTATGATTATTATAATATTAATGATGCAACAAATAGAATTCTATCTGGTCCATATAAACCATTACCATATGGTTTGATTAGTATGAATAATGAAACATATGTTCTTTATTCAACAATTTTAAATGATGTAATAATATGTAATCGAACAAATTGTCGAACAACATCATCGATAACAATTAAATTAGATTTTGAAATTTATGGCTTAACACAATTAACCCGAATTGATCAGGAACAATATCCAATGGCAATTGGTTTAGCATTCGATTCTGTTCATAATGTTTATCTTATTAATTATGATGATAATCAACAACAACAAAAACGTTTAATATTTTTATCATTAAATCGTACATTTTCTGGTGGTTTAAATCATCTAAATCAATTGATTACATTACCAAACAAATATATTAGTTTTAATCATAAAAATCAAATCTGTATGATTGATTCGATTGGTGTTAGTAAATTTGATCTTTGTCAAAATGATGTTTATGATGGTAATATACTTGGCTGTCAATCATTATTATCGAATAATAATTATAATCTAATTACCGTTAATTATGAACAAATAAAGAATGTTAATAATTCAAATTCAACAAAAAAATCGGATAAAACCGATGTAACACCTTATGTTATTATACCATATGCAATTGGTTTATTCATTTTATCAATGTTATTGGTTGGTTATGTTGTTTTGAATTGTGATGCAAATTGTCGTCGTTTTCGTAATTTTTGTAGCGGAAAAGATTCAACATTGATAACTGATGAAGCAAAACAACAAATATTACAAGAACCAGAATTACAATTACAACAACAACAACCACAAACACCGCAACAACAACAACAACAACCGCAAACGCCACAACAACAACAAGAAAAACCACAAACACCGCAACAACAACAACAAGAACTTCAACCACAACCAAAGACACAGAATGATGATTCCACCAATGTTGAAAAGAAAAATTAATGAATTCGGATTTTTTGAACTGAAAAAAACTCAATTTTATTTTATTTTGAGCCATTTGTCTTTTGTTTGTCTTTTTTTTTATAAATTCAGAAAAATTTAAATTACAATTTTTGAATCGATGAACTATCTATATTAAATTTGTTTTTTTGAACACTAAATTTTAATTATCGTTTTGTTTTGCTTGCCAAATTGATGAATGGATACAGAAAATATGAACAGCGAAAATAAAAAGCTCAAAAAATGATGCCATAATTTGAGAATAATTATTTGCCAATTCCTTTGCCACCTTTGGCAAAACCTTTTTTGAATGCTCCTTTTGCTCCAGCTGCACCAGCTTTGGCACCTATTCAGAATTAAAAAATTATAATTTAGAATTTGAATATTTTTCAATTTTTTCCAAAGTTCGAATGTTTGTAAAAACTTACCAGCAACTTTGCCAGCAACACCACCTTTTTTGCCACCTTTGGCAAAACCGGCAGCGGCAGCACCTTTAGCTCCTTTCTTGCCACCTTTTTTGCCAGCAACAACACCACCAGCGGCAAATTTACCACCTTTAGCTCCTTTAGCACCAGCTGCTCCACCTGCTGCAAAAGCACCACCAGCTTTACCGAATTTGAAACCTTGAGCCATGCCGAAAGTTTTGATGGCTCCGAATTTCTTGTTGAAACCTGCACCACCAACTTTACCGAATTTGCCAGCTTTACCGAATTTAGCACCTTTGGCAAAAGCAGCACCAGCGGCACCAGCTTTACCACCTTTTTTCACACCAGCTGCTCCACCTGCAGCACCAGCAGCAAATGCTCCTTTTTTACCACCTTTAGCACCAGCAACAGCACCAGCTTTAGCGCCTGCTTTAAAACCAGCAGCACCAGCTTTAGCACCTTTAGCTCCAGCTCCAGCTGCACCACCTGCTACAGCGCCAGCGCCTGCAGATTCAGCAACAGCTAGATCCATTTCCGATGCATCAGCAATCAGATTATCTTCCATTTCCTGTGACATAACAGTACAGGCGATTAAGGCAATACCTAAAACAATCTAAATTTAGAAATAAAATTATCATTGTAAAAGATTTATTATGAGAAAAAATTAATCATACCAATTGAAATTTCATTTTTGTTTTTTGTTATTTATTTTTGTTTTTTGCTTTTCAATCAACACAGAAACATTCAAATATTCACATACACACACAAAGAAATAAACAAAAGAAAGAAAGAACAAGTCAAAACAAACTTATTATTTTCTCGTTATTTGGAATGATCTTTGTTGATCTGGATATATTCAAAATGGATTTTGCTTTATATACAGAAACAAAAAATAAAATCTTTTTGTTTTTTGGTATGAAGGAGAAAATCTTTGACGGTATCCGAATGGTCAAGATCCTGTCGAAAAATTGTAGTGGTGGTCGTCATAGTCGTTTGGAAGCAAATACATTTCATGCATGATATATTTTTTTTTTTTCACTGAAATAATTCATCAATTTCCATTTTACATAGCAGCAGCAGCAACAACAACAAAAGTAGTAATCAAAACTATATCATATTGGTAACTTTCCGTTTCCCCTTCAAAAAAAAAAAAATTGATCTAAATGAAATTGTAATGGCCACGTGTTTTGGGAAACTTTTCCTGTGTTTGTTTGTTTTCTTCGAATCTCTTTAGTTGGATTATCAACGTCTTGACCTTGAATGGTTGCTTTAAATGTTTTTCCTTTTATGAAATTTCCACTAAAAACAAAACCAAAAACTTTATATATTCATTTCCGTCAATAGTAAAAAAAGTGAAATTTTCATTCATAAAACTGACGAAGGAAATGCATATTTTTAGGTTGTAATTATCGTTGAGCAAAAACAACAACAACATGATTCAAGGTTTACCACCACAATTTTTCTTTACTCAAATATTCATGGTTCAATCTCACATGTTCACATGGTTTTTTTTTAATAAAATCAAATTATCAAATCGATATTAATGTGATGTAAAAATAAACAAAAGGACTTTTTTTTATTAATTTCAAACAAAATTATTCAATAATTTTTCGTTGTTGTTGTTGTTCCATTATAATAATCGATATTTAAAATAATTATCATTATAATAACCTAATTTACAAATTTCAAATTAAAATAGATAAAAAATTGTATAATTATAAATATGATTCGAACCAAAATCGAACCTTTTGTCAATGTTGATAATGATGATGATCCATTATTTACATTGGTTGGAAATATAAATGTTTCTTCATATGATGATTTACCATCATTACCAGTATATTTACGATATTCATTATAATTATAAATCAAATGTTGACTTTCATCTAATTTATTATCAAATTTTCCACAACTACGACGTGCTTCATTAACAAAAAAATTACCAAAATATTGTGAAACCATTATAGCCTTTAGATAATGATTAAAATTTCCCATATGTTCATTAATGACAAATTCATATGGAATTTTTTCCGGATGCCATATTGATGCATAGATTGGATATTTTTTATGTTCAATCATTGATACAAATGTATAATTTTTATATAAATTATGGCCGATAATTTGAAAATTTTCTTTCAATTCTTGATGTTTATTCCATTCATCCAATTCTAAACATACTCTATGATAATTAGGAGTTACGTTATTATTTTGAAGAATCTATTGATTAACAATTTTTATTTGTTATTAAATTATCAGCTTAACAACAACAAAATAAAGAACTTACATCAAAAATATTCGGCATCATTAGATCCATATCACGAAACATACGTACAGATTTTGGATTGTCAATCACTGATTTTTCAATCTCTAAATTCAATGCAATATTCTGTGCATGACACATTGATTTCCATTGTAAATCACCATTCAAAAAATGAACAATCAATTTTTCAAAACTTAAACAAGTAGCCCAAATAGGAAAATATTTTCCTTCATCATAAAATTTTTTACTTGTTTCAATGATTAAATCAACTGTTTCAGCATATGGTCCTTTATCTAATGGACTACCACCACCCGGTAATAATATACCATTCAATTTTGGTAATAATGTTTCATAATAATCTGATTTACGACCACAAAATACTGGTACCTGCCAATTTGAACAAAGAAAAAATCACAGATAATTTCTATTTCAATCCAAACAAATAATTCTTACCACACGTGCACCAGAACTTTCTAAAAATTTTACATAACTAGCCACTATAAATTGATGTTCATCTTGATATGGATATTGTGCCAAAACACCAATAACAACACGATCATTTTTTATTGGAAATTTTTCATCAATATCATTATCATAACAGGTAACAATAATGATGAAAAAATTGATCAAAATTGTTTGAATTATTATCATCGTTATTGGAAAAAATAGATAATCAACCTGAATCAAAAAAAAGAATAATTTTAAAACAAAGTAAATTAACTTTTACATGATGATGATGATGATGATGATGTGAAAACCAAACCCCGATTAATTTGTAAAAAACGACAATGACACGACGACGACAACAACGATGATGATTATTTTTGATGGATAAATTTTTATCAATTTTTTCGTTGCTAATCAACCTTGCTAATCTATGGAGGAAAAAGAGAGACTCGGAAAAAAACTATAAATCATAAAATCAAATGAAAACAAAAACAAAAATAAAAATACCTATCATCAATTATCGAGCAACACTCAATATAAAAAACATATCGTTCGAATGATAAATCGAGATATCCAAAAAACAAAAAAAACAAACAAACATTTTATTATTATCATTATAAAATGATATGATTTAATTATCAATCAATAAAATTTATCGTTTTTTCATTCAAAAAAAAAAAAAAAATATTTAGATTCTTTGTAAATTTGATAAGATTAAAACAAAATTATTTATTTATTTTTCAATTTCTTTCATCAATATGGCTATTTTGACTATCCATATCATCATTATCATAGATTAAATATAATCAGGAAGTATAAATAGTAATCTAAATATAGAATATGTATACACATAAATATTGTTATGTTCGAAATTTTTATTTTCTTTTTTTATTTAAATGGAAATCTACAATTTTTATTTTTTTTAATATGTAAATAAGAAAAAAATTTCGATCATGAAATATTATTTTCAATCAGCTTCAACATCATCAACTTCAAGTAGAACAAATTTACTTGATGTCGAAATGATATCACCTGAATCATCATCATCATCAACATCGGCTTCAACACTTGATGCATGACTATCAACATAACCTTGTCCATGTGTACCACGATTTAGATTTTTATTATATTGTTCTTCAACAACAAATTTTAGATTTTGTATGGCTTCAATTTTTTTCTTATCTGAATGTGATGACCAATAATCTTTACCACGTTCTTGATAGATAGTCGGTTGAAATGCCAGACAAATTGTACGGCCATCCAATGCGATTCGAAGTAGACTGTTAGCGGCACGATATATATCAGGTCGATTTGTTCGGGCAGTACGGAAACCACGTTTTTCGGCCCAACCTTCGCATATGTCATATGCTGACCAAATATTTTCAGTATCACCTTCAGGATGTTGCAGACGTAATAAACGTACAAGATTAATACGTTGAGCCAGATAACCTACAGCTGTATAAGGTTCACGTAATTGTGAAATTGGATAACAACCCATCAAAACTTGAAGTTCTTTTGGTGCACGTGATGGAAAAACTAAACCGGGACAATCACAGAGTCGTACCTTATCGGTGAGAAATATCGTTTGAAAATGTTTAGTATGACCCGGTGTTCGTGAGACGCTGACAACTTTTTTACCATAAAGAGCATTCATTAACGATGATTTTCCTACATTCGGATGACCAACACAACCGATTGTGACAATACCGTCTTTGAATCGATGTTCTTGTCTATAAAACGAACTATCTGCTTTTTCCATTACGATAGTTCCAGCTAATTTTTCTACGCCAGCTTTTTTTGCACCTTGATTCTTTTTTCCATAATGTTTACCATCATCGTCATCATCTTCCGATTCATAATATGAAGAATCGTCATCCAATGAAACATTTTCACATTCATTTAGTTCGGATTCGATTTTTTGTCGCCATGAACTTAGATCGGCTTGATCACCAACAATTTCGGCTACCATTTCTTGCAATGCTAATGCACCGCGAACAGCCATTCGAAGTTTTCCTACTCGTTTGCCAGATGATGCACGAACTTTCATTCCAGCATATGAAGCAAATTCTAAAATATTCAGCCTTGGGAAACGATTTTTCAGATATTCATGCCAGGCAAGCACTAATTCGGCATCGACTAAATCAATTTTGTTCAATACGAGTATCATATCTTTACCGAGTTCATCGACAACATAATGATATAATGATGGTGGAAAATGAAAAATAGGATGACGAATATCGGCAACCAATAGAATAATATCAGACATTTCAATTACTCGCCATAATTGACGCCATGTTTCAAGATTCATATCAAAATAGCTTAATGGTTTATCCGGTGAACGACTTTTGGAAAATATTTCCATCAAATATGTTAAGAAATAATCATTTTCTTTACGATATAATTCTTCTGCTGTCATTGTTGGTGACCATGGTGGTCTTTTAGGCATATCCAAATCCGTAACAGGAATATCATTTGATAATGATGATTGTTCACCAAACATATCTTCGACCGAACAAACTAATGCTTTTGATTCATCTAATGGTGGTAAGGGTCTTTGTGCACGTTCTTTGCGTTCACGTATTTCCTGATCAGTTTCATTGAAAAATTGTAATGCATAACGATTGACATCACTTGTCAAACTTAAATGTCGTTGTGCATTTATAGAATGAATTTTGTTTAAAAGAAATTTCGGATCTGTCATATTGTCAGTCGACGTTGATGTATTGGATTCAACATTATTATTACTGCTGCTGGTACCCGATATTTGATTTGGGTTTAAATGATCATTGACATCGATTACGCCTAAAGTTTCATCATCCAATTCATCTTCAATATCACCATCATCACTAACAAATGGTCGTCGTAATTGTGTTGTTGATAATTGACGATTTTTTTTATCTCGTTTTGCTTGTAGTTGCGCTTTTTTCTGTTTATTTGAAAACGGTATTTTACGTCTTCCTTGTGGCATTGTTTTTTTTATGAATCAAAAAAATTCATTGACACAAATAGAATCGTAGAATGAATATTGTTTTTGGAAACAAATGAAAAAGAAATAATCAATAGAATATGTTGTTTTTGTTGTTGTTGTCATCGAGCTACCTGATCATAATCCAAAAAAAAAAAAATAATAAACAACATAACATAAACAGCAGTGAGAAAGAAAGAATGTTTTGGTGGGGGGAGAGAGAGTAAGAAAAAAAAGGGAAATCCAAAACTATTCATAGATATCGTTCCAAAAAAAAGATACATGCCGCGTGCATTTATGCAGAGATCTTTGTAAAGCCAAAGTAAAAAGATATATATCAAGTGTATTGCTGGATGTATGTGTGCGTGGTGTGTATGTGTGATGAGCTCGCATACGATATTGATGATTCCTCACATGCTGCCTGTTGGTTGGTTTTTTTTTTTGTGATCCGCATGTTATTTTTTTTTGTTTTATTTTTTACACATTTCCTGATTGATTATAATTTGAATTGAAATATTTTGTTTCTTCTTTTTTTTTAAAAAAAAATTATTCTGAAAATTATCTTGTGAACGTAATTTTTTAATTAAAGAAACAAAAATGACTAATAATAATGGACAGATTAATGTTATTGGTGATGAATGTTTAATGAATATGCGACCAATGTCAATATCATCATGTGGACGTTATTTTGCTTTAGCTACATTAGCTGGACAATTAAATGTTTGGGATACAATTACAGCAAATCTGGTGGCACAATATATACCATCTAAACATTTATCGGCAAATTGTACGAAAATTTGTTGGCCACCAGATCATCATCATAGTACGATAAATAATCAAATTAATGTTAGTATTTTGTAAATGAAAATAATCATTTTTTCGTTAATGATTTCTGAATTTGTTTATTGAAACCAAAAAATATAGGGAACACCAAAAAAACAGAATGATATTATGAATGAATTAAAAAAATTAACATTATTAGCAATGGGTACCGAAAATGGAACAATATTTTTATTCAGTGTTCATAAAAATGAAATACATTCAATTTTAATGAATGATTCGAAAAAATCTATGGATGGTCATACTGAACGTATAAATGATCTATGTTGGTCATCATCGATGGATTCATTATTTTCCTGTTCACAAGATAAATTCATAATTGAATGGTCTATAATTGAATCAAAAATTAAATGGTATTATTATTATTTTTGTTTGTTTTGTTTTTCACTTTATTTATATTACTTTTTTTTATCAATCTTTATTAGTAAAACAATTCTTGATCATAATTCGGTGATAACATCAATATGTGTTTTGGATAATGAAAATTTAATAACTGGATCAAATCAATTAAAATGGTGGAATTGGCCGAAAAAACAATTGCTCAAAACATTCAATGGACATTCGAATGAAGTAAGATTTTTACGACCAATTTGGTTGTCATCAAAAGATAGTTCAACAAAAGATGCTTATTTATTGTCATCGGCAATTTCAGATCGTTATATTAATCTTTGGTAAGTTTTAATCGATTATTTTTGATTGACAAATTTTAATTCTATGACATGTTTTTTCAAACAGGAAATTAGATCAATCACAATCTCCATCAAAAACGAATAAAGCATCCAATTCATTGGCAAGCTTTTTACTCGATGATGAACCAATTTCACTTGAAATTGCTCACACCGTAATTGATAATGTAAGTTATAATGAAATAATTCTTAATAATAAATAACCATTTTCATTAATTTTTTTCCCAGTCATTTTATATTTTATCCGTATCTAAAAGTGGTCATTTTTATATGTTTGAAGAAACAATTGAATCAGCTTCGAACACCAAAGGTCCAGTTTCACCGAAATATCGATTAAACATTCAAACAAGTTGTGATGATAAGAAAAATTTTATCCCATCAAATAAACGTTCAAAAATTGAACGTCAAATTCCCTATATGTATGCTTATCTTGATTCAAAACAATTAATTGGAAAATCATTGGTTAATGGCAATACAAATAATCATCAACAGCAGTTGAAAGATAAAAATCGAATCTATATTCAAACCATATACGGTGCACCGAATCGTCCTATATTTGAACGTTTAAGTATTTCTGAATGTGAAAAATTATGTCAAGAACAAAAATCATCATCATTAACATTGATCACTAATAATAATAATAATACGACAACAATCATCAAAGATCCATCCATATTAAAATCGATTGAGCTATTACCACGACCATCATTGGAGAATGTTTCAATATCAAAAGAAAATAATACAAAAATTAAAAGTGCCAAGCATTCTGATCGTACAACAGTGATAGGACCAGCCGGGATGGTACCACACCAACCATTATTCAATGGTGTCAATGGAGATGGTGATACAGAAAACAACGATGAAATAATGCTAAGCGAAGATGAACAAGATCTCAAATGTTCTTCAATCGATAAACAAAATGTTAATGATGATAAAAAAGATAAAATAAATAATATTAAAAGTAATAATTTGAAAAAATCAAATAACAACAAATCTGAATTAACACTTGATGAACAGCTCAAATTAATGGAAACAAATAATGAAATTACACTGGATAAACAGGATTCATCGAAACGGAAAAAACGAGATTCAGATATTCAGAATAATCAACAACAAATCGGTACTGAAAGTTTAGTATCGGTATTAGTACAGGGACTACAATCGAATGATACAAAAATGTTATCAACTGTTTTGCAGACTGATCATACGGACATGATAATAATGAATACGGTGAAAAAATTACCCATTCAACATGTACCAAAATTATTGAATCAATTACAGAAAGGATTAATTTCTGGTCAACAGAAAAAAGAAGATAATGTATCCAATAGTGGTGATGATGATGGTGGTGGTGGTGGACAATATTCAATCTATTTAAAATGGATTACATTTTTATTAAGGAATCGATTTTCATATCTGATGACGGTAAATTAATTTGGATAAATTTTTTTTTAAAAAATAATTTTTATTATCAAAAAAAATAGATGCCAAACAGTGCGGAAAAATTTCTTCCATTGAAACAATTAATACAAGCCAAAACTGCCTCATTGGAAAAATTTTATCAGCTAAAAGGTCGTCTTGATTTAATTTTATCACAGGTATTTGAAATGAATTTTTTTTTGCAAAGGTAAAAAACTTTAATATTTGTGAATTTTTTCCTAGACTAAACTGGACGATACACAAGACACGACAAAATTATCGTTTACAAAACCGAAATTAACATATGAATCTGAAAGTTCGGATGATGAATCATCGGATTTGGATGATGATGACGATGACGATGATCAAATGTTAATCAATGATATGGAAGAAACGGATGAAATTGAATTTGAAAAGAAAATAGACGAACTATCAGATGATGATGATGATGATGAAGACGATGAATCGAATGATGAAGATGAATTAACGGATGAAATTGAAGATTCCGATGCTGACGATGATGATGTTGAGCGAAAATCATTGTCGAAAAGAAAAAGAAAACGTTCAGACTATGAAATGGACAAAAATGATCAAGACGATGATGAAGATTAAATTTTTATTTCAAGTTTTTTTTCACCCATTATATTCATTGATTATTTTTAAAAAAATTTGATTGAAGAAAAAAAAATTGTACAATTTATTTTTTGTGAAAAAAAATTTATGCTAAAAATGTAATATTTTTTTTATAAAGGTAATGGGATGAATGAATTTGAATTTTTGAAATAGAAAATTTGTTTTATGAAGATATTTTTGTAAAAAAATTTGTAATTTTTTTCGTTTTATCATTTTTGACATTGTCATCATCATCATCAGATTCTTCAATCTGTTTACGTTTATTTGAATTTAAGTTGTTTTTTGGTCGATTATGATTTTGAACTTTGAATGGATTTTTTTGATTAGAAGGAAGTGCTAATTTTTTTGGTCGTAAAGCATCTTCCTCTTCCTCGATATTCTGACCATTGTCATCATTGTCGTCATCAGAAACTATCGTAAGCGGTACAGATCGTTCTTGATTTTTAGTAGAATTTTTCAATGATTTTGGTTTCAACGATGTATAATTTGAATTGTTTGATTGATCAATTTTTGTCAATGATATCAAATTAGTTGAATCATGTCGGTTATCATCTTTTAATAGCTGCCGTAATCTTTCAGCATTCTTTTTCGACATAAGCTCTTGTAATTCGACATCAGAATTTTGATCATCATCTGCGTCATCATTTTCATCACCTTCCTGAATCATTTCAACTAATTTCATTGCTAAACTTCGATGTCGTTGTCGTTCGGCATAACGTACGGCACCTTCCAAAGCTTGGCTATTGGGCAATAATTTTGCCATTTCCAAAGCCAATGATTCACGTTCAGCACCCAATGCTATGGCAAATAATTTAATTAACGAATTGATTACTTGTTTTTCTGCTTGATCCAAAGAATCTTCGACGTCATAATTATCTAACGATAATCGTTTCAATAATGAACATAGCCATCGATTACGAATACATTCTTCTTCGTGTTTGGATTTAGCCGAACCGGTTAGATCATCACCAAGTTCACATAATGGGATTTGTAAAGATAATATGGTAAGAGAGGGTTTTGGAACGGTATCTGGATAACGACAAGCTTTACAATAAATACAACGAATTTGTGATTGAATTTCACTTAAACCGATGATGAAAAAATTGTCAGATTTTCCATTAGCCTGTTGTTTTGTGGCACAGATTGGAAACCACCCAGAACCGAAATGATTTTTGTACACACGAACAATACCATCGGAATCTACAACACAAGGAGTACCTTCGTCAGTAAAACCAGCCCAATATACAGTTGATTTTGGTGACAAAGCAACAGGTACAGGTTGAGGAATCAAATGAGCACGAGTTCGATGACGATGATCAACTTTCAACACAATACAACTAATCGATTGACCATCTTGAGCATGTTGTGATGCTTGATGATAAAGAACCATAAGATAATTATCAAAGGAAGATAGATTAACTGATGGACCATCAATGCAACGAATCATTGTTTGTACACCACCCGTAGTCCAAATACGTAGATATCGATGATTAGTAAGGGCAGCAACAAATGACTGACCAGCAGTGATACAATCAAATTGTTCTTCATGCGGTAATGTAACTTGCCATTCTTTCATTTCATCCCATGTATTAAAAAGCATACAATACATTCGAGCTTTTTGATTGTCCAATGGATCGGCTGCATCTTCTTGATCATCACCATTACTTGCCAATAATAAGCAAGTGGTCGACAAATCAGCTATCGTATAATTCAACATGTTGGCCATATGTATCGTATGATGGAATGTTATATCATGAAATTCTACATCAATTGAACGTTCTTCATCAGAATTGTAGGCATAAACGATTCCGACAGAATTCCAAACCATAAATCGATTTTGAAAATGTAATGGTGTTGAACCGGATTGAAATGGAGCTTGTCTGATTGGCGCTTGATATGACCGAGCATTTCGAGATAATTGAACAAGATCTGATCCGGTGATCCGATAACCATCGATAATCAATTCCGAATCGACATTTAATTTCCCTGCTCTTATTGAATGAGATTCGGCATCATTTTTTTGTTTCAAGTTGTCATCATCACCGAAAATTATCGGCTCATATTTCGATTTGATGGCACTTATGTCAAATTCATCAGGTTCCATATCAGGGGTAGGAGAAACGGGAACATCATGATTCATTGAAATATCTATATCTGGAGCATCATCCAAATTGCCAAAACGATCAGAACTTGCTACGATTGGATTGACAGGTTTGGATTTTTCCGGTACATCGATGATATCATCAAAATCTGCATCATCCATATCAGCCAATATGTCGTCCATAGTTTTTTGTCCGACCGCTTGTGTTTGTGGTTTGATTTGTGCTGGTTTGCTTACAATTGTTGATGACTGCGATTTATTGCTAATTTTACAATCTTGAATTTTCAATATCATTAATGATCCTTTATCATCAGTACAGCATAATTGATTTCGATTTTTTGGATTAAATTTCAGACAAGTTATTCGATTACCTCCATTTTTTATTTTTGCAATCGGATTTGTTGTTACGATTTTGGATTGTTGAAAAGATTGATCAAATTTCCATATGGCCATTATCGATCCAACCGATAAGGCCAATAATTGAGAATCTTTGGAAATCGTAACAATGGAAACCAATTCAGACAGTAAAGAATGCTTAAGAACAGTACTTGGAACATCCCATTGTCCACGTCGATATAATTGTACTGAAGATTCCCAAGGAATGGCAAGAAATTCACCGATTTGTGGTTCCCAACATATTCTACACAGGGTTTTTGAATTATTAAAATCATTTGATTTCCGTCCAACTGCATGCCATTTATGTTCAATTTTTTTGGTTTCAATATTCCAAATAAAAACACAACCATCACATGATGAAGATGCAAGATATTTACGTAAAGGATCAATAGCAACAGTAAGAATTGGTCCTTGATGACCTTCCAGAATTTTAGTGGATTGATCAACAAGATTAACTAATTTGATGGAAAAATCGCTAAAAACCAAAAATTGATGAAATTTTTTTTCTGAGAAATTAAATGCAAAAACTTACGCAGCACCAGCAGCTAAAAGTTCATGATCAGGATGAAATGAAAGACAAGTGGCATTTGATGTAAAACGACAGACCATTGTTTCATCTTCTCCAGCCAATTCATCCAATTGAAATGATTTGACAGCATTACTTTCCAATGCTACAAATGCTCGATCATTCTGAAATAGATTATTTTATTTTAAAAACTAACAAACATAGAAAAAAAAACATCCATCATACAGTAGCCAAAACAGCATAAGGAAAATCTTCAACTGGAAATGATGATTGTACACCATAATCATCGGGATTTAGCGACCAAAGTCTTACATCACAATCACGACCAATAGTTATAATTGCACTAAATTATACAAACAAATAAAATAAATTTGAATTTAAAATATTTGATTTTTTGAATCGATTTACTTTTTATTTGGGACAAAATCCAATTCAGTATGGCCATCAATATGAGCAAATCGAAGATCTAATTCAAAATTTTCCTTTTCAATCGCTTGAGTCATGTTTTTTTATCGAATCTGATCAAAAACTATGATTAAAACAAAATTGTGGCAGTGTTTATCGACTGACAAAGAAAACGTTTTGGGCGCCAAAATTACATTATTGTGAATGAAAGGAAAAAAAAATCATTTTTTTTCCATGGAACTTTTTCTTCAATCAGTAATCTTTATCGAAAATTTTTGTTGAAACATCAGATGGCGTGCATTTAAAATTTCACAATTTATCAGACCATGTTGTTGAATATTTTCCATGTGATCATTTTAATTAATTTTAAAAAGATTCGACATGTTCCACTATAGACAGAAAAATGTATGGAAAATTCTCATCAAATCATTGATTAAAAATGATTATCGACAATGGCGAAATTTTGCTTCGAATCGAGGAAATGAAGTTCGATTCCAATTCAGTAATAGGCAATTTTTGTTGAAAAATTTAAAATTTTCATTCATACTAATAATAAAAATTTGTTATCATTGGTTTATAGTCGTTTATTGAAAATTTCTACCGGTAAATTGGCAAAACTTGCTGATGGCTGTGCTGTTTGTACGGTTGGTGATACAAATGTTATGGTTACGGTTGTGGGAAAATCACCAAACAAAAGTGGAACTGGATTCACTGGTTTTGTTCCATTGACAGTTGATTTTCGACAAAAAGCAGCTGCAGCTGGTCGAATTCCAATGCATCATTTAAGACGTGAAATCGGTGTTACGGAAAGAGAAATATTAACATCACGAATTATTGACCGATCGATTAGACCGTTGTTTCCACGTGGATTGACTGGTGAAACTCAAGTTGTTTGTAATATGTTATCATTGGATGGACAAAATGATCCAGATATTTTAGCCATCAATGCTGCTTCAGCTGCTTTGGCCATTTCGGATATTCCATGGAATGGACCAATAGGAGCCGTATGTGTTGCTTTAGATCAAAATAATGATGTCGTAACAAATCCAACAAGAAAAGAAATGAATAATGCACGTATGAATCTCATTTTGACTGTGAATGAAGCTGGAAATGTTCTTATGATGGAAGCATTTGCAAATGAACCCGTATTAGAACAATATTTAATCAAATCTATTTCAAAGGCAATTAGAGAAGCAAAACTTATCATTCAAAATATTCGCCAGCTTCAAAAAGAAGTGGGAAAACCGAAACGTTCGGTGGAAGAAATTCCAATGCCCGGCCAACAACATTTTGATGCGATAAGAATGTTAGCTGAACAACGAATATTGGATGTATTTTCCAATCATTCACATGATAAATTTTCACGTGATCAAGCATTATTTGATATAAGGCAACAAGTTATGTCTACATTAACCGAAGAATTTACCGATGATTCGACCAACTTATTACAAGATGCTTTTTCTACTGTGATTAAACAAATATATGCCCAAATGGTTCAAAAAACTGGTATTCGTTGTGATGGACGTAGTGTGGATGAAATTCGACCTATTCATTGTGAAGTTGATCTTTTTCGACCAGTTCATGGATCGGCATTATTTCAACGTGGACAAACACAGGTACTTTGTACGACAACAATTGATTCACAAGATTCAACATGGCGTGCCGACAATATTTCAGCATTAACTCAGGGCATTAAAGAGAAAAATTTTATGCTACATTATGAATTTCCACAATATGCTACAAATGAAATAGGCCGATCCGGTAATGTTGGACGACGAGAAATTGGTCATGGTGCATTAGCTGAACGTGCATTAAGACCAATCATTCCAAACGATTCAGTGACTACTAATGATTTTACCATTCGATTGCTTTGTGAAGTTTTAGAATCAAATGGATCAAGTTCAATGGCAAGTGTATGTGCAGGTAGTTTGGCATTGCTTGATGCTGGTATTGAAATTTCTTCACCAGCATCAGGTGTAGCTATTGGTCTATTGAAACCACCAAAAAATGAAAACAATGAAGAACAAGAAAATATTATTTTAACCGATATCAGTGGTTTGGAAGATTATTTTGGTGAAATGGATTTTAAAATAGCCGGCACAAGAAAAGCATTCACTGCCTTACAATTGGATTGTAAACTTGAAGAAGGTTTATCATTTAAAATTCTTTATGAAGCTATACAAAAATCTAATCAAGCAAGAAGTCATATATTGAATATAATGAATGATGTTATAATGGAACCAAGAAAAAAATCCAAAGAAACAATGCCTATGGTTGAACAGATACAAGTACCGATTAATAAACGTTCAAAATTTCTTGGTGTTGGTTGGTCAAAAGCAAAAAAATTAATGGCCGAAACTGGTGTTAGTATTAATCAAGATTTAGAAGATATTGATAAATTCACTATATTTGCACCAAATGAAGCAGCAATGAATGAAGCAAAAGAATGGATTGAAAAAGTTCTTCGTGAACCTAATATTCCGGAATTAGAATTCGGCGCCATCTATCAATGTAAAGTTGTCGAAATTAAAGATAATGGAATTATGATACAATTACATCCGGCAATGAAACCAGTGTTTCTACATTTATCACAATTAGATCTTCGAAAAATTGATCATCCATCCGCATTAGATATTGATGTTGGTAGTCAAATTTCTGTAAAATATTTTGGTCGTGATCCAGTATCCGGTCAGATACGTGTATCACGAAAAGTGTTACAGGCACTTGAATCACAGGTGAAAAATTTTATTAAATGAAATTTATTAGTAATTTTCGAATAAAGAAATTTTTTTAATAAAAATGAATTATATGATTCTTAAATTTATCAAAATATTCCTTTTGATATATTTTTTCAAATAAACATCCGTAAATCGAGCAATCACTGTATATTGTATATGTAAATGAATGATTGCGAGATATATGAGTTCTGTAAAAAGACAAGCTGAGCATTTTAGGAACAAAGGTAGTGGTTCACGAATAAGATGGACACAATGATATGGATTCAAAAAAAAAATTTCATTCAATTCTTAATGCTTCTTCTGCCAAATCTGGACACTAAAAGGGATTCGAATGTAAACATCAACACAGATATGATTGAGGAAACGCGCTTGACAGTTGAACTTTTTTCTTTCTTTTGGCAATAATTTTTGTTTTTTTTTTGTTTTATTCAACCAACCAATGTTCATTATTCTCTGTAAAGTTTTTTGGATCATTTCATCAATTTTATTAAAATTTTTTTCAAATTTTCAAATGATTGATTCAACTTGATCATTTTGATTATTCTTCCAAAACTTTTTTTTTTGTTCTCCCAAATAACAACAAATCTTTGATAATGGAAATGAGGATAACATTGAGAAGACAACGATCCTGTTGATGATGATGATGATGGAAACAAAAAAACTTGATTTTCTTCATCTTCGTCATCATCATCATCATCGAATATACTCGATTCGACAACATTGAAGAAATTAAAAAAAAAGAAGGCGAAAACATCACCTATAGCTGTCCAATTTTGTTTTGATCATCATCATCATCATCATCTCTTTTCGTGGCAATTATTGCATTTTGAAAAAAAATCATTCGAATATATTGATGCATCTTATGTTTTAGTGTGTGTATATTGCATGAATTCAACTTTTCTTTTCTTTTCTTTCGTATTTTGTTGTTGTAAATGTAGATGTAAATGTCTGGTGTGTTTTTTTTCAATCCTTCATATCTTAGGGATTCGGATTTTTTTTCTTCGAAAAGTAAAATTATCATCATTATTGATTTTCGATTAAATCAATCAAAAGATATTGATGTCGTTTTTTTTTCGTTTCTTCTTAATTAGAAAAATGATAACATTATTTGATTAATTTTTCTTTATCATTGTGTTTTTTTTTCTTCATCAAGTTCAATTCATTATATCATTATTACTGATTTTCTTCAGTATGAAACAAATCCCAAATGAATGTCATCATTTTGATTAGGTAAGTTTTTGTCATTTTTTTCGGGTTCAATTTCTTTAACCGAAATTAATTATTTTTCTTTGTTTGTTTTTGTTATTGAACTTTTATTCAAATCAATCAATCAAGATATTAGAATGAAATTAATTCAAATTGATTGATGACAAATAAATAGAATTTTTCTTCGACGAAACTACCGACGGTTGTGCAACAAAAAAAAAATTTGAATTTGTGTCTCTCGCTCTATTATATCTTGGTTGTGAATCCAGAATATATTTCGTAACAAAAAAAAAACGAAATAATTTACATGAATCATCATTTTGGCTGTGATCTAGGATTTTTTTTCTCTCTGGAATTCTATATCGAAAATTTCCATTCTCAAATCAAATCAAACAACGTGAAAGAAATTCTGATTATAAAATTTTTCTGCTTTGAAATAGGAAAAAAATAACTTTATGTAAATGTCGTGCCTTTTTTCCCATAATCAGCATGAAGAAAAACTAAATGACAAAAATTTCCATTCGACAATCAATCGATGAACAAAAAAATTTTGCCCAAAAGCAAAGACTCCAAAAAAAATTCTCAACCAAAAACAATCTTATCCAAAGATAATATCATCATCATCACCAAAGAAATCTTTACTTTTTTAAATGTTTGTTTTTTGTTTTCAATCAACGATTATGAATATTTTATTTAAAATAATGACATCAAAAGTAAAATATTATGGAAGAAACATTTGATGGTAAGCTAATTGATTTGTTTAAGAATCTATTTTTATTTTTTTTAAAAAAACATCGATTCGATTCGATTCGATGTTTTGAATCATTTATCATCTGTCTCTTTTTTTGTTTCACTTTAACATCAATGTTTTTTATTTATATTCATCTTTTTCTATAGACTTTTTCTATTATTTCCGTATGAAATGATTCAATTTCCTTGTTTGTTTATCTGTTTGTTTCCTTCTTCATTTTCTATTTCTACTCGAATCAAAATCTATTTGAATATATCTTTTTTTTTCCAAGAAAAACAAAACAAAAATGATAGAAACATGTGTGATGATGATAAAAATGAAATGAATTAAAATTGATGAAACGAATGAATCAAAAAAAAAACATTAAATATAATTCATGATAACCGTTTTGGCTCTATCTTTTTCTGTTGTTCGTGTTGAACAGAAAGCCGCCATATGGCATTAAATTTTGAATACCTTTTTTTTCACTTTTTTTTGGTTGCATTTGTTCGATGTGATTTATGTGTCGGATAATTAAATATTTTTAATCAAATAAAGAGAGAAAGAGAAAAAAATCAAGGTTATTTGCAATGTGTGATTGGGTTTAGGAATGTGTGTTTGTTTACCTTTCTTCGATATATCCAAAATCTGATGACATTTAGTCTTTGTTGTTGTTGTTACTGTTTTTTCTCTCTCACTTTTAATCGTTTGTTAAATTATTTTTTTAGGTGTGATGTATGCCTGTTTTACATACAAAAAAACAAATGTTGAAAATGTCATTTTGTCAAATCAGAGAACCAAAAGAAAAAATCGTAAATTTTCTCGCATTCTTCATTTACTTTTCGAAATATTATGTGTTTGTTTTCCTAAAAACTGATTATCTTTAGTTTTGTCTACCTACTCACACACACACAAACATTGGGTTGACATTTCGATTTATGATGATAATAATTATGATGATGATAATGATAGTAGTGGTAATGGTAGCGGTCAAACATTTTCATTTTATGATTAAAATGATTACATAAGGTCATCATCATATTATGTAATGAGAATTTTTCTTTTATTTTCCATATGGGCGTTGAATCTTATAATTTGTTGTTGTTTTTTTTTGTTGTTGTAATTTTAAATGAACATTTACGTCGGTGTTTATATCTTCGTACATCAGCCATTTGTGGGTGCCGTCTTTGCATTTTCTTTAAAAAGATGATGATGATGATGAAATTATGTAAATTAGTTTTTTTTGTTTTGTTTTAAAATTTAAATCCCTGTTTAAAATCTTTTTTTTTTTCATTTATTTCAACTACTGTCTGTTCTACCTTAATCCCTTAACCTGATGATTTTTTGTTATTTATTATTTTGATTTTTAAATTAATTTTTTTGTTTTGTTTTATTTTGTTTTCGTTTTTTTTCTGTTCTTAGTTTTCTCGTATTTTTTTTCTCACTCTCTCTATTAATTTCCCATCAACAACTCAAGAACCAATTCGAAACATAACTTTCGATAATGGAATGATCAAGATGGATTGATTGTTACGTCATAATTTTTTTTCTAAACAATAATAATCGGAAATTTTCTCTACGATAAAGTTTCATGCTGATTTATTTCCTTAGAAACTTTTTATTTGCTAATATTCCACTTCCACAAACACCTCCGCATCATGATATTTTTGTTTTTTTTGGTCGTCAAGACAAATCAAACCAAAAAAAAAATAACAGTTGAAATAATCGCATAACAAATTGATGATGATGATGATCATAATCGTATTATCTACTTCCGTAATTTGATTCATCATTATTGTCATTGTTTTCCCGCAAAGAATTTCTCCAAAAAAAAGACAAATCAATATTTTCATATAAATGGTGATTTTAAATGTGTGCAATTATATCAATATCATTCCATTCGTTTCAATTAGAATATATCAATCAGCTTTGTGTCTGTTTGTAATTTCTTGATTCCATCTTTATTATTTTTATTATCATTATCAATTTTTTCAATTTGTGTTGTGATTTGGAAATAACTTCATCATCATCATCATGGGTCATAAAAATTCAACATTACATAGTCAATTTAGAAATCAATCGGATGGACCGAATTGTGATTTAGTTGGCATGTCGAATAGTGGTTATGGTGGTGGAGATACATTTATCAATGTTAAACATGGACCATTTAAAAGAAGATTATCAATGCGTAATATATCAATACGACGATCATTCCATATGGGTGGTAAACATAATAATCGAAAAAATAATAAAACTAATAAACATCAACAACATCAATTAAATGATAATAATTTAACATCGAATAATAATAATTCTAGAATTGGTATATCAGCTACAACTGATCGTTTACCATCATCATCATCTACTCTTATAAATAGCAATATGCATAATAATAAAAATAATATACAACAATCATCCAATGGTATTATTAGTGGTCCATCGACATCATCATCTAATCATCATCATAATCATCACAATAATAATATACATCCACAACATCAGACACCAGTATTACCAAGATCAAATAATACTGGTAAACGATCAAATCATCGTGAAAAATTTGGTAAGATTTTTGTTGTTGTTGTTGTTGGTTTTTTTTGGTATCTGGAAATCATTTCAAATTGATTTTTTTTTCATTATAAAGTACATTTTGTCGGATTATTTTATTTGCTACAAATCATTTTCATAATGTAATGGAATAATCTCTGCCACAAACACACACACACACACATACACAGACTCATTTGACAAAGAAAATTAGAAAAGATTTAGAAAAATGAGGCCAAAATTATGAAAGAGAATGGAAAAAAATAGGCCCTATTTATGATGATATCATCATCTTGTTCTAAATCATCCTACATAAGAAAATTTTATTGTATAATAAAAGTTCATCATCAGTTTTTTACAACAAAAATTTTTATTTAAAAAAAACTGTATAAATCATTGACACGTGTGATTTTTATCCATCATCATTCTAAATTATATATCGGTATTTGTAATGAAAACAAAACATGGATACATTTACAAACAACAAAGATTTTTTGGGTTTTCAAGTTAAACAGGTGTACTCTTGATTCAATTGCTTTATCATCATTGACAACGGATGTTTCAATATATACTCATAGTTTGTGTGTGTAGTGTTTGCTTATGACATTCTTTTTTTCTTTTGATTTTTTATTTTCTGGTATCATCCTCTATATCTCTTTCTCTTTAAAAAAAGACTGGCATCATTCTCAACAGAGAAAAAACAAATTATTATTATGATTATTATATGTTCAAAGGAAAAGCATTAACAAAAATAGAGAAAATCTTGACGACAACGACGATGGGAGTGTAATTTGGTTAATGGGGAGAAGAAGAAGAAGAAGAAAAAAAGTCAAATAATGTCATTTTATCGTTTAGTTGTTGGTCGGTTTTTCCTAAATAAAAAAAATTTCCGTTGTCATCATCATTGGATAATAGTGATTCTATTTAGTGCACTATACTGTTGTTGTTTGTTTGTTTGTTGACAGAATTTGAATTAATTTCGTTTCAACTTTTTCTGCTTTTTTTAATAACATCATCATCATATGGTTGTAGTAGCAAAAAAAAATATCAGCTTTTTTCATCATTACGTTTTGCGGTTTAAATTTAGAATTAGATTTCGTAGTTTTCTTCTTCGAAAACGATAATGATTTTGATGACATTGTGTGTTTGTTGTTGTCATGATTATCATTGATTAACTAAGGGCTATTTTGTTTGTTAATCCATTTGATTCGTTTTTGATTTTTATTTGTTTGATATTTCAATTCTTTATGATTATCGCCAAATTTTTTTTTGTTGTCCAAATGATGACCATTTAATGATTATCAATGAAAATGATGACTAATCATCATTTCGGAACAATTGCCATCGGGCTTTAAACCCGTTTTTGTTTTCGTATTTCACTTTTTCTTCAATCCATGATCATTATCATCATCTATTTCTTTCGATTTCTTTTTTTCCACTGGAAAATATTATATATCTAACAATCGAATTGAACAAACGATAGAAAAGACTTTTCTCAATTTAATTTTTTGTCAAAGTCCTTGAAGAAAATAAAAAAAAATAGACAAACGACAATCATCAACAATGCCACCATCATTCAAAGGTAGGATTGTCGATGTTTGTGTGTGTGTGTGTGTGTGTTTGATTATCGAGTCTGAGTTTTCAACGTATTTTCTATGTATATAATGCGAAATGATTATCTGAATAGTGTATATGTTGTATGATGATTGAATCCATTCATCTGTATCTTGTGTTTTTTGTGTGTTTGTTTGTTTTGATTGAAGGTTTTCATTATTTATTTTGTTGATCATTGTTTTTTTTTGTTTTGTTTCAACCGATCTACGTTTACTTTGTTGGAATTGAAAACAAAAATTGTTAATTTCGTATTTGCTTCTGTTTTTTCGATAATGATTAGTAATGGATCGTATTCGGAAATCATTCCGTAATTCATTTCGTAAGAAAAAACCCGATATTATAACCGAATCACAGAAACCACATCAATGGCAATCGGATGAACAATCAGTAAGATCTGGTACCTGTGTATTTCATGTTAAATATCTTGGCTGTGTTGAAGTATATGAATCACGTGGTATGCAAATATGTGAAGATGCACTTCGTAGGTTAAGGGTAAGATTATTAATATTGAAATTTTAAAAACAATATTTTAATCAATCGTAATTCGGATAGAATTCAAGAAGACGTGGCGTCAAAGGACAATTATATGTTACTGGTGATGGTATACGTGTTGTCGATGATGATACCAAGGTATATTTTTCATTTTTATCAAGAATTTTTTTTCTCATTTTTATTCAATCATTATCATAGGGTTTGATTGTTGATCAAACTATCGAAAAGGTATCATTCTGTGCACCGGATCGAAGTCATGAACGTGGATTCTCATACATTTGTCGTGATGGTACCACTCGACGATGGATGTGTCATGGATTTCATGCAACCAAAGATTCTGGTGAACGTCTTAGTCATGCCGTTGGTTGTGCGTTCAATATATGTTTAGAACGTAAACAAAAACGGGATAAAGAATCTGTATCAGCAATTTTAGATGCAAATAATTTCACACGTACTGGATCGTTTCGACAATCATCAATTACTGAACGTTTACAAGATCCACAAGTTGCAAAGCCATCTGGTTTGTTTTTTAATTTGTTTTCAATTTAATATATTTAAATGGCTTAATTTTTTTTAATAGAACCTGTTCCGGTGAAGCAACCAGTACATAATCCATATGCAGTGGCAAGGCCACATGCAACGGCAAGCCTACTTCAACGACAAGGTTCATTACGAGGTGGACCATTAAATCAGGCATCACCGTTTAAACGGCAGCTATCATTACGATTTAATTCATTAACTGATTCATCAATTGATGATCCATTAAAATCATCATCATTGACATCATCTCCTATTAATTCTCATACCAAAACTAATGGCAGTTCTACTAATCAATCGATTTCAAATGAAAACAACATTCCGATTCGTAATCGTGCTCATTCATTAGATTTAGCAGCATTTGAAGAGCCTATACCTGAAACAAAACGGCCAGATTTGTTGCAAAAACTTTCGTTAACACCATCTGGTATGTTATTTATAATTAATGAAAAATCATTCAATTCATAGTTTTACTTCTTATAGTTGCTCCAATTCAAGAAGTATCACCATCCATAATTGATAAATTAATTACGTCTGACACAAAAGCTGAAGAATCAAATTCTGCAATCATAACAGCCATGTGTCAACAATTATCACAGGGTTTAAGTATGTTAAGCGCCAAGAACGAAGACGATGTAAATAATCAAACAACGTGGCCGTTGACTGCACAAACAGATGATCTGAGTGGTGATGGAAAAAAACATTTTTCACCATCGTCAAATCGTCAATCATCCACAGCACAAAATAATAAATTGAATGGTACTGGTCTTAATCACCAGGTCAAAGATGCCAATTCTTTATTTTCATTTTCAAATATTGGTTTGTTTTATCTGATAATTATTTCTTGATCATTTTAATCTGATTTCATTTAATTATTGATAGATCAATGGATATCGAGCAAAACATCAGCATCGTCGACGACTGCTCAACAAAATATAGATCAAAAATCAGATACTTTAAGCCAACAATTAAATACTGGTAGCTTGGATTCAGGAATAGCTGCTTGTTCTGGATCATCATTGAATGGTTTAATAAAAACAACAATGACAACGACTACAACAATGCCTTTGATTCCACCTGCAGTTGTAGATCAAATGCCACAAGTTTGTGCTCCGCCACCACCCCCACAATTAACACAACCATCATCATCAACATCGCCTTTATTTTCAACATTATCGGCCTTTTGTTCATCATCATTATCATCAACAGAATCGCCCGCAACAATGCTTCGACATCAAAATCCAATGACTGCGTCAACGACAGTGCCAATATCAACAAATTTTAGCATATCATCAGAAACAACGACGAAAAATGATAATGGCACAAGCCATACAAAGAATCCATTTCTAGAAACAACAATGATTCGGGATGATTGGAATATGACATCGAAATCAATATTACCAACGACGACAACTACAACTACAACAACAACAACGGCAGCTGAATCAACAACCAAATTTAAAAGTACGAATCCATTTCTTGATCTAAGTCAAACACAATTTGGAAATGATGTCAACATCAATAACAATACAAAGTCTTTCGATTCAATAATGGAAACTGTTCAAACAACTGATATAACATCATCATCAACTTCTCAAGCAACAATTTCAACGACGGCGGCTACCACTAATAGGCAGATGATTAAAGCTTTCGAAGTTTCGATGTAATTTTTTTTTTCAAATCAATTCATTATCAAGATTATTCTCAATGTTTTCAAAACTTTCATTTTTTTCATCATAAATTCGTATTCATTTGATGATTTATTCATTTTTTCTATCTCATCATCATCATCATCATTAAACTTGAAACTAGTGGTTGTGGATTTTTTTCTCTTTCTTTACTCAGAATATTTTCAACAAAATTGAACATTTTTTTCCGTACTCTTTCATTTCAAAAAAAATCATTCAAAGAAATCCAAATATGTCAAATTGAACACTCACAACAAAACAAAACAAACAGACAGGTGATAAATTTTTTTTGTTGAAAAGATGCAGATGTAATTCAAAGATCAGATTTTTCTTTTTCATTTTATTTCTCTTAACTTTCTCTTTTGCTATATTTTTGATGACAATTTTTTTTTTCTTTCGAAATTATTGATTGTGAACTGTATAAAAAGCCAACAAACAAACAAACAAACAACGACAACAAAATCCATTCCACAGTATTTTAGTGCATACCTGTTGTTTTTTTTCTCTTTCTTTAATTATTTGTCCGTCCTTATTATTCTGATTTATATTTATTATTATATAAAAATATGGTTGTTCTTTTACCTGTTGTCATTGGTAGTAAAATTTCATTTTCATGAATTCAAAAAAATATAACGACAGGGTTATTAAATTGTAGATTTTTTTTCCAAAACAAAACACAAAATTATAACAAGATTTCCTAAATGAAAACATAACTATGTAGATTGAAAATGTTTATTTTATGAAAAAAAATTGAATAGATAAAGAAAAATTATTATTTTTGTTGTTTTTGTTTTGTTTAATGATGGGAAATTTTCCATAAAAGCAATGACTCAATTCGAACGTTTTTTTCATCATCATGATGAACAAGTTCCGTTCGTTATTTATTCGCGAAATACTTTTTTCATCAAAAAAAAGTATGTGTGAATGGGAAAAAAAGGTGATAATATTTGCCTTATTTGGTTGAATTTAATGAATTGTTTTGTTGTTTTTGTTCCGTATTTGTTTCCATTTTGTAGTTGATTAAGTCAACGTTTTTTGTTGTTGTTGTTGACCGGTTAATCTCAAACGAACTTCAGCTAATGGGAAAAAATACGAAAAATTCCCAAATTTCATTTGGTATTCGATAATGATTCATCATTGATTAATTATCATTTTTGTTTCTACAATTATTCAATTAAAATTATTGCAAAAAAAAATTTTCATTCAAATGATGCAATCATTCGACGGGGGAAAAAATGAATGGTTTTTTTTTATGATAACAGTATAAGTGTGTGTGTCAATCAAACTCAAAAACAGCAATATTGCTACCATCTTTCTCTCTATTTTAACGCCCTACCTATTTCAATCAAATGTTTCATTTTCCCCACCGGTAATCACATATATAGTTGCATCGTTGATAATGATGATGAGCTAAAATATGAAACACCTGTTAATCTACACATACATTCCTTATATAATCGTGGAAAAAAAAGATGTATAGGTAAAATTTATTATTGATGTAGATCATTATATCTTTGTTCTCAATCAATGTCTTTTTTATCCATTGATGATTATTATCTTTGAATAAAGTCATATCCATGGTGAACAATGTGGTTGTTGTTACACGTATATTAGATTAAAAAAAAACACCGGCCGGTAATAAGAAATTTCTCTATATTTACATTGACATTTATATTGTCTGAATGAAACAAATGTGGAAAGGAAATTTTTTTTCTCTTTTTTGGCGCGACATTTTCATATTTGTAATGGAAATTTTCCAAAACTCTTAACTAAAAAAAAACAAGATCAAATTGTTACTTATTTATCGATATTATTCTCATATTTCATTGGAATCCAAGAGAAAATTCATTATTTATTAAACGATAATGGATGGATGGGTTACATTTGATGGATGAAATTGTCGTTTTTGTTATTTTTATCACAAAAAAAAAAAAATAATAATCGATAACAAACGGATAGAATTGTTGCAATTATTTTGTCAATTGTGTTAATTATCGATTGCAATCATTCGATTAACATAATTATAACCGAAATTAACCGGCTGAATTGAAAATGATAAATGAACAAATTTACAAATCCGGAAATTTCCCAGGGTTTGTTGCTGATCCAAATTATAAAACTATTTGGACTTAATATAGATCAAAAGAGTTGCTATAGAAAAACACTCAATATGTTCTCGAACAATCCAAAACGGAAATATTAATCATCTTTTTTAGTTTGTTTGTTTATAATTTTTAGAAAAAAAATGTTGTTATGTAATTTGGAAAAATTCATCAAAATCAAATCATGATTTGATAATGAAAAAATAAATAAACAGACACATTCCATCGACATGAATCAATCGATCAAACTGTTTTTATTTTTTTCATCGATCATTTCCGATTGACCCTTGGGCGTACAAGTATCTTGGGATACGTCAGGGGAAAAAGAATCGAATGGATGGGCCACGTTTGGAGAAACAACGGGCTGCTGAACCAGGCGTTCAACTATAAACCTGCCGGTTCCAGGGGCAGAGGCAGACCCAAGGAGAGGTGGCGGAACAGCGTGGAAAAGGACCTGGAACAACTTGGCCGACCACTTTCATCGAATATCCCGGATGACAGAGAACGGTGGAAAATTATTGTTGTAGAAGCAATGGCCCTAAATGGGCCGTTAAGCTTTTTGATTGATTGATTGATTGATTTCCGATTGACCCATGTGAGAAAAAAGAAATGAACAAAAATCTCTTCTTTTTTCGAATTGAGTGATCAATCTTTGATAATTTTTTTTTTGGCACTCTTTTTTCAAACTTAAAATTGAGTCGAAATAGTTAATTATAAAAGAGGAGTGGAAGAATTAAAAAAAAAATCGCATATCATTCAATCAATTACCGAAATGATTATCAAGCTTACCAACAACAAACAGCAAAAAGCCGACAAAATAAATCTTTCGTTTTTTTTTCCTCAAAATTATCATTCATACAGTTCATTCGGCTAAAAGAAGAAGAAAAAATATTCACTTTTCTCAACAACAACAACAACAACAAAAATTTCATGTTGTAGGAGGTAGTGAGAAAAGAGAGAACATCAATCAATCAATTTAAAAAAAATAGCCCGATTTAGCCAATTGATGATGATCGTTATTTTTATTTTTCTTTAATTCACCAACATCATCGTAGACAGGGAGAGATAGAGAAAAGAAAAAAAAACAAACTGTCTGTTGGCTGTCTTTGATTTATTTTTTATTTTTTTCTTATCGGTCAACAAGCCGGCCGGCCGGCTAGTCGATCAATCGATCGATCGATCGATCGATATTGACCGAAAACAAAAATTGTTGAATAAAAATATCTTGAATTTGGTGTGGTTTGGTCTGTCAAATATTACATCAATGAATTGGATTTTTTCAGTTATTTTGTTCGAGATTAACCGATTTCAATGAATAAAATTATTATTTTTTTTTTCAATCAATTTGCCAATCCTTTCAAGTGAAAAAATTTTAACTGAAATTTTATCCGTTGTTGATTGTTGTTAAAAATATTCATTTCTCATGATAATTTCTTAGAAAAAAGAAAAAAAAATTCTCAATCAATGAGAATTATGGCAACAATCTTGAATATTTTTTTTTTCAATGGAATTTTTTCACATTCTTTTCACAACCAGTAAAAAAACAGACTGTTTGATTGATTTATTATTAATAATAAAAGATAATCTTTGAATCCATATTGATAATAGTATTTGTAAATAAAATTTTGTTTTGTTTGATAATCCGTTGTTGTTGTTTGATGATTGTTGGCTTTATCAACTTAACCAACCATACTAATGCCAAGATATTCTCATTGATATTCCCACCATATCCATTCACAATCAACTAACCCGGGTCATTCGACCTTTCGTTGTCCGTTAGAACAGCGAAAATCAAGAAAAAAAATTTCCGATCAAAAAAAACTAGAATAGGACAAACAGCAACGACAACGACGACGATGACAACGATAAACAAATAAAAATTTAAACAGAATTAAAGGATTGCTATTATTTCCTAATCTTTCTATTATTATCATCATCATCCTTATTCGAAACCAAAAAAATCTATTTTTTCAACCAAAAAACAAACTAATTTATCACTGGTTTTTTCTCTCTTTTTCTGTTGTTGTTAATGATGATTACATATTTATTACCGAGAATAAAGAAATAATAAGAAAAAAAATCATTCGATAAACAAATCCTGGTTGTCGCCGACAATCATCGGTGTTGTCGCCAATTGTTGATGATGGAAAAAAACGCCTTTTTCGAAATGGAAAATTCGAGATCACCACCATCATTCACTTTTTCAATGCAAAACAATGAACAAATAAAATAATCAATTGTTTGTTATAAATCATTTTGTATTTGATCAATCAATCAATCCATTCCATTCATCACAATGGAATATTTTCTATTTAAAAAAAGAAAGAAAGAATCAATTACATTGTTGCTGCAAATTGTTGATAACCAAGCAACAATCGAGAAAAAAAAATCTTGCAACCTGTTGCATTCATTAAATTGCATTTATCATTTCCATTTCTATCCATGGCATCTAGGCAACCAATCTAAATACATAACGTAACAATATTATGCACAACGGAAGAGAATTTCAATTGATGACTAATCATCATACATCATTGGTTGGCTATATTTTATCTAGAGATCATCATCATTATCATCATAGTTATCATAGTTATCGTCGGCGGACCGGATCGACATTATTTTGATATGATAGTAGTCATGGTTAATGGTATGTGCCATGTACATGTAATATCTGTCGGAATTTAGATTGAATTGAATCGAGGATAGAAAAAAGAGTGAGAGAAAGAGAAATAAAAAGAAAACAGACAATAAGTTGGGCGTTCATTCAACGACCGACCAAGAAAAAATAGTATAAAAAGGATTCGACCATCATCATTTGTTTCAATCATTCAACTATTATTCGTTCAAAAAGTTTACTTTACTTCAATTCGACTTTTTCGTTTGTTAATTTTTATTCGCTTGTTTTTTTTCATTTGTTTCAGTTGTTTTTTTTTAAAATCAAACACATTTTTTATCATAAACATCATCATGTCTTCAACCAATGAACAAGTTCCAGCCGTCAATCCAGCTGCAGCTGTCGCTGATGAAACTAAACCATTACCATCGAATGTACCAGGTGGTGTAGCTGTTTGTCCATCAAAACCTGCTGAATGCCAAAAAGAAGATTGTTGTGATGGTAAATCATCATCATGTCCATCCAAACAACCGGAAGCTGCACCAGCAGAAAATGAAGCACCAAAAGCTTGAAATTTGTTTTACAAATTTTTCTCTTTTTTGCTTCATTCGAAATCTTGATTGATCTTTGATTTTTTTTTTCATTTACAAAAAATTATTTAAATTCTTTTATTTTCCGAAATTTTTTTTTTAAATTTTATTTTATAATTCTCTTCTCTTTTAAATCGCTAAACCAGGAATTTAATTTCTGATCCTTTTTTTTTCAAGTCAAAAAAATTTTAATGATCAAATCATTGTGTGGTGATCATGTTTGACAATGATTGTAATTCGAAGAATTTCGAATCAAATTCCATCACGATTCGACCATCACCGATACAATCGATATTTGTAAGTGAAAGAAGAAGAAGAAAAAGAAAAAACAATTTAATTGAAATTGAATTTGATTTCAGTTTGAATGTAATTTTCTTTTCTTTTTTTCTCTTTGACAAAAAACAATTTGTAAAACATGAAATGAATGTTTTTGTTCCATCTAAATAAAGATCTGTATCCCACACACACACAAACAGTTTTTTTTCTAAAAAAATGAAAAAATCGATAAATCTAACACCCAAATCATTTATCATATTTAAAAAAAAAATAAAATAAAATAAACAAGCGAAAATAAAATCAAAAGAGAAATAAATTGAATATTTTTATATTGATTTGTAAATTTGCAACGGTAAACAAGAAAATTCATCATAAAGCCGGCCGGCTGACCAGACTAGGCGTTGTATCTTCATTCTCATTCATTCAGATTGGATATTTACCAAATTTGATTCGAATCATCATTTTTTTTGACATGACTAAAGTTGGAAACAAAACAAAGCAAAAAAAAATCTCAAAAAAGATTCAGGTCATTCTCTTTCAGCAAAAAAGAAAGAAACAAAATTCAGGCCAAATTATTTTTCCAATTCAAAAATTCATTCATCACACACACACACGGGTTGAATGCAAGCGAATTTTTTTTAAACAAAAATATCCAAAAGTCATGATATTTTTTTCTCTTATTATTCTGTGTGTGTGTGTGTTTCAAATATAATCATCTTCTTCTCCAAACAACAACATTATGGTCTTAACCAATTTAATGGCACGATTACAATTTTATTATTATTATTATTATTTTCTGGATGATATCATTTGTGGTTGTTGTTGTTGTCCATTTGATGATGATGATATGTCCCATTCATTTTTTTTCTTTTTCTTCTTCTTTTTATAACATTATAATCAGGAATGATCGCACAATGATATAATAATAATGAATTCAAAAAAAAAAAATTTTAAATGAATTTCTTTCAAGAAAACGAGACTTGCATTGTTGTTGATGGGAAGAAATCTTTTGTTGTCGCCCGTATATGGGGGTGGTGTGTGATGATGGTTATATCACAAACACAGGGAGAGAGAGAGAGAACGAGAGCAAGACATTATTATAAAGATGCATCCATCCATTCAACAGAAAAAAAATAATATTATTATTATCTGTTTTCAGGTTTACCTTTAGTCTGTTTGGAATTTATTTTGGCCATTGTAATATTGTATTGTGTTTTATGGTGTAAATGAGGTTAATGTTCTCTTTTGCTATGATTTTTTTCTTTTTTTTTTTTTGGTACGGGAGACGACTATCGCTGTTGGCGCTTCTATCTTGTTGTTGTTATTTTCAAATACGGTAAACAATGTTTGATGATGATGATAATAACAAACAAATTCAATTCAATTCAATTCAATACAAATCAAATCATTCAAGTTTGTTTTTGGTTTGTTGAATGTTTCTATGTTTTTTCTATCTTGTGCAAACATAAATAGATTCTCTAAACAGAATGATAAAATTATTATTATTTTCTTTGAATAGCGAACCTAAATTAACCCTTTGATCATCCAGTTAACAAATCATTTTTTTTATGTTTTCATCATTTCATTCAAATGTTCATCATCATCATTAATTTCAAATATTTTCATTTTGATTCAATTTATTATAAACGAAGAGAGAGAGAGAGAGAGAGAGAGAGAGAGAGAGAGAGAGAGAGAGAGAGAGAGAGAGATAAAAATAATGAAACATCTTTCTCATTTCTTTCTATAGCTCTCTATCGAATCTGTCATGAGAAATATTTTTCATTTCAATTCAATCTATTCAACACAATCGCTTGTTTGGTTGGATTCGATTGACACACACCAGATTATTATCGTTAATAATTAAAAATGGCATTTTTAGTCAATAGAGAAATAAAGGGAAAAAACTTTTTTCATACCAAAAAAAAAAAATATCATTGATGATTTCATTCGATTAATTGAACAAATTGAGTGAATGTAAAAAAAGACATTACATACGAAAATACGAAAATTTCATTCAACTTGTTGATTCATCACCATTACTATCATCATTATCATTGGGGAGAAAGAGAGAGAAAAAAATGTACCACCTAAAATCATTCATCCATTAGTCGAAATGAAATGCAATCAAAATCAAAAAAAAAAAAACAATGAAAGCTAATGATGATGATGGCCTAGATCTTGAAAACATTATCCAAATTATGTTTTTTTTCAACCAAAATTGTCTTTATTCAAAACAAAAAAAAATCATTTTTAAGATCCATGGCACGAATTGATCGAAATTTTTCTAGAGATGATGTCACACAATAGAAAAATCTATAGTTCCGGTTAAAGTTTATAAACAAAGTGAAGAAAAGTAATGATAATTATTGACAATAACAATTAACATTGTGTGATTGTCTCTGTGTGTATGTTGGTTTGTATCACATGAATGAACATTGTCAATCAGAAAATTTGATCTAGATTTTTATTTCCAATGAAAAAAACAAAAACAAAATCCTATTGATTTAATGATTTTTTTCTGTTGTTGTTGTTGTTGTTGAAAATATCAAACGTGTACTTTTTTTGGTTGTTTCGTTTGTTTATATTAATAAAATTTCAATGAAAAAAAGAAAAAATTTTTCGCGCACTCATCATATCGGTTGTCATCACTCGTGATTGTCCATTATCAACAACAACAACAACAAATGATTAATAATGATTTTTTGAATCAATTTGTTATTCTTAGAGTCATATGATGATTGAAAATCGATTTTTTTATAGATTGTCGCATGTCAACCGGATAAATCCTTTTTTTTTGATTTATCCATAATGATAAACATTGAAATTTGCAAAAAAAAAAATCAAAATTAGAAACTGAATTGCCACCGGAAGAGTGAGCTCAATGATTTTATTGTATTTAATTTTTTTCAAAATTTCTTATTAAAATCGATAAATTTTTTTTCAACAGAAAGAATCTTGATAGTCATTTTTTTTTTTTTGCTTATTGAATCGGTTTTTTTCTACTTTTTTTTGTTATGTTGTTTGGCTCAAATTTCATGATTTTATAAGATTTGATTATGTGATTAAAATAGAATGATAAAAATGAAAGAAAGAAAGAAAAAAAAAATTTGTTAAACACCCCCGGAAAGAATACAAAATGGCAGCATGAAATTTAAAGTGATGAATTTTGTGAATATTTTTGCCAGAAATTTCTTCTTCTTTTTTTTGAATCAATTTATTTACATCCATTCGGATTTTCTTTTTTCTTTTTCTTATTTTGGATGAATATTTTGTCGATCATCATGATTGATTATTTCATTCGATTGTAAAATTCCGTTTGGTTTTTGTCGACTATATTCGGCAATGTAACAAGAACGGCAACAAAATTCATGGAAACGTGGATTACTACAATAATTCATCTGTACGATTGTGGCACAATTGGCAAATACTGGACTATCCTGACAATCGGCCGGTATATGAATATCTAAAAAAAAGAGAAAGCGATAAGATTGAAAATCGAATAAAATTTTCCACTTACTTTCCACTTGTAAATTAACGGATGAATATGAATCACTTTTTGGTCCGGTACTTGCACGGCATCGATATTCACCCGAATCACCACGTGTTAGATTATAAACCAATAATGAATTATTGGCCATCAACATATAATGATGACGATTGGTTTCATCAACCAATAACGGTATATCGCTTCTAACATACCATACAACATTGGCCGATGGTATTACCTGACCGGTTCTTTGATTACGAACAATACAATCTAGATATAATGGAGTTCCAACTCTATAATCTTTTGGCCAAAAATCAATTTCCGTCATTATAGGATCTAAATGGGAAAAAAATCGAATAAAGTAAATTTCTAACCTAATCTAAATCTAACCTTCATGAACAGCATTAAAATCATTAGCATTAGCTAAATTAATTTCATTATTGTTTTGTTGATTCGGTTGTTTATGATCACCATTATTTTGATCTTTATTATTAGCAAATAAGCTTGGATCATATGGAACAATTTCCAATTCATCGCGTTTATTCAAAGCTTGATCAAGCAATAATTCTATATCCTTTCGTTCACCTTCTTCTGGTTCTATTCCATTAGTTGCCTGCGAAAAAAAAATTACAATTATTTTTCTGAGGAAGCAAAGCAATTAATCAAAAAAAACATCCATACATGACATGTATAATAGCCAATATCTTTTTCTTCAACTCTTTGAATGATTAATGTATGATTTGGCCATTGTTGATATTTTCGATCATTAATTGGAAGCATTTGATTACCGCGCCACCTTTTGAATCGAAATCAAAAAAAAATTAAAAGCCATCTGAAATTAAATTGAGTGTGTTTATGTGTACAAACCATGTAACTTTAGGTTCCGGTGAACCCATTGCACGACAATGTAAATGGATAGGCATGCCAATTTGTGCAATTACACGTTTAGGTCCTTCAGACGAAATTCTTGCAGGTTCTTTATCGGGGAAACAAAATTTCGAAGCCAATCAAGCAAAAGCTATCATCGAAAATAAGCAATTGTTTAAACTTACCATTAACTTCTAACGGTACCATTTGATAGCCAATTTTTGAATTTGCTAAACAATAATAAATACCACGATCATTTGGTTCAATGTTTAAAATTCTTAATGAACCATTTGATAATAGATCATATCGATCTAATGATTGATCAATCTGCTGTCCATCTTTTATCCAGATTACCGATGTCGATTTATTCGGATCGATTGTTTCGAAATTCATTGTTTCATTAGCGGATGGACAATCTAGAATAGCTTCTTCTTGACCAGAACGAACAATAACAGATCCTGGATAATGCTCTGGTTGTCGTTGTGATTGTCGATCACCATAATGTTCTTGATGATCTGCATTATAAACATGTTGTTGTTGTTGTTGTTGATTATATTGATATTGTTCATGTTGTCGTTGATCCGGATGTTCGTATGGATAATTATACGAATGAATAGATTGTTGATATGGATCCTGATAATGTTGTTGTTGATTATTGGTCGATTGATCTTGATTTGAATATGAAGGTTGTTGATCGTTTCTAATAATATTATTATTAGAATCTTCTTCAATTGGAATTTGATATTGATCTGTTTGTTGTTGGCCAGGTTGATTTGGATCATAAGAATAGTTTGGCTGTTGTTGTTTGGTTTGATTTTGTCCATTATCATTCATACCACCACCATTGGTTGTATGATAAATATGCTGATCACTTGGATGTATTACTTGATCTGGATGTCCATTACTTTTGACAACATCATATCCATATTGTACATTTGGACGTTGATCAGTATTTGGATATCGATGATCACTTGTTGATTGTTGTTGATTATAAGAAGAACCTTCAGCATATGGTGGTTGTTGTCTATCACCATTGTTTGTTTGTTGTTGTTGACTAACAACTGAATAATTATAATAGCTTGAATGTTGTTGTGAAACATCCTGTGTTGGTGAATAATAATATGTTGATTGATTGTTTTCTGCTGTTGGTGTTGGCGATGATGATAATGATGGTGTTTTAGAAAGTTCTTGATATGTATAATAACCTTCAGGTGCAACACATATATCGGCACAGCCATTATTACAACATTTATCAGATGCACGACAATCTGCATCGGATCGACATTGATCATAACATTCGAGCGATTGCTCACGTTCAGATTCCGGTACAATATGAATGTTTCTAGGACATTGACCTGGTTTTACTCGTAATCGACATTCAGCATTTGCACGAATTTTGCCCGTAATTTCATCACGGAATAATTCAACAGCACAATTCATTTCTTCTGGACAACGAATATCATTGCATGGATTAACACAACGACAAACCGGACAACCACGATGATCATGATAGTAATCGATTCCGAGTATACAATTTTCTTCTTGACATTCCATTGGTACACAGCCAGGATGAACAGGTTGTTCATGAGTTGGTAATGGTCTAGATGTCTGAGGTATATATGGATATGTTGGTTCGGGTCTGGATGGTTCTTGAATTGGTGTAGGAGCTGGATAGATAACTTGATGGGTTGGAGGATATTGTGATTGTTGTTGATGTGATACACCCGAACAGAATCGAATACAGCTATCAAAATCGGCAAAACGATTCTTATTACCTTTACATCCGCTATAGACAAATGGAAAACATGTATGACTATTTGGATCATACCACCATTTTGCTCTTGTTTCATGACATGATCCTTGTTCCATTTTTAACAAACATACAACTTCTGGTAGATCAATACCTTCACGTGGTTCTTCATCTTCACGTACGCTAGGTGTAGTTTTACAAACTTTTTCACAATCTTCTTCACTATCAAAACGATTTTCATTACCATCACAACCACCATAGATAAACATTTGACAGCGATTTTCTTCAGCAGAATAATAATATTGTACAAAATATGCTCGACATGGACCTTTAGCCATTGGTTGATGACATCGATCCAAATGTGTTTCATTAACAATTGATACATCTGAAATCTGTGGTTGCTGCGGTTGTTGTTGATGATGTTGATCAACAGGTGTCGTTTGAGATGATTGTTGTTGCGAAACAATCGACATCGGATAATCAGTTCGACATTGTTGTTCACAGGTTTCTTTTGAATTAAATCGATTAGCATTACCATAACAACCACTAAATTGAAATTCATAACATTCTTGACTTTGATGATCATAATAAAATTGTGTAAAATTTCCAGTACATGAACCACGTATTTGTGGTAATTTACAGATATCCTGTGAATTCCAGCATTTTGTTTGACATTCTTGTTGTGAATGAAAACGATTTTCATTACCTTCACATCCACCATAGATAAATTCTTTACAAACACCATCACGACTATCATAATGCCATTGTATATGATTTTTTTCACATGGACCAGAATCATATTGTTTGAAACAATTTTCTGGATGAAATTCTTCAATCGATGTTATACCATGCAATTCAGCATCCGAATGTGTTGGTAATCGTTGTCCATATCTTATCACTTGCTGTTGTTGTTGTTGTTGACTACCACGTTCTCTTGGTAAAACACATCGAGCAGAACATTCTTCTTCAGTTTCGAAATTATTACGATTTCCACCACAGCCATAATAATAGAATCGATGACAACGTCGATCTTCAACATCATAATGCCAACGATGACGATAATCTTGACATTGAGTATCACCAAGATCTTTTGGTTCTAAACATGGATCATGTTGCATCATCGGTGTAATCTGTGATGCATATGCTAAACATTTTTGTTCACATTGTATTTGATCATTAAAACGATTATCATTACCACCACATCCACTATAATAGAAACGTTCACAACGACGTGTATTAATATCAAAATACCATTGTATAATATTATCACGACAATTTCCATGAGCTTGTGGTAAAGCACAGACACTTTCATATGAAGATGGTGGAACAACGGGCACAATTTCATTATCACGATCTGAATACGGATATGATGGCTGTCGTTGATCATATGGTTGTCGTTGAGTTGGATAGAAATAATCCGGTATAGTTTGATTACAAAGTTGTTCACAAGAAACACGATCAATAAACCGATTTTTATTACCACCACAACCGGAATAAGTAAATTCATGACATTGACCAATACGAGAATCGAAAAACCAACGTGGAAATGAACCTAAACATGAACCTTGAGCAACAGGTAGTACACAAATTTCGAATGGTGTACGTGAAGCACAAGCACTTTGACATTCATCTTCAGTTTGGAAATTATTTAGATTTCCGTGACAACCACCGTAGCTAAAATCACGACATCGACCTTCTTCACGACGATAATACCATCGTGTATAGCTTCCACGGCAAGGTCCAGGTTGTGGTGGTTGATCGCATTGATCTAATGCTGTTTCCTGATAGATACAAGTCTGTACACATTGTTCCATTGTTTCGAAACGGTTAGTATTGCCCAAACAACCACCATACAAGAATCGTTCACAACGTTTTGTTTCATCATCATAATAATATGCTTCTGATGATGAATTACAAGGACCAGATATTTTTGGTAACAGACATCGTTCAGGACCTTCTGGTTTTACACATGAACGTTCACATTGTTCTTGTGAACTGAAACGATTTCCATTTCCTTGACATCCACCATACCAGAATCGATTACAACGGCCACTTTCATTATCGAAAAACCATTGAACTGAAAAATTTGAACATGGTCCCGATTCTTTGGGTAATTTACAAACTTCTGAATTCAATTTCATATCCAATGGCAATCCACTTGGACAACCTTCGAATTTTGGACCATATGCTACTGTAATGCCATCAGCACAACAACCAAATGGCGTATCAGCACAACTACAACCTGTAAAATCTGGTCCACGTGCAGGAATCTGGCTTCCAGGACAACATCCATACGTAAGTGTATCACATGGACAGCCTTGATAGTTTGGTCCTTTTGCAAATGTAAACATATCCGAACAGCATCCGTATGGCGATGATGTACAATCACAACCTTCACGATTTTGACCTTTAGCCGGTGTACGACCATCAGCACAACAACCATATAGCATTCTTTCGCAAAGACAACCTTCGAGATTTTCACCTGAAGCTGGTGTATATTCATCTTGACAACAGCCGAATGGATAATCATGACAGGTGCATCCATAATATCTTGGGCCAATAGCTTTCTTTTTTCCATTTGGACAACATCCAAATTCTGTGAGACTACAATCGATATCATCACCAGTGACTGGAGCTTCGCTTGTAACAAATAGATTCATCACTGAATCGATTGTACTAGCCAAAAATGTACTTATATCACCACTTCCTTCTTCACATCCTTCTCCATTTGGTCCTTGTGCTTCATTCCAACCATCTGGACAGCAACCGAATTTTGATCGTGAACAATCTCTAACTAGATTTGCCGATGTTGTAGACATGCTACATAATGATGGATCATCTTCATCCGAACAATTCACAAATGATAAACCAGCAATTGGAATAGTATCAGTTGATAATGTTGTCTGCTCAAATTCGGCAATGGTTGTCATCATTGTTGTTGTCGGTTCCATTGTAGTAGTCATCATTGTTGTTGTTTCTTCTAATGACATTGGACATTCTGATAGATCACTCGAATTCGCTATAGTTGTCATATCCGGACAGCAACCAAATTGTGTATTCGAACAATGAATCGGACATCCAAGTCCATATGGACCTAATGCTAGAGTTAGATTTCGACTATTTTCAAATTCGTCTTTATCATCAGCATTGCCAACAGGGCAGCATCCATATTCTGATTGTGAACAACTTTCGATCGATTCAGCTATAATCGTTGGACAATTACTTAAAGTTTCATCAGCCGGTGTAGAATTATCGGTCGGACAGCAGCCATACTCAGTATCTTTACAATCGACCATCATTGCTAATTGATCTGGATCACATGCTTCAATATTACATTGTTCAGATTCCGAAATTAAATTTGTTGATTCATTTTCTTCGCAACTTTCACTTGAATCAATCTCGATTGATTGATTATTTTTTACAGTTTTCAAACAGAAACGTTTACGAATTCGTTTACCACCGCCACAAATTACATTACATGGACCAGATGGACCACTAAACCATTGACCTTTTGAACACTGATCATCATTTGTTTCTAATTCACAAACTGTAGCTTTTGGTGGTTTCATTTCATTTTGACATTTACTTTCATCATCATCTTTGATGACCATGCCTTTGTCATCGATATGGCCGCAAAAAATGTGACGAGTTTGCATACCTTGTCCTGTACAAGCACCGGTACATTTACTCCATTCTGAAGTAAACCACAATGATTGTGAACAGACTGAACCATCGGTACAATCTTGTCGATCGGCTGGTCGCTCACCACGAAGTTCAACGCATGTTTTATCGGGAAATACTTGTCCATCACGAGAAATGCAAACAACTTGTCGAGTTTGTACTTGTGCTGCACAATCAATATCGCATGATGACCATGGTGATGTAACCCATTCTACTGATCCAAGATCTTCACAAGGTTGTAATGAACAGGATTGTTCTTCTGGTGGTTTATTATTTAGATCGCAAAGATATTCTTCAACATATTCAATATTATCGTCATCACAATCTGCTAATGTTTCACGTTTTGCTGGCTGTAATTCTTGATCAATAGAATTCTCTGTAGTCGTGATGACTGTTGATGTAACAGTTGTTGTTTCCGATTCAGAATCAAGTATAGTAGATACTGTAGTTGTTGCAGTCAAATCCATTTGTGAACCTTCAGTACCGGTGGATAATTCACTAGCCGAGGTAGTAGTTGTTTCTGAAATGGCAGCTAAAGCTTCAACAGGTGGTATACGAGGTTTACGGCCACAACGAACTTTACGAGTTTGTTTACCTACACCACAATGTGCGTCACACTATCGAGTGAAAGAAATATTGAATTAGTCAGAATTGCAGAAAGTTCAAAGATAACAAACCTTTGTCCATTCACCAAAAATCCATTCGGGACATTGATCCGGCGAATCTGGTTGACATTTTTGTATATTTTCCGGTCTTGTTTGATTGTTCGTGGCACAATGAGAATCCGGTAGAATATCAGTTGATCCTTCAGCGGCTGGACAAATATCCGAATCACCGGATGAACAATAAACGTTTCGATAACGTATACCATGAACGCATGAACATTCACTCCAATCACTAAATTTCCATTGTGGTGTACATTTTTTTTCATTATGACAAGGACGTGTATCTGGTGGTCGTTTCGATGAATCACAAAGCGAATCGGATGCTCGTTCCTGTTGACCGGTTCTAGTATTCATTGACGCACAATAGACGTTTCGTCGTTGTACACCTGTTCCACACGATTTTGAACATTCCGAATAATCACCAAAAATCCAAACATATCTGGGATATCCTCTTCTTCTACCATTGCTAGATTTAGTTTCAATAACGTTAAGAACTGGTATTTCACCACCATATTGATTTTCGTTTGCCAATGGAACAGAATATTCATATGAAATACCATGATTTGGTTCTTGATATATTAACTGAATGAATAAAGGTTCTTTAGTTGGTCCTAAAGCGCGAATTTTTTCCGGAACATTATCATATCGACGAGCTCGTTGATAATGAAATTTTGTATCAGCAATTTCATATGTAGCTGGAGGTTGTATTTTCCATTTTCCATTCAAATAATATCTACCTTTATCATTTCGAATGGCTAGATAATTATTTGTTGGCATAACTTCTTGTATGGTGATGTTAGTTGATCCAGCCGGTATGTATAAAATATCATTATAACCAGTACGTAAACCTTGATTCTGTTGATAAACACCAGATACTCGGCGACAAGTAGAACCATCACCACCGCATACACGACAATTATCTTCTTTAATATTTGATCCAAGTGCACGATCACAACCCAATTCAATACAAACACCATCCAAACAGATATTATTTGAATCATCATCATAACAACGTGTACCGTCGATTACTTTTTTCGAATGACGATAATAGAAACGTTCATTTTCCGGTTTACAATTCAATTCACATGGATTTCCATCAGCTATCATATAATAATATTCATTTATTTATTTACTCTTTCATTGATCAGAATCATAATGATAGACAAACCTGTATAATATGGTAACCAATTGTAATATCGTCCTTCAAATGGGATAGGATTAAATCGAGCACATTGATTTGCACGAAAATCTTCCGTTCCTTTTGGACATTCCTATGTGAAAACAAACAAACAAACAAAATGGAAACATTCCAAAATACAACAAGAAATTTCATAATACATTGAATTGAACTTGAAATACGAGCAACAAAAAAAACAAAAACAAAAACGAAAATTTCCGCGTTTCAACACAATTACAAACTAAAATTATTATTGTTGTCGAAATAGCCACAAGTATTCGAAATCGGACATGAAATATCAATGAAAAAAGAAATAGATTAAGGTCAGAAAAAAAAACAGAAAATAGAAAATCTCGATCCACTTTATAAATATAGAAACATCAATATGCTGATTTTTTTTGTTGTTGTTGTCCAAGAAGAGCAAAATCTATTTTGGATACTCTAAAAATTAAGAAAAACATTTAGAAAATGAAACCAAGTCACATTGCTCAATAATAATTTTTTTGTTTTGTTTGTTTGCAAAAAAAAAGGATCATTGTGATAAATATAAACACAAACACCACATTGATAATTGTTATAAACCACACTTATTATATAATTTTTTATTTTCTGACCTACATTTATATACAGGTTGACCTGGCCATATCAACAAGGTCGACAACTTTAACTGTCGAGGACCTAAATTTCTCTTTCAATGGCCTTACAAACCATATTTATTGGCCTCCTGACCTATATATTTTCAATGAAAAGAGGCCTTTCATTTTCATTTTCATTTACAAAATTTTCTTTTTTTTTTTTTTTTTTTTTTGTAAATGAGACTTTTTTAAAAATATCACAATTTTTTTTGTTTCTTTTAAATTCAGAAAACAAATATATGTAGAGGCTATCATTAGTAACAATATAAATATATATTTGGTTACTATATTTGTTGTTGACCTGAATAATATATGAATGAAAGCGAAACGAAGAAATAGAGAAATTACTTCTTGTGTTTTTTTTACCTTGAAGAAAAAACTTCAAGGTAATTCAATGATGATGATGATGATGAAGAAAATCAATGTAGATCAAGTTCAAGTTCAACAGAGTATTATTTATATTCATCATAATTATTTACCTGAATGTTACAACTTAGATAACGTTTTGATGGTCCTGTACAGGTTCTGTGTTTGTTTTAAACAATGGCAAAAAAAAATATTGAAATTAATTTTGTTTTCATTGATTTTATTCACAAACCTTTGTGGATCTAAACAGATTCTTGTTTGATAATAAACACCACTTCCACATGTACGTGTACATTCACTTAGATCAGTCCATGGACTCCATGGTCCACGATCAAATTGTTGTTGATATGGTGAACCAAATCCAAGTATAATATCGGATGATAATTGTGAAATTTGACGTTTTGTATGATGATGATGATGATGTTTACGATTATTTGTTTGATTAAATTTATATTCAAAAATTTTAACATCCGAAATTAATGTAATTTTTTTCGGATGAATAAAATCATTTTGATTGTTTGATTGTTCTGTTTTGGTTAAATTCGGAAAATTCTAAAGGAAAATGAAAGAAAGAAAAAACATTTAAAAGTTTGACATTTTAAAATAAACAAAATCTATCAAAATTCAGAAACGCAGAATTCATTTATTTATAGATCAAACAGAAAAAATGGAAAAATTCTGGCCTAAATTTTGGTTACTTTAATACGGAAATCTTTTTTGAAAATTTTGTTTATAAAATTGCCATAATCTTTTCCTTTAAGATTGAAAAATTCAAATAATTTTCTTACATTTAATTTTAAATGATGAAAATTTGGTAATGAAGATGATGATGATAATGCAGATATTTGTGAACAAAATAATGTTAATAATATTAAATTGATTATAATGATTAATTTCATTAATGAAGATTCAAATGAACGATATGATGAATTATAATAATAACGATAATAGAATGTTAAAGAAAATTGCACAAATTTTTTTCCAATTCTATTCCATGATGTTGTCGATGTTTCTGTTGTTTGTTTATCATCGTTGATCATTGGTCGCTGTGGTTGTTGCGGTTGTCGATTTTCATCCAACAATCGACATGATGAATTTTGATGAAACCGCATTATGGATTCCAGAATCAAATCAACAAATTGTTGATTTGATATTCACAAAATATATATTCTTTTCTTTCCTTTTTCTCTCGATTCAAACAACAATTGCTAATTTGTCAAAAACACGAACATGAATGTATCGAATCTGATGAATAAATGAACAGGAAAAAATGAATGTTTGTTTGTTGATTTTGAAAATTGAAACTTAAAGAATCATTTAACACAATGCAAAAGGAAGAAAACGGATGTAATATTTCGATCATTGATGATGATAATGATTTTTGTTTCTCACACTTATATAACAATTATGAAGTTAATTGATCAAATCGATTCGATTCGATCAACAATAAATAATTGATTTTTGAAAAAATTCAAAATAATCGTCTTTACAAACGAATTAAGAAGAGTTTTTCCGTTTTGGTTTCTTCATTAGCCAAAAAAACTATGCGCATAAACTTCTTCTACCAGAATCAGAGAAACAATTTGTCCCACATCACAGGGTTGGGTCGAATGCAACACATACACAACGAATTTTTAAACTAACCAGAAAATAACAAGAAGAAGAAGAAAACCCAACTTTCTGAACAAATGATTTTTTTTTGGTGTTGTCTATGGGGCGTTTGGTTGTGAATCGCTCTACATGTTTATTTGTTGATCTGGTGATATCAATCAAACGAAGAAAAACCAGAAGAAGAAGAAGAAGAAAAAGAAAATCAAAAATGATTAACATGATGATTCCAAAGAAAAACATTGTATCAAAAAAAATGCCAGATTCGAAAAAAAATATTCGACAGACATTTTTAATCATCATCGTTTTCGGATTTGTTTATGCAAATTAGTCCATTTGTTGTAGATGATTTCTTTCTTTCTGACACACAATCAAAAGAAGGAAAAATCCAGACATAAACCGACAAAGAATCGAATCCAACAAAGATTTGTATGAAGCTTCGAAAGTGTAAAGATTTATTTGAAGAAAACAAAAAGAAAGAAAGAGTAAATTTGTTTGATTTTAATTCAGCAATTTTTTTTTTGTTTTGCTTTGTTTTGTTCGATGATGATTAATCATCATTTAAGGAAAACGAAAAAAAGGAATCCGGGTTATTTTCTAATTTCAAATTGATTTTGGCGATAATGATTTGATTTGGAAATATAAAATCATTGAATGAATCATTATACTACCAGGATTTCCTTTTGTTTTCTCATTTGAATGTGTTTCGAAGAAAACATTCTTATTTTTTCGCTATTAATTAATTGGATTCGAAGAATTTTTCTGGCTAAAATCCTGAATCCGGTGTTGTTTTTTTCAATTTGTTTAATTCTCATCTCAAAATACCATATTTTTAGGTTCCCACATATTTTTCTCTGGTGAAACTATAGTTTTTCTCAATGAATTCATATTTTTCTTTTAAAAAATTTTTATTTTTTTCAATTCAAAAAATCCAATTTCAAAATCAAAGATTACATTTTATTTGACAAGTTTTGCTATCTTGACATTTTTGTTGTTGTTGTTGTTAATGTTTTTTTTTTCTTTTGCAGAGTTCATAATCGGCAAATGTCAGTTTTTTTTCTTGTTGAACAAAAATGTCATTTTAAACTTTTTTTTTTGTTGTTGGTAGATTTAGTTCCAGAGGAATGTTTGTTTGATGGAAGAGAGAAAACGAAAATCCAATGGTAATCATGTCATCATGGCTTTTTTTTCCAAAAAAAAAAAATTGACAGAAACCGAAAAAAACAAAACAAAACATTAGTAATTAAGTCAAGATTAGATTCTGTATGTGTTCATTTCCACGATAACACAAAATAAGCACTAACCTTGAAAACATTTGGACAATTTTTTTCCGCTTTTTTATGCTGATCATGATGGCAATGATCGTTGTTGTTGCAGTTGTTCTGGTTTATTGAATGAAATTTGATCCACATTTATTATTGTACCATTATTATCATTACCATTACCATTATCATTCATTTCAAGTAAAGCAATTTCTTTTTCATTCATATTATCGTTGTTGTTGAAAAATGGCCGAATAGATAAAATCTGTTTAGTTCTTTTCGAACCAAATTGTTCTATTAAACAATTTATTGTTATAAATATATCAAGATCCATATGTTTTCGAAATATTATTTTCAATGTTTCACGATCAATTCGGTTTTCATCATCCACATCATTACCATTGCTATCATCATCATACTCATCATCATCATTGTTTAATAATTTTGATATTATAATCGATTGACGATAATATTTAGATGATATGATTAAAATTTTTTTAAAAAAATTTATCAATATAAAAATTATAATGAAAAAATAAATTAACCATATTAATGTAAATGTAATACGATTAAAATAATTATAACGTAATTGACAAAGACCATCATAATGTATTTCCATACCGCTTGTACCGAATGTTCGTATTGAACATTTAGTAAATATTGGAAACATCTTGTTGTTGATGATGGGAAAAATTTGTAAAATAATGGGAAAAATTTTTCAATAAAATTATCTTACCAATTCAAAAACGTTTTCAGCAACGTTATCATTTTTTATTATAGTAAAAATGTAATAATTAAAAATACGAAAACCATACCAGAAAATATCTTGATTAAAATTAAAATTTAGTATCAATATTTGAAAATATAATCCAATCATTATGATCGATTCGGTATCGAAAAATATCAATAAACAATGATAATATTTTAGACAAATGAATGGTTTTTTCATTTTCATTTTTCTCGTTTTTTGTTTTTGATTTTTTCGTTTACGAATTTTACAATGAAAATAACGACAACGATCATCATATAATAATTTTCGATGAAATGAATTCATTTTGATTCGTATAAAATTTGCCATAAAATTTATTGAAAGCTATTAGGAATGGAACGAAAGGGGTAAAGAAAGAAAGAAAGAAGATTGAAATTTGAAAATTCACATGAAATACGAATGCTAACCAAAATGGTAAATATAGCAATTAAATGTGGATAATAATGATGAAAACGAATAGAATAATAATAATACGAATCATCATCATCATTTGAATTTTGATTTGGTTGAATATCATTTGAATGAATATTTGAAAACCATGTTTGTTGATAATATAATCGTTCAGATGATGATAATGATAATCGATAATCAATTAAATATGTAGAATTAAATAAACAATAATGATCAATAAATACATTTTCATAATGTGAATTATGTTGACAACGTATCATTGGATATATGGTAATTGATGAAAGATAAATAATCAATATGTTTAAATGAAAATAAAAACAAAATGAATGATAAAACCATTGTAAAAATGATTGTCGATAATATGAAATTGGATTATAAAATTTATCCAATTTAATACCGGTTATTCTGGAAATAATTTTATCCATATTCAACAACCTAATCAATGGATTGGTTTATTGAATTAAAATTCAACAATTACGAACAAAAACTAATTAAATTTAACAACAAAAAAAATCATTGGATATTTAAACTACAATTGATTCGGATTTTACAATGGACAACCTGAACGTTGTTGAATAAAATCAAATTTCATTTTTTTTTTCAAAAAAAAAAAAAATGGGCTTTCCATTTAATGGGGAAAATGGTGAGCAAACGTTAACACAGAATCAGATGATACTCCTTTGGATGGTTCTTTCAATTATTATTTCGACAATTTGTTCGTTTATTGTAAGAGTTTTATTCGCAAACAAAAATTGCTATTCTAATCATTTTTTTTCTTTTTTCTTTTTTGGATTCCAAATCAATAACATATAGCTAAAAGCTTGTTGCAAAGTTATTATCGTTGTTATAGGTAAGTTTTTTTTATACATTGATCTTTTTTTTTTTATTTGCTTACGCGTACAAATATATTTTCAATCAATCACATCATCATTTTTTTTGTTGTTGTTGAAAAAAATTGATATTTGAAGCAATGTCAAAACTTCATAAACGTCATATAAATCATCATCAGAATGATGAAGAACAACAACAGCAACAATCATTTATAATTGTTTCTAACAATCATCAAATAACTAAATCAATCATGAATAGACAAACTTTTCTATTATTTACTTGTAAGTCCTGTATAAACAAAACATGATCATCTCTATTTATCTGATGAAATGATAATGTTCCAAAAAAATGTGTCATTTTGGTGAAATTGACTTAAGTTAATGATGATGATTTGGCAGATATATCACTATTGTCTTTATTACTTAACCTAATGACCGATTTTTTGTTCCCCAATCCAATATCATCCAATATGTCTTTGCTTCTGTAGTTTCTAAGCAACTTTATATTTTTTTTATATTTAAATCAAAACCATCGTAAATAAAAGATAAGATTTTTAATTTTTTCTTTTTTTCTTTATTTCGCAAACAGTGGTTGCAGCCTTAGTTGGAGCAGGTTTATATTATTATCATAATCATAATTTAAACATCAACCTACCAGTAATGGCAACTGAATCGATAACACTTGGTCAATTCTTTAATCTACCAACAACAATGGCTAATCTAAAAGAAGAATTGAAAAATAATTCATTAGATCCTAATTCGTTTGCCCGTGCTGATGAAGCTAAAGTTGAACATTTACATTTGAATTTAACGATTGATTTCGAAAATCAAATACTCGATGGAAATGTTGTTCTCACTGTTCGAAAGATTGTTACAAACGTACAATATCTTTTTTTGGATACGGTTGATTTGACTATTTTTGGTGTTTATCAATTAATCGATGGTGTTAAACAAACAATTCCTTTTAAATTTTATCCACCTGTACCAGAATTTGGTTCAAAATTTGAAATTAATATCAGTGGAATTGATTCAGAAAAATTTCAGATTCATATTGATTATCGAACAAATTCTACATCACGAGCTTTAATGTGGATGAAACCTGAACAAACAAATGATAAACGACATCCATTTATGTATTCACAATGTCAGGCGATCAATGCACGAGCATTATTACCTTGTCAGGATACACCATCAGTGAAAGCAACTTATTCGGCCGAAATTCAGGCACCAAAAGAGCTTCAAGTTTTAATGAGTGCTATGATTACCAATGATTCCAAACCAATTGATGATAATCGTCGAATACATTATTTCAATCAAAAAGTTCCCATAGCTTCATATTTAATTGCTATCGCTGCTGGTGATTTGGTTTCGAAAAAAATCGGACGAATTTCTCATGTTTGGGCTGAACCTGGAACAATTGAATCGGCTGCTTGGGAATTTGCCGATATTGATAAACTATTGGATGCAGCGGAACATTTTGCCGGTGAATATGTTTGGGGAGTTTATGATGTTCTTGTATTGCCACCATCATTTCCATATGGAGGTATGGAAAATCCATGTTTAACATTTGCTACACCCACATTATTGGCTGGTGATCGATCATTAGTTTATGTGATTGCTCATGAAATTTCACATAGCTGGACTGGAAATCTTGTCACTAATGCTAATTATGGTCATTTTTGGTTGAACGAAGGTTTCACTACATTTTTGGAAAGAAAAATAAGTATGTATAATTCTAATTAAAATTGTCGAAAAAAATGATTTTTTTTTAACTTGTATGTTTAAAATCCAACAGGTGGTCGGCTGGATAAACACGGTGAACAATTTCGTCAATTGAATGCTTTGGAAGGTTTGAATAGTTTGAAATCTGTCATACAATATTATGGTGAATCAAGTCCATTTACAAAACTTTTGATCGATGTTAATGGCATTAATCCGGATGATGTTTTCAGTTCCGTTCCATATGAAAAAGGTCATACATTTCTATTCTATTTGGAGCAAAAACTAGGTGGCCCTACAGTTTTTGAACCATTCTTGAAAGCCTATATTGATAAATTTAAATATCAATCAATTGTTACTGATGATTTTAGCCGTTTTCTTTTCGATTATTTTAAATCTGATTCGAACAAAAGCGAAATACTTAATTCGATTGATTGGAATCGTTGGCTTCATTCACCCGGAATGCCACCTGTTATTCCTGATTATGATAAAACACTTTTGATGGCCAGTGTTAATTTAGCTACCAAATGGCTTAAGGCTGAAGATAATGAAACTGATTCCAATCATTTTCCATTAAACGAATTCAAATCTCTTGATTCAATGCAGCAACAAATGTTTTTTATTCAAATCCAAAATCGTTTGAATGAATCAATAACGACAACAACAATGAAACAAAAATTATCACGAATGTCTGAACTTTATGAATTGTCTACTGTTAAAAATTGTGAAGTGATTAATGCTTGGATTATGTGTGGTATAAAAGCACAATATGATGATATTGTTCCAACAGCTATTGATTTTATTACAAAATATGGACGTATGAAATATATTGTACCTATTTATAGATCATTATATCAATGGGAAAAAACACGACAATTAGCATTGGATACGTTTGCCAAAAATCGTTCACGTTTAATGCGTGTAGCAATCGATGCAATTGAAAAAGATCTTCATCCAAATTCGAAAAAATCAAATGATTTATGATCGACAAAATAATATATTTTCATTATAAAAAAAAACACAAAGAAAGTTAAAATCAATAAAAATTTAATCCATTTTTTTTTCTATTATCGAATCGTTTTTGTTGTTGTTGTTGTTGTTGGAAAGAGAGCGGGATAAATATCGATTCTATTTAGATAGTGAATAGATAAGAGAGCAAAAACAAAAAGGGAATAATAATAAAAAAATTATTTATATAAAAGAAAAACAGATAAACGGATAAGAATGAAAATAAATGATATAGCTCATCGCTGATAGAGGATTTTTTCTTTTTTTGATCAATTTAGTAGAAAAAAAAACCGGAAAAAACAACCGATTGTTTCTCTTGAATCTTGTTTTGCTTTGCTTTGTTTTGTTTTGTTTTGTTTGAAAGATTGAGACATTGCAATTGATGTATATATAGATAATATGTGTGTGATATTTCATCAGTGTAATTATCAATATTGTATGGTTTATCATCATTTGTATATTTGTTTGCTTGTGTGTGGGTGTTCAATATGGTTCAATATATACCGTAGATTTGATAATTTATATATAAATTTTGAATATATTGTGTGAAAAATGAAAATAAAAAATAAAAATGACAAATAGATAAGAAAAAGAATTATAACAATTTTTTTTTAAAAAAAAAGTTGATAAAAACACAATAAAATCTGATTCAAAAATAAAATAAAAACCGCAATAGGCAGAAGAGATGGAGAAAAATGAAATAAAATGATCGATTGGACGATCAAAAAAAAAGAAGAAAAATGGAAAAAAATGAATGGAGAATTTTCTTCTACTTTTTTTTCTCTCTATTCTCTTGAATTTTGAAACATGCAAAAAAAAGAATAGAAATAAACTTTAACAAGGCGGTTGATGTGTTGAATGAATGAATTTTAACATTTTTTTAATGTTATTTGAAATTGATAATATCCATGTGTTGTTTTTGTTGTTCGTTTCTGTGTATGTTTGATTTAAAATCAAATATCTCACTCTTGAGTATAGGTGAAAGAGAGGATCATAAAATGGCGGAAATTAAGAAAAAATGATTTTGAAAAATGAGGATCAATAAATTGATGAAATAATGGATTTGATTGAATTATGAGAATCAATTATGATGGCGGTTAATGATTATTATTTATTTTTAAATTCATCATCATGAATTTACACTATCAGCCAATGTTGTAGCACTGCCATGATAGGAGAATTGCTGAAAATAAGGCTGTTCAATTTCTTCCGAAATCAAATCCAACGTACTGGTACGTTCGGGTGGTGTAAGTTGTACTGATTCACCAGTGAATTCTTGGTCAAAATATTTTGTATCAGTTTCACTTGTCACTTGTGGTTTAAATGGTGGGTCAATCTATTTGAAAAAATATTGTGACAATTTAATAAAAACAAAGATAAAATCACACAGAATTTCAAACCTTTTTCTCGAGTACATCTTGCCAATTAACACCACGAAAAAATGGATGAAACATTATTTGTTTAGCATCTTCTGGTCCACCGCCTAAACGTTGTGTTGGATCTTTTTTCAACAAACCGGCTAATAAATCTTTTGCTTCGGGTGAAATTGTTGGAGGAAATCTAACTTCTTCCACAAGTATCAATTCAAAAAGTATATCATGATCATTATTATAGAATGGTAATCGACCGATAATCATTTCATACATGGCAACACCTAATCCCCACCAATCAACCTGTTCATATTGAAGATATAATTCAAAAATAAAAAATCAGTTTATATAATTAAATTATTACTTACAGCTCGACCATAATCAGTATCATCTAGAATTTCTGGCGCAAGATATTCAGGTGTACCACAGAATGTTTTTGTTGTTCTACCATAAGTGATTTCTTCTTTACAAAGGCCAAAATCGGCAATTTTTATATTACCCTCATTATCGAGCAGAAGATTTTCAAGCTAAATATTGATTTCAAAAAAAAATTTGATTTTAAAAAAATATTCAACAATAATTATCACTGAATCAAACCTTAAGATCACGATATATTATACCACGATTGTGTAAATAATCAAGTGCCAAAATTATTTGACAAGCATAAAAACGTGTACGACTTTCAGTGAATTTTCTTTCATGTGTAAGATGAAAAAATAGTTCACCACCATTTACATATTCCATGACAAAACAAAGTAAATCTTCAGTTTGAAACGAGTATTTCAATGACTAAAGAAAAAAAATTCAGTGGATATTTGAATTTACAAACATAAAAAAAACTTACAATTAAAAATGGATGTTTTGTATATCGAAGTACACGATTTTCGGTCAATGTATGCGCCACTTCATCTTTTTCGATAATCACTTCTTTTTTCAACACTTTAATGGCATATAATGATCCACTTTTCTTTTCCCGGCATAATATCACTTTACCGAATGTACCTTTACCCAATACTTTTAAATATTCAAAATCATCAAGTTGTATACGACGACCACGTGATGATTCACGTGATGTTATCTGTAAACGATTCATACTATTGGCTGTTACATTTGCATCTGACATTTCTACATCAGTCGATTGTGGATCTAATGGTGGTAATGATTGTGAAACATGTGCAATGGCCGTACACCATGCATCACGATCTTGTTCAGATTCAACATGAAATGTTCGTTCAATAACCGAAGTCCATTGCAAGCCCCGTATAATGAATGTAAATTGTTTTGGTCGATCTGTTTTCATTATTTGACAGCCACGAACAGTAAAATTATTCATTGGATCATCATAATTGCCTGGATCGGGTCTTTTCTTAAAACCACGTAATGATCCATCAGTAAATAAAACAAAATATCTTGGACGCCAATTTTTTATATGTTCACCTGGACAAATTATTAATATTTCATTCAAAATCATAGGAAATTTCAAAATAATAATATAAAAAAATTGTTAACATACCTCGTTTAAATATCCAACCTTCTTTTACAACAGTAGGTTTAATTGTCTGTTGATTTGGTAAATGTTGTAAATGAAGTTGTGGATCTTCAGTTGGATATTCTTCAATGGCAACTGTTGGTGGAATTTCTAATGCCATCGATAATGTTAGATTATAAAATGCTCCTTGATTTGACATTGTTGTTGTTGTTGTTGCCGATGATGATGATGGTATCGATGATATTTGTTGTTGTTGTTGTTGTTGTTCTAATGAACTTGATGATACTTGATTAGGCGGTGGTATACTAACCAATTGCACCGGTATACTTGAATCGACCATCATTCCTGTTGATAATGATCCAAGCTGATGTAATGGTGATTGTTGTTGATGTTGTTGTTGTTGTCCTTCACTCATATTCACAGATACATCACACACACAAACACGACAAACAATCAATGTCAATATAATTCTCAATATTGTTTTTCAATCAAAAAAAAAAATCACTTTAATATTCAAAATTCAGCTATGCAAAAAAAAAAGATAATTTTTTAAAAAAAAAACAATCCGATTAAAAAAACTTATCGTAAAAAAACCAAAATAAGCAATAATTAAGATGGATTAAGATTTATTATTGTTGTTGTTGTTATTTATTTTCTGTCCATCATCAACATCATCAAACAAACAATCATTTATTAGCATGCATATCACATATCACATCCATTTATAATATCAAAAAAAAAAAAAAAGTAACAATGTTACAAACATTGAGAAGGTGAGAATAGTCAAAAATAAAGATATTTGATCTGTTGTGTTTGGATGTTTAAAGATGTTTGTTTCATTCATTCATTCATCTATTCTGTCTATCGAAAATTGAAACTAAAATATCGACAGTTTGTCAATTCAATTCATCAGTCATCATTATCATTCCCATAATGTTTCAATTTTTTTTTTTTAAATTTAAATTTAAAATTTGACTGATTTCATCAATGGATCACACTACTGTGTGTTTATATGTCTCATTTGATTTTATAAATAATTTTCCACTGATCAAATTCATCAGAAGAAAAAAAAACATACATTCCAAACAAACAACTTTTTTTTAGACGACGCCAACTTTCTTTAAATCAATTTATCATTTATTTATGAAAATAACAAACAAAATATATGTATTTTCTGCCTGTTTTTGTTGCCTATGTATGTATTTCAGGAGAAAATGTTGTTGTTGTTGTTGTTATTCGATGATGATGAATGATAATGATTTGATCATATTATTATGATGATGATGATGATGACGACAAAATATCAACAACAGGCGACAATACAGAGCTAAATATACAAACGATTATTTCGGAATTTTGTCTGTTCATCATCATCATCATCATATATGACAGGGGTGGCCAAGCTCACCCTCCTCACCCTCGATTTTTGAATTATAGAAGTGTGGCTCGCGAGCCACATGCGGCTCGCGAGCCGCAGTTTGGCCAGCTCTGATATATGATATGATAATAAACATCCGTAGATTTTTCATTTTTTGCTATTTGTTTTTGAATAATAATAATAATAAAGGCGTCAGTTTATATATAATATATGGAAAAAAAGGAAATTTATTTTTTATTTTCAAAAAAAAAGTAATCATCATTAATAAATGATAATTAAATCACCACCCCCACCATCATCATCATTATGTACCTGTGTGACATCAATTTTTGGTTTGGTTTGTTTGTTTGCTATGTTTCTACTAAATATTTAGGTCATGTTTCAACAACAACAACAACAAAAAAATCATGTGATAATTATTGATTATCAATTCTTCTATTCAATATTTGTAAAAAAAAAATCTTTTGGGAAAAAAAGAGAGGGGGAAAAATTTTTCAAGAAAAAAAAATTTTAAATTTTAAACAAGGCAGAAATGGAAAATTGAATTCCATTTTTAAAATCAATCATCACACAGGTTTAAAATCATTATCATCATCATCACCACAACCATCATCGTCAAAAAAAAACAACTAAACAAACAAACCACGTGTTTTTATTCGTCAATTTAAGAGTGATCATCAATAAATCGATGATAGTGATGATGACACGAAACGACAGGACAAAGCAAAACGAAACTTTTTTTTCATTTTCTTCTTCATTCATTCAATATTTTATCCTTCGATCTTGTTTCAATGAAATGGAAAAAAATAAATAAATTTCCAAACAAACATTATCTTGTTAAGTTAGTTAGTTGTGTTTATTTATTTGTTTGTTTGTCCTTCAATACCATGCGATATATCTATCTCTATTCATTTTCCTTCTTTCTTTTCACTCTCTCTCTAAATCATTGCTAACCCATTTAGATGAATTGAATGAGCTTATATTTTTTTCATCCAGTTTTTTTGCTCAACCAGCTTTGCAAAGAATTTTTTTTTAATTCGGATGCATCGGAGGAGAAAGGAACAAATTTGGAATTGAAATGACAGAAAAATAAGTGATACATTTCAAAATGAATACAAAAAAACATTCGAATCATACCTGAATTTAAAATGGATGATCTTCACTCTCTCTAACTCGCTATATTTCCAAAATCAGAAATTTTTCTTTTTTGTTAATTTTTGGGAAAACTTTAGTTGCCAAAATTCAGAAGAAACAGAATTCAAAATTGAAAATGGATGGATGGATTTTCTTCTTTTCTCTTTTGTTTGTTTTATTAAATCACCACCAAATTACTTTTTTTTTGTATTTAAATTCATAAAAACATTAAAAACAAGAATCGTCAACAACATCATCATCATGGATGTTGAGAAAAAGCAAACAAATTCAATATCCCAAAATGATGCTGTTGGTTTGGTTTGGTTTGGTTTGGTTTTTTTCAAGCTTGCTTGGTTCTTGTCGTTGTTGTTGCCATCATTCAATAAAGATGATGATGATGATGATGATGATGATGATGATGACAACAAAAACAACAACAACAACAACAAAAATAACAAACAAACAAACAAACAATATTACCACTACCTATTGCCGATTATAATTTCAGATACGATGTTTATTATTAAGTTTTTAAGTAATAGTAGTTGATATTAATAAAGATATATATATATATCCGATGATAATAGATTTATATGCTACTACGAGTTTTTTTCCCATAATCATCGTCATTAATAATTATTACCGGTTTAGTTGTTTGCCACTACTTTTGTTCTGAAAAAAAAATATTCGAATGTTCGAATACGAACACAGAATTTCGGCAAAATTAAAAAACTCTTAATTTTTTTTTGTTTGAAATTGAAAATCATTTTTTCTGATAATAATTTTTTAATTAATCGATTAATTGACTGACTGAATGTTTGTTTGTTTTAAAATGTGAATTGTTTGTTTTTTGAATTTTTGTGTTGAATAGTATTGTTTTTGTTGCTAACAGAGAGAATCGACTGTATCAATTAAAAGAACCATTTTTTTGATTCACTGTTGAATTCTATGAACGTCAATTAAAAAATCAGCAGCAACAATTTTTTTATTTTTGTTGTTCTTCTTCTTCAGTACATGCGCTCATCAACAATTCTGGATCGAATATTTTTGTTCAAATAAAAATCGACAATTGGCTGAGTATGCAATCAAATTTGAATTTTTTTAATAACAAATTCCTTATGACATCCAAGTTCTGGTAAGATGACACTAGATTTTCTTGCCAATCGATGATGATTTTCCATCTTTTCGATTCGGCTTCGACGATTTTGCATTGAATTCGATCGAAAAATCAATGTAAAAAAAGCCAAACAATGATATATGATTGCATTGATTACCATTTGACGTATACAATAATAAAAATGATCATCATTTTTAATGTTAAAACGATAAAGAACTATGGAAAATTCTCTATGTCCACATCTACCAAATCCATATATGACTGTATAAATAGCTTCATGATAGTATCGATATGGATTGATCATATTCAATAATTGATATAGATAATTTAGATTATAACTATTCAAAGCTAAAGTATTTAAGAATATGTAAATGCCCATTGTAATCACAGAAATCTGCTGTGCATTTCCATTCGTTATGACTGCATAGAAAAAAACCCAGTTTATAATTTTCCAATAAATTTTTTTTTATTCCAAAAAGTTTTTTTATTGATCATTAGTATTAATTAATATTTTCAACATAGGTATTTTACAAAGAAAAAAACAAACAAAAAAAAAATATGCTAAAAAATGGAAATTTTTTTTTGGCAATAAATAAAATCTATACAATTTTTACTACACATTTTGGTTTTGGACGTAACATTTTTTTTTACTTGTTGAATTGATTATCAATGATGTGATGCAAACGAAAAAAAAATTCACAATATTTCTGAGAATGCATGTTTGTGTTCATATGAAAAAAAGTGTGATTTTTTTGATTGAAATTTTACCAGTTATTTAATTTTGTTTTTGTTTTTGTCAATTTTAAGCATTCATTTCAGATAAAAAAACATGTGATTCGATGTTTATGTTTGCAACAAACGAATAAGAATCGTCAAAAAAAAACTTAAAGAGTTAAATGGTGTTTGATTGATTTGTTTGATTGAATTTGACTAAGCCCGATACATACAAAAACACAGGTGAGAAAAAAAATTAAAAACAAATGATGATGATGATGATGATGATCGATCAAAGATAACATTTTTTTATTATTGTCGAACAATTCATACCAGATTTTTGTTCACATTCAAAATTTATATGTTTTAATGGTTGTCCCCATTGTAAATGATTATGATCATCAGCTTTATAGAATTTTATCTGCAATGGTATCTCTAATTTCATATTATCCTGAAATAAAATATTGATTTGTAGCTATATTTTTTGGATTGTTGAACGAGAAAAAAAAGAAAATCGAAATTAATTTCATTTTGTTTTGAGAAGAAGTAAACATTCCATTTTTAAAAAAAAACGACATATCTACCTTTGAACGTTTACGTTTTTTATCCGGAATACAATTATTTGTATCCCATTGAAATGAATACATGGCGCCATCTTCGGATGAACTTTGATCGACAATTTTTACACCGGTTTCATCGCCATCAATCATACGTATTGTAACTGAACGTACAGGCATTGGTGGACGTATTTGTATTAAAAATTCATAATTTGTTTCGACAGGTAATTTTAATGTAAATTCTTCATCAAAACGTTGGCCATCTCTCTAATAATTCAGATTTTTTTTTTCAATTTTTAATTTTATAAATTAATTATTCATTTAAATTATGCACAAAGAATAACAACACTTACTTTGAAACAAATTTTTGGTGCATTTTCATCGATTGTCGTACCATCTTTTTTCATACGATTAATTTCAATACAAGCAAAATATGTTTTCGAAGCCATTTTGTAACTTGTGATCAATAAATAAAATGAGATTGTATGCAAAACAACAATCAAACAAAAAATTTGGATGGATCGATTGTAATGATTGAATAAATAAATGACAGACGATTGAATGGATGGATTAGATAGTTTCACATGAATGATTAATTTGTTTTTGATTTTTGTTTGATTTTGCTTCAATTCATTATGATGATTGAAATGATTAATTTCAATTTATTAACATCAAAACATTTAGTTAATCGATGATATTTATCGGCATTATTACAAATGAAAAAAAAATTCTCTCAACAACAAAATCCGCAATATGGATAATACATTTTGAAATAGTTGAAATACCGTGAAATTAGGTAAGAGACAAACAAAACAAAAAAGAAATCCCAAACAACAATTTGATAATCAAGCAAAAAACACAAAACAAAAACAAATTATTATTATTATTTCATTTCACATACATCCGTTTATCATTGTGTAAATTTGTTTAATCTGATAAGATTTTCGGATCTGTTTCCATTTCTCTTCGTCTGTGTGTCTGTGAATGATTTTCTCTACCCGAATAATAATAATAATGAAAAATCTAGGTTTTTTTCACACAATATAATAAAGCTATTCGGATTTTTTCATTCATTTCAATGCGCAAAATCCAATAACCTCGAATTAAAGAATGTAATGAATTGAATGATGTTATCATAATTTGAACCAAAAAAAAGCTAGAGATTTTGTTTTGTTTTTATCCCACTAAATTTCCTTGCCCAAAAAAAAACATCTTCACTATTATCATCACCACCACCACCACCGCTAACACCCCATCGGAAATTTTTTTTTTTCGGATAAATATTTTTCCAATAGTTTGGGAATCGGTAGAGATTGCTTGTTCTTGTTCTTGTTGTTATATCCTTGTTTTGATAATAATAATAATAATAACCGTTACTCGAACATTATGTTGTTGGACCACTACTGTCAAGAAATAAAGCCAAATTTTTCATTCAACTCTTCACACTTTCTCTATATGTTTTTTTTACAATTTTAGCTTTTTTTTGTGTTTGAACTACAGAAAAAAAAATGTGAGAAAGCCAAAATGAATGAATGAATGAATGAATGTGATATGAATCAACGAACCCTACGAAAAATATGAGAGAATTTTTTTTTTTTGTTTAGAAAAACTGTGAGAGACATGAACAGCGCCCGAATCTTTATTTTCTTTAGTTTTTGTTGTTGATATATAATTTACATGGTGAAACATGCATTATTTGACAATTTTTGAATCACTACCCAAAAAAGAAAGAGAGAATATGGTCAATCTAATACAAGGATGATATATAATAAAAGCTGAATCTGAATATATTTTCTATATTCTTGGTCCAGAATATTCTATGTTATGATGTTTATGTATATTATTATATTCTGATGCTGCTACTTATTGTATAGAATACCACTATTCTTATTTTTTTCACGAATAATAATTGATTTAAGCTATAAAAAATACCTTCATACTTTCATAAATAGATAATGAAGAATTCAATAATAATAATATTCTAATTTCGAATGAATTTTTTTCCAATCTCAACAACAAATGTAGATTTACCGAATTGCTTATTCTATATTTTAAAGCTTTAGTTTTCTGTAATTTTCCCAGAATAAGGAATTAACAACATTTGAAATGTACACCAAAAAAAAGCAATGTTTATATGGATAATAAAATGAAAATGTAGGTATAAAATTATTCATTATCTTTATCTAGGAAAATTTTTTATTTTCGTTTTGTTAATTAGAATAATTTAATTAGAAATAAGAAAACGAAATGTAGTTATTTAAAAAACAAATACCGTTATGTGATAGTTATACATAGGAGGACAATTGTTATCATTTTTTTTTCGTTTGCCCTCATACAACAACAGGATTGACGTCAGTTCATTTATTTTTCTAAATTCTTTTTTTGGTTGCAAGAAATCTTTTTGAATTAAATGGAGGAATGAACCAAAATACACTATACACATCTATCTATCTCTATCATCATCATCATCATTATTATTCATGTAAGACGATCCACTTAGAAATATTTGAATAGGGTAATTTTTTTCTTCTTAATCTTAAATTTTCATTTTCATTTTGATAATGTGAGGAAAAAAACTAGAATTTTGAAATTCTTTTCAATTTAGCTGATAATAATTGAAAGAATTGCACCCACACACACACTCAAATACACTTTATAAGAAACTTACCACGGATTTCCAATTTCTGACATATAAAGAAAATAATCGAGACTCGCTAAGAGAAAAAAAGCGGTTAAGAAAAGAAAAAAAGATTTCAACATTTTTTTCTAACGTAAACAAACCAAGATTACAAAGAGATTTCATTCTTTCTCTCATTTTTGTGTTATATGTTTATTTTTATCATCATAATCGTCATTTTTTTTTGGAACCACGATCACCAATCGAATGATTTATAATCAAAAAATAATTGTCGTTATCGTTTTAGGAAATTGTAAGAGAAACAACAACTGTAGATAATTTTCTGTTTTTTTTGCCAAATCGAATACAAAAAAAATTTAAATTTTAAAAAATATTTTCTCAACTGATATCATCAAATCCTATTCGATTGAACAGAAAAAAATAATCAACCTTCAATGTTCATTTTTAGTGCAAAATTAGTTTGATATTTTCTTCTATAGGTGTCGAATAGGTAAAAGGGCTATTTAAACAAAAAAAAATCATATCATCGACTAGTTTTTCAGTAACATTTTTTCTTATATTGAAACAAAACAAATACCTTAACTTGATGATTCGTTAACTGTAACATGATTTTTCTTAATCCATTCTCTCGTTTTTTTTGTATATTCAAGGTTTTCAATGATTGTGCATTACCTCTTTAGTGTATGGTTATCTATATTATTTTGCAAGCCAAAGTAGAAAAAAAAATTTAACCTTGCAAAAAAGAAAAATTCTTTTTGAAATATATGAAGATGATGTTGTATTATCATTCTTGTTATTTATTATATAAACAGGTTATGAATTCATGAATTGCACAGCAATCAAACAACCAAAAAAAAACACATGTAAATCAATGGATTATCAACTTTAGTTAAATAGTTAAAGAATAATCTACATTCTTAGTTCACATCATTATCACACAATAATCATAACCATTTTTGTAATTTTGAATTGTTTTATTTTTTTGCCATACATTTTACAAATTGCGTCAGTGTGTGTGTGTACATGTTGATTATATCATTAATAATATCAATATTTTTCGATCAATTTTAAAATTTTTACTCTTATTTTGTTTTATTTTAAACAGTTGTATATATAAATATTTGTTTTCAACGATTTTTCTTTGGTTTGATCTGAATTGAAATTTTTCATTCGAAAGTTTTTTTTTGTAAGCAAATAAAATCAAAATCATGGCTAAAATACGACCGATAATTTATTGGATGCCTGAAAGTCCACCATGTCGTACTGTTTATGTTGTTACTAAAATGATTGATTTTAAAGATTTTGATTGGAAATTGATTGATCTAACAAAATCGGAACAAACATCGGAAGATTATTTAAAGGTTTTTGTTAATTGTAATTATTTTGATTTATCGTAAAATTAATTAATTCATTGTTTTTACAGATCAATCCATTTCATACGATTCCAGGTTATTTTGAACCACCAGATCTTTATCTATATGAATCACGTTCGATTGCTCGTTATATAATCGAAACAAATAAACCAGAATCTCCATTATATCCATTGAATGATGTCCGAAAACGAGCAATCATTAATTGTTGTATGGATTATGAATTGGGTACATTATTTCGTGCTATGAGTGATGTTATTGTAAGTTGATGTTTGTTTTTTTCACTCAATTCGCTTTTTATCATTTATTTTTTTATTTAGCTTCCCATATTCAAACCTGGACAAGGTTTACCTAATGAAGAAAAACTTCCACGTTTCATTCAAGTATTGAACGAATTTGAAAAAAATCTTGAACAAAAACAATTGAAATATTTGGCAGGTGGATCCGAAATAACATTAGCCGATTTGGTCACCTATTTTACGTTGATTATGTGTGAAGCTACTCCAGAATTGATTGATTTAAGTCAATATCCAAATCTGTATTCATGGTTAAATCGTATTGATAAATTTATTAAAGAATTGGATTCTAATGGCGATAATGCTGGTGTACTTGCTAAAGCACAGAAAAATTTCTGTGATTATGCTAAACATTGTCAACAACAAGCTAGAAAAGATAAGAGTTCTGAATAGTAATCTTAACAAAGATGAAGAAATGGATTTTCTACTTTTATTAATAAAAAAAAGATTCTGCGCTCATTTTATCCATTGAAATCCTCCATGTGCATACATATGCATGAATGGCATACACATAAACATAAACATTCACAACATGTTTTTTCATTATTAACCCTCCGCTATTCACGCAGCATTTCTCACGTCGTTATCCATGTGGGGTCATTTTTGACCCCAACTTTGATCGCTTTTAAATTATGTTAGAAAGTTAAAATAATCTAAAATTTTGTGCTCAACTCTTAGAAAATATTATCAATTTTAAAATTTCATCAAAAAATTCTATCTTAAAAGCATATCATTAATGATACAAAGCGGCAAACAAATTTTGATTTTCCTATTAAATTTTGGGTCCGTTCATAACGTAAGTGTTGTAGGTAGGGATTCTACAGCACTTACGTTATGCACATTTAGACTTCATCCCGAAAATCGATGATTTCTCCACTATTTTTAGTCGGAAAACGGTGAAAATTGCCTATCATGTTCAATAAACATAGATCTTCGATCATTCAAGAGAAAATTGATTTATGTCGATAGATTTTCGAATGGCGAAGTTTTAAATGTCGTTGGGGTCAAATTTGACCCCACATGGATAGCCGAGGGTTAAAGAAAAATGATAATGCAAACAACAATATATCATGTTTCAAATATCAAATAAATATTATCTTCAAAAACATCATTTAATAAAATGGTATCAATGAATTTTATTTATAATAATAAACATTTTTTTAAATAAAAATTTTTCATCATAATGTCGACATTAAATTATTTGTTTGCATCCAGTTTGATTCATTATGATAAATTTTTTTTGGAATTAAATCGATTCTTTCGATTACGTTTAGCACATTCATATGTTAATGAACATTGTTTCGATGTTGTTGTTGTCGGTGGTGGTATTGTCGGTTCGGCAACTGCTCGACAATTATTATTAAAGTAAGTTTTATTCATTTTGGAATTTATTTATTCTGAAAAAAATTCTTGATTCATTTTTGTAGCCGACCTGGATTACGTATGGCCATTTTAGAAAAAGAAAATGAATTAGGAATGCATCAAACTGGTCATAATTCTGGTGTCATACATGCAGGTATCTATTATAAACCAGGATCATTAAAAGCAAAATTATGTGTTGAAGGAAGTCAAATGGCATATAAATATTGTGATGATAAAAAAATTCCATACAAACGTGTTGGAAAACTTATTGTTGCCTGTAATGCATTGGAAGTGGAACGTTTAAATGAACTTTATGATAGATCACTTAAAAATCAGGTACAAGGTGTTAAATTGTTACAATCTATTGAACAAATTCAAGCAATCGAACCAAAATGTGTTGGTCTAGCTGCAATTTGGAGTCCAAACACTGGTATTGTTGATTGGGGACAAGTGAATCGTTCATATGGAAAAGATTTCGAACAAAAAGGTGGAAAAATTTTCAATCAATTTCAAGTAATAAAATTTGAATTAAAAACAAAATCATCTGATAATGATTCGGATAACAATTATCCGATCATCATCTCTTCGAAAAATGGACAACAAATTCGTTCAAAATATGTGATTACTGCTGCCGGATTATATGCCGATAAAGTTGCTCAATTGACTAATGGGAAAAAAATTCCCAAAATTGTTCCATTTCGTGGCGAATATCTTGTGCTACGTAAAGAATCATCGGATATGGTCAAAACAAACATTTATCCCGTTCCAGATCCACGTTTTCCATTTTTAGGCGTTCATTTTACACCACGGATGGATGGAAGCATTTGGGTTGGACCGAATGCAGTTTTAGCATTCAAACGAGAAGGCTATCGTTATCGAGATTTTAATCTAATGGAATTTATCGAAACAGCAACATTTCCCGGTTTTCTACGGCTATCATTTAGATATTTTTTCGCCGGTATCGATGAAATGTATCGAAGTTTATCAGTAAATGCTCAACTAAAAAAACTTCAACGTTTTGTTCCATCCATAACTAAAGATGATATAGATCTAACTAAACATGTTGCTGGTGTCCGTGCACAAGCTCTTGATGAAAATGGTAATCTTGTCGATGATTTTGTATTCGAATTTGATGCTAATAGTGGACGAGTGATGCATGTACGTAATGCACCATCACCAGCTGCTACTTCATCATTGGCTATTGCTCGTGTCATTGCTGAACGTGCTGAACAGGAATTTAAACTGTGATTTATATTCCGAAAATTATTTATGATTTATTTAGGATACATTTTATGAAAATTGTTTTTACAAAAAAAAGCTTCCACTACCATACAATTAAGAATGAAAGAAAATTAAATGATTATAACAATGAATGTTGTTGTTGATTATGATAAAGGATTATTTTTGTTTTCAGATTAAATCGGCTACATTCATCGGCATTTCATCGATTTGGGTGGAATAATATTGTTCAATATCTCGTAAAATACGGATATCATCCGATTTGACAAAATTTATTGCCACACCTTTCCTACCAAAACGACCAGATCGGCCAATTCGATGGATATATAGCTCACGATTATTTGGAAGATCATAATTGATGACTAGGGATACTTGTTGAACATCAATACCACGAGCCCATACATCGGTGGTAATCAATACACGACTTTTGCCTTGTCGAAATTCTTTCATGATTGAATCACGTTCTTTTTGCGGCATATCGCCATGCATTGATGAAACAGTAAAATTTGCCTCCTTCATCTTTTCGGTCAACCAATCGACCTTACGTTTAGTGTTACAAAAAATGACGGCCTGTGTTATGGTTAACGTATCATATAGATCGCATAATGTATCGAATTTCCATTCTTCATGTTCGACAGCAACGAAAAACTGTTTTATACCTTCCAGTGTCAATTCATCACGTTTAACCAGAATACGAATCGGATCGGTCATGAATTTCGAAGTAATTTCAAGGATTTCATGTGGCAATGTAGCTGATAATAATACGACCTGAGTGTATGGTGGAAGAAAACGATACACATCATAGATTTGTTCTTTGAATCCTTTGTTCAGCATTTCATCAGCTTCATCCAATACCAATAATTTGATGGATCGTGTTCGAAGATTACGACGTCGAATCATATCGAACACACGACCTGGTGTTCCGGCGACAACATGTTGGCCATAATCTAGTTTACGAATATCTTCACTCAAAGTTCGTCCACCAATGCAGGCATGACATTGAACATTCATGAATTCACCAAGAGCAAGTATAACCTTCTGAATTTGCAATGCCAGCTCTCTTGTTGGACTAAGAATTAATGCCTGAGTTTCACGTGTTTGAATGTCGATTGATTGCAGTACACCAATACTGAATGTGGCCGTTTTACCCGTGCCAGATTGTGCCTGTGCAATTACATCACGACCTTTGATTATTGGGCGAATGGCACGTTGCTGAATAGCCGATGGTTTTTCGAAACCGTATGCATAAATGCCTCGTAGTAAATCTTCATTCAAATTCATCGAATCAAAACTTGCAATCACTTCAATATCTTCACTGGTTTCAAATTCTACATTGGAAAGATCATCCGGCATAGCCGGATTTGCCTTTTTTGTTGTTGACATTTTTTTTCACTATTCTTGGTTGAAAATCTGAAAAAAATTCGAATGTGAATAAACTAGAAAAAATCGAACAACACAAAACAACGTGAGCAATGAAAAGGAAAGAGAAAAGTGAGAAAAAGTTTAATTTGGATGACGTAATAACGCTAAAATTGATGTATGCACGCCAACAAAAAAAGCATGTAAATGTGTTAGCGACTGGCGTGCAAACCTCAAAAAAAAATTGGCGTGTGCAAACCACATTTTTCACTCAGTGAATTGCCGAAAAGTTTCTGCAAAAAATATTTACGGAAAGCTTCTACTTTTTAGAAAATATTTTATTTCAAAAAAAAGAATTGATCAAAAAAAAGTCATAGGTCAAATATTGATAAAATTATTCGGAAATATTGGTATGAAATTTCCAAACAAATGAATAGATTAATTTAGAAAGTCTAAGAATTCGATTGTCAGAACATGGTAATCGAGAAAAAGGAGATCTTGTATTTAGAATGTAGAATTCAAAAATTGGTTCCATATCTTTATCGAATAGAAATAATGGATGAAATCTATCATTTAAAGGCAATAAATTCCCTTCGAAAGCCAAATTAACTTCTCTGTAAAGCATTTCTAGAGCATGGAATGATTTTTCCTTATCTGTAATTGCTTTGATTGTTTGTTCCAAACAATAATATTGAAAATCTTTATTTTCAAAATGATTCGAAAGACGTTGCTGTTCTAGCATTGCATGAATGAAATTAGTTGAATAATCTTTGTCAAAACTAACTAAATCTCGAGATGATTCATTTATCTGATGTGAAGATGATTGTCGTGATTGAATTATTGTTTTCTGTTGAAAATTTTCTACGGTTTTTGTTGTTTTGATGCCAGTCGATAATCGTTTATTTGTTGAAATTATTTGATGATTTTCATTTTGCAATGAAACTGATACTCTTTTCGGATTGGTAAGTTGAAGGTTAGGTCGAACAATTAAATGACGTTCATCAACCAAATTTATACACTGGGATAAAGATCCTGCCTTATTGTTTTCGGGATTACTGGAAAAACCAGTTGAACATTGATCATTCGAATGATGAATAACCATATTTTCGCTGTTACACATTCTTGGCAAATCGTAGTTTGACGAAAGGGATGTTGGTTTTTCATTGATGTGATTCGTTAATACAAATTGTTCATCCAGATTAACAGTTGCCATAGTTTTATTATTGGCTACTGGCGATGTATTTTCATGATCCGATATTATTTTTTCTACATCGGATTGAATCATATCAAGCTGTTTGTCCAAATTTTCAATCGGAATTTTTTTGTTAGATTTTTTAATAGGTGTAGTGTCACCGATTTTACGATTAGTTGAAGCTTTAGACACAGACATGGTCAATCGAATAACCTTTTTCTTTCCATTGCCTGTAGATGTTGAACAAATCGAAGGTTTTTTTCTTTCCAAAATATCTGCCGATTTGGCTTTCTGTCTTTCAAGAAATAATGAACGTGATGGAGTATTACGTAAATTCATTATATGGAATTAAAATGAAATGAAGATTTTATTCAATGAAAAAAAAATGATTTGGAAAAAAAAATGATGAAACAAATTAAAATTCAAAAGGACAAAGATTGAAATCGAGTGAACAACGAAAAAAAAGCGCGGACTTTTTTTTTTGTTTCACTTTCAATACTCATACAGTGATAACTCGATTTACAATACAAAGGCTGTATAACTGAACAAGCTTCATTGTCAATTCAGACATATCACTGTATAGACATATATCGATTTATGCATTCGATGCAATACAATCGATAGTTTGAAACAAATTAATATACAATCCATAGATGGCATTACTAATATAGGAATTTATCAGAAATTTTTGAAATTTTTTTTTGAAATTTTTTTTTAAATTGAATATAATCATCATGTAAACAATCCACAGTCTTTATCATTAAATATTTATTCATAAAAATGATTTGAAAATGATAAATAATAAATTCTATAATAACTTTTTTGTTGTCCATTTCAAAAAAAAGAAGATTTTGACATGAAATATTTCCTGGTAATCATTAGTCGAAAGTTTTATTTCATTTTAAACAAAACAAAACGAAAAAAATTGGATCAATCAAATCCGGTAAAAACCAACCGGAAAAAAATGTCCGATGTTATTGCAACAACGTTATGATTGTTGTTGTTGTTGTTATTGCATCGTTACAATTTTATTTGTATTGCGAATAACAACAGAAATAAAAATTCCACTAATTTTTTGGAACCATTTTCATTTATTATTTATTTGTTTGCCTTAATAGATTCTTACGCCTACGTAAACACAAAAAAGAAATTCTTTCTTTCTTTTTTCTTTTTATTTCGGTATTTTATGTATGTGTTTTCGTTGTTATTTTCATTGTAACATCAATTTTGGACAATGAATATAAGAGAAAAGAATCTAAATAATTAATATTGTAGTATATAAATAAAAAAGCTGAATCGAATATCTTGATGACACATAAACAGACAGATGAATGAATATTGTTCATGGTTAAACATAGATAAAAAAAATTTTTTTATTCATCTTTTTTGTTTACAATGTTCATTTTGCTAATCAGTTTTTTATTTTCCTTAAATTATCATGGATAAAATGTGCCGGAATCGGGTACAATCCTTATTTCACATCAACCACAATCAAAATCAATTTTTTTTGTTGGTGATATTGATAATCAGAAGCGACAAAAAAGATATTGGAAATCTTAAGTAAAAACGAAATAAAAAAGTATTAAATTAATCAATTTCTTATATTTTGATTCGAAAAAATCCAAATCAAAACATGAAATTTTCAGCCACATTTATTATCGGTTTTCTTTTGGCTAATGTAATGGCCGAAATGACCATTATTGAAAAACATCGTTGTGAACAATATACATCAATATTTGAAAACGATACAACCGAATTACAATATAGTTATTGTGAAAATATATTTGATGGTCGTGGTTATACATCAGGACGTGCCGGTTTTTGTACAGGTTGTGGTGATGCATTAAATGTAATCATCCATTATACAGCATATAAACCAAATAATCCATTAGCAAAATTTATACCAATATTAAAACGTCTTTCGATCGGTAATGGTAATATAAATCAATTGAATGGTTATTGTGAAGCATGGAAACAAGCATCAAATGATAATCTATTTCGTCAATTTCAAGATTATATTAATGATTTATTATATTATGTGTATGGCAAAAAATTTTAAATGTTTTTCTTCATTATTAATTTATAACCCCATAGTTTAATTGATTTTTGTTTTCCATTATTTTTCTTTCTTCCCAAAAAAAATTATAGACCAGCAATGAATGGTGCTAAACGTATGAATATAACAACAGCATTAGGAAAATGTTCATTATATGATACAATCATACAACATGGTGGTGGAAATGATAATGATTCATTTGATGCTATATTAAATCGAACAAAAATTCAAATGAATGGTCCAGTAACTGGTAAAAATAATGAACCGAAATGGATTGAAAAATTTTTAGAAATAAGAAAAAATGTTTTATTAATGCCAAATAATAATGCCTATCGTTCATCATGGAGTAAAACAATTGATCGTGTTAATTTTCTATTACAATTAGTCCGACAAAATAATTGGAATATGGATCAATTACCTATACGTGTAAAAACACGTTATCATGATCAAACTATTTATTCATAACAAAATAATAATGAGAATGAATTGCTTTTAACGCCAAAAATCAAAAAAAAATAAAATACATCTTCATTAATGTAGTTTTTTTTTGTTTTCTGGTTATTTTGCTTTCCGGATGGATGATGATGTGTGAATAGAATCTATATCTTGTGATTCTATAGTAACATTTCATCATCATCATCATAATCAAATAATAATAATCTTTTGTTTTTGTTTCCCTCCCACACAGATTTTCTTTTTCTTTCTTCTAATTCTTCTGATATGTGATCTGTTCTTTATCTGATTACAAAACATCATCATTTTTTTTTGGATATTGAACATATTTATTTCATCATAAATACTGACATATAAATACTGATCTCTGATAATCTTTTCTTTTCTTTTAAAAAATAGTATTGTTAGATTCTTATGGATTTATGGATTGTATTCTCGGTAATATTTGTTTCGGATATTATGAAATCCTTGGTCAATGTCAAATGTCGATCTATTTTATTAAACGGTGTATGTTTGTTTGTTTGTTAATATGTTTCTGATGGTGGCGGTGGTGGTGATGGTGATGATGGGTGTGAATATAGCATTATAACATTCAAATATGCTTCCTACATTTGGTTTTTTCTTGTTCTTTTATAAACTAAACAATAAATAGAAAAAGAAAACGATGTTATCCCGACATACATTTGAAAAAATAACAACAACTATAGGAACCAGCAAAAAAAAATTTAAGGAAAATGTAGAGCATGCGAATAAATGATCCTGGATCTTATAAGGGGGGGAAAATGCTTGTTTTTTTTGGGAAGAAGCAACTGAGTGTGTGTGAACGTGTGGGTGAACATTTTCATTAATTTCGAAACATACCATACACACCTATATATAAATAAAGAATTCAATATTTTGACGATATTATTACAGTAAATGCTTCTGTTGTAAAAAATTGTTTCCCAAAAATGGGAAAATATTTTTTTTTCCTAAATAGTAGTCATCATTATAATAGGAAAAAAAAAAATGTTGGCGTCAATGATGATGATGATGATAATGATAATGATCAGATGTATTTATGCTGTTGGACAATGAGAAACCAAATTGTTGTTGTTGTAGTGGTATTTTTTAATTTATTTTAGTTTCTGTAATAAAATGATGATGATGATGATGATGATGATCAATATTACAGATGGTTAAATTTTGGGGAAAAATCCAAGTTTTTTATTTTTGGGAAAACTACATCATAACACCACCACCACCACCAGACATATATAGATAGACAGAATCATGACGAAAGTGTCCCTGAATATTTTTCATATATAGTTGTTGTTGTTGTTCTTGGATATTCTAGTTCCAAAGTTTTTCTGGTTTTGGTTTGGTTTGGTTTGTTTCGATTCATTCACTAATAATTCAAACATCTATAAACATCTTTTTGATCGACTCAAATATTTATCCATTGAAAGTGTTTTTTGTTTCTCCGTTTTGATTTTTGTTTCCATTCTGTTTCGGTTGTTGTTGTTTGTTTGTTTGTTTGTTTTTGTGTCTGATTCATATTCTGATCGATAATTTTAAATCATTAATTTCCTTTTTGTTTGAGGGAGACTAAACAACAACTAAATAATATTCCACAATTTTTTTGATCATAACATTTCTCGAGAGAATTTTCAATCAATCTCATCAATAAAAATTTGCATATCAACAAAAATATCATCATCAACAACAACAAGAAAAACAAGCAACGAACAAACAAAACAATAATAATAATCTCTTTATAATTGGGCCATACGTCATTGGAAAAAATCATTTCTTGGATCATATTTTTTCTGTTTGTTTTGGTTTTGGTTTCAATTTTCTTTTAATTGAACATCCGGCAAACGACATTGATTCATTATTAATTCAAAGATTTTGTTGCAAAAATTTCAATAAGTTTTTTTTCTGGTGTGATATAAAGAAATTGCAATGAAAATCAATTTCGATTGAATCCAATTCTTTATTGTAAACAACAGCGATTTTCCTCAAATTTTTTTCATTCAAGTGCCCATCATTATTATCATCATCTCCACCACCACCACTCATAAATTATTTGAAAATTTAAATTTCTTTTTTTTAATTATTCCGGTAATTCTAAGAAGAAGAAAAAATAAATAATCCAAAAAAATGCCTGCTGCAATAGTTGAAGAACCACCGGTTCCGGCAAAGCCGAAAACCGAACTTGAAGCAATACAAATGCAAGCAAATCAAGTGACAGATGAATCACTTGAATCAACAAGACGTATGTTGGCACTTTGTGAAGAGGTATAAATAAATTTTTTTGAATGAAAAAGTTTTCTTAAACACGATTTCTTTTTTTCTTTTTTTTTTTGGTTTTTCATTCATTCATAATTAATTAATTTTTTCTTTCATTCACTTTAGAGCAAAGAAGCCGGTATTCGTACATTGGTTGCATTGGATGAACAAGGTGAACAATTAGATCATATTGAAGAAGATATGGATAAAATTAATACAGATATGCGTGAAGCGGAAAAAAATTTAACCGGTATGGAAAAATGTTGTGGTATTTGTGTTTGTCCTTGTAATAAGTAAGTATTACTGTTTTTTTTGTTGTTTTGTTTTGTCATTTTTGAAAAATATTCAAACATTTTTTTTTTCTCCCACTGTAATTACAATAATGGAATGAATTTTTGAATTTTTGTTTTTTTTTCTTAATTTAATTAAACAAAACAACAAAAAAAATTAGATCAAAAGAATTTAAAGAAGATGCAAGTACATGGAAAGCATCTGAAGATGGTAAAATTGTTAGTGGACAACCAACACGTGTTGTTGATGAACGTAATGGTGGTGGTCCAATGACAACATCATATATAGCAAGAATAACAAAAGATGCACGTGAAGATGAAATGGAAGAAAATATGGGACAAGTATCAACAATGATTGGTAATTTAAGAAATATGGCTATCGATATGGGTAGTGAAATTACATCACAAAATTCACAATTAGATCGTATTAATCAAAAAGCTGAATCGAATAAGAATCGTATACAAGGTGCAAATGAACGTGCACTGAAATTACTTAAATAATAAACAAAACAAAAACAAAACAAAAATTTTATCCATTTTATCTACCTACCTACCTACCTATCTACTCACACAAATACAATAAAATTTTGCAATGCATCAAACAATTCAAGCGATTCAATACTTGGAATGTTGTTTAAAATTTGGTCAAACCCTTGGAAATTTGGAAGATAAAAGAAGAAAATTTTTCTCAACATTTGTTTTGGTTGTGTACAATTTCAATTTCATTTTCATTTAATTTTTATTCGGGCAAATCAAAAAAAAAGAAGAAAAAAGCGGCAAATCAATTTCATTAATTAATTTTGTTTTCAATCAACAACAACAACGTCAAAACTGACCATCATCATTTCATCAATCGCGATTTGCCTTTTTTTTGTAAATTCATAAGTGTGTTTGTGTTTGTGTGTGTGTTTCTTCGATTGGCAAATTATATCATCGAATTGTGATTTTTTTCTTTCTCTCTCCAAGAGTGATTTGTTTTCTTCTTGTGCAACAACCAACAACAATCCATTTTTCAAATTTTTTTTTTGATTTGATTTGATTTCATCTAATTTAATTTTCTCAACAAAAAAACACACAATTCAATCCAGTTTTCTGTTTGAAATTCATTTTCATTCATTTTCCTAAAATTATATTAGCTCATTTTTCATTGTTTTTCTTTTCAATTTAATTTGATTTTCGTAAACAAAAACATTCATACATATTTATTACATGTAATAAACAGACACACACAGAGACACCATTCATTGATTGACGTCATCATTATCATTATTATTATGATTTATAAAATTATAATTACAAATTTAATATTACTTGAAGCAATATCGATTTATAATTTTATTTATAAACAATAAACAATAACTAATAATAATAATTTATAGAAACAAAACAGAAATTCACATACACACAAAAACACCTATATAAACTTTTGTATTTTTTTTTTTCTTTCTTCTTGGATATTGATGATGTCATTGAAATGAAGAGAAAAAAAACATCCAGAATTTGATGATACTTACTTGGAATCTAGCAACAACAACAACAAATTCTTTCAAAGATGAAATTTGAATTGAAATTGATTCACGAACGAGAATTCACCAAGCAAACAATTTTTGTTGTTGCTGAACAAATAGTATCTATCATTTTCTAATTTTTTTTTTTGCCAAAAATCAATTCTGCTCTCTGTTCAACCAACCAATCAATCAAACATGGAATTTCCATGGAGAATTTTATTCAAATAAAAATTAAAGTAAAAAAAATTTCCATATGGAAGAACGCGAATAGTTCAAAACTTCAAACTACTGTTTTGTGCAATAATGATTTTCAATCATCAATTCAAAACCAATGGTGATAAATATGGGATGTTCAGAGAAAACCAAAATTGAAAAATTCTTGTTCATCATCTTCATCATCATCATCATCATTAAAATTATTATTATTAATATGACATTCCATAGCATTAACCATCATCATCAACAACAACAATAGATTTTCTTTCCACAAAAACATTTTGAATACAAAAAACATTTTGCAGCAAAAAGAAAAACTATTTTTAACAAAACAAAACAGAAAAAAAAGTGATAGTAATTTTCATCATTTCATTTCAAATTTTTAAATTCACATCTTGTTTCAAACACAGAATATATTTGTTGTTGTTTGTTTTTTTTACTTGTGTGTCTTAATGATATTATTACTTCATTGCATGTTTGTTGTTTTTTTTATTTATTTATTCAAATTGATTAATTAAAAAAGAAAGAAAAATTATTTTCTATAGCTCTATATATATTGATAATGACATTTCAGTATTAAATGGATTAATTACAAAGAGATAACGTTTTTTCATTCAATCAACAAATCTTAATAATAATTTTGCATCAATTTGTCTCTGTGTGTGTGTGCGTGCATTGTTCACTTTGTTTCTCCATTCTTTCATTATCTATCTAATTTATTGTTGTTCATTTTCATTTTCATTTTACAATTTTCATTTTCCTTCCTTTCAAATTGATTCGATCAATTTTTTTCCCCATTGTTTGAATTGATTGATAATCTTATAATTATAATCTTACATTAAATAATTTACTACTAATAATAGTAGAATGATAAACAAAACAAAAATAAATAAAAATTATTTGTAAATTTTTTTTTTTTAAATTATTGAATATCTGTTACAAGAATATTTATTGTAAATTTTAGTGCGCATGTGTGTTTCGAAACTTTCAACATTTTTTTTTGTTCGAATCTTCCATTGGTGATTGATATTTTTTTTTTTTTTGTTTTTTTCATTGTTTTTTTCTAAATGTTGTTGTTTGTTGTAATAATTAGATCAGGAATATTGTCGTCAACACATTTACAAATGATTTTTTTAAAATTATAAAATGATTATAAAACCGAATGCGAAAAAAAATTGTTAAATTCGGATGAATTTGTGTATTCAAGAAAAAAAATCATTAACAATAATCTTTTAATCAACACTTTCACATTATCATTATCATCATCATCATAATCGATCAAGCAAATTCTTTCTTTCATTTTTTGTTGATTTTCATAAAGATTGTTTTTTCCGTTTTGAAATTTCTTTGTTGTTGTTGTTTTACATCAATGTTTGTTGCAATAAAAAAAACAAAAACAAGAATATTGTATTTTCGCCTAAATATACAGAAAATTATTATTTATTTTACCATTCGTTTTGGTCATGTTGATGATAATGATGACGACAACAATTTTGATAATGTTTAATGATAATGATGATGTGGATGGTGTCAATGAAATAATAAATTTAAAAAAATTGAAAATTTTTATTTGAATTACAAATGTTTATAATTCTATTCATATTAAGGATTGCATTCAGGTTTTTTTTTCTGCATTTCGAAAAAACAAAAATGTACATCATGTTGGTACATTTCAAAAACAAAAGATGATCGATCAGTTGATCATTATGATTGTCATCATTCATTCAGTTGGGGAAAAAAGGGGATTACTTGTCAAAAAGTTGTTGTTATTCTTATTCGACTAATTTTTTTTTGTTGTTGTTGAAATGTGTAAGATGTTCAAGCTTGTTTGTTGGATTGATCAAGGTTGTTTGGTAAGTGAAATCATGATTTCATTTTACCTCATCTGAATATCAATTTTTCTTTTCTTTTTTTGTGTTTATTTTTGTTTTTGTCCACTGTGGAAAGAATTGAAGAATTTTATTCAAATTCGTTCCGTCGTTAAGTGATGTGTAAACATTGACAGGTAACAACCGAAATATGTTTTTTTGGCTTTCTTATTTGTTCAATTGAATCGATTGATTACATCAAAACAACAACAACAACAACAACAACAAAAAATTTCGTATATAAATAAATCTCGATTGTACTTACCTGGTAATTATGATCCATAACTGAATAATGATTATTATTTTTTAAGTTTTTTTGCAAAAATCAACAACAAAATGTTTGCCAAATTTTTCCTAATAATATTACTATTTGTAATAAGTATTGAATCAATCACCGTAAACGCTGAATGTAATGAAAAACGTAAACTTGATATTGATCGAACAGTATCGAAAATATTGGCATTCGGTAAAGATGGCCGTACATTTCCGGAAAATGTTGTACAATTGAAAACGTTTTGTCGTGATACAAATGATATGATTGCCAAAGTTGAAAGCTATTTTAAAGAATGTGGCCTTACAAATCAACAAGATTTTGCTAATGTTTTTATCTATTCACTTAAACATGTTATACGAACATTATGTCGTAAACGAAGATCAAAAAAAGTAACACAATTTCTTAAGGTTGGACCTTGTCTTAATAAATTTATACTTGATGATCGATGTATCGCTGGTTTTTCAAATCAATCAAAACCATTGATTTCGGCTAAAATTGGTAATAAAAAATTGGAACATATTTGTTGGTAAGTTTATTATCATTTATTGATTTAATGGATTAAATTAATTATTTTTTTTTTGTAAATTTTTAGCAATTATGCATCAGCAATGACCTGTGTAGATGATTGGATTATGGAACGATCATGTTCACGTGATTATCGTGAACTATTAACTGATTATGTACGTGGAGTTTTTGACAATATGATTGCCGTAATCTGTGGTGAAAATAATAACGATTCGGATAGATGTGATCATCTGAATGCAAAAGCACCGAAAATGAATGCTGAACAGGCAAAAAATTCTACTCCATATAATTCATTTATGTTTATTATAATGGATATTTTTGATTCATTAGATAATGATATTAATGCTTAATAAGCAAAATTGATAAACATGCCGATAAGAAAATCCTTCATAATTTACATCCATTAATAAGTTGAATTTTGATAAGAAAAAAAACAACATCATATTATTATGATTATATCATAGCTTTCATTCCAAAATAATATCTTTCTTTCTTTCTTTCTCTCATTTGTTGTAACACCATTCTAAATTGATTTTGAATGAATCTGAAGAATAAAAATCTTGAAGAAATTATTGACCATTTATTATTCGACAAAAAAAAAAATAAAGATAAAAACGGAATTTATTTTTCAATTTTATTTAGGTAAAATAAGATTTTTATATATAAATAAATAACAGGAAGAAAAAAACTACCACCCATAACGAAAATGAATAATTCAATGTAATTTAATTTTTATCATCTTTTTCATCATCCAGATTATTATTATTATTATTATCATCGGAATTTTCATTCGATGATGATGATGATGATGATGACGATGATGACGATGATGATGATGATGAATGTTTCGTAAGCATATGAAACAATTCCAATTCTTTTTTCTCTTTTTTCAAATTACGTATTGTATATTGCATTGCATTCTTAATAATACGATCAACAATTGTTGATGTTGACATTTTATTTCCACTATCGATACGTTTAAATTTATTTAATTGTTTTGGTATTTGATATGGATCATTACCATCACAATCTTTCATTATTGTTGTTTTACCATGTATGACCAGATCAACTTTAAAATGATCTAATAATTCTTTGGTGATTGTATATGGTGCACCGATAACCACTTCGTTTACGTACTATTTTTTTGTCATTAAAATAATAGAAAATAACGGGAAACATAAGATTTTTTTTTCATCGAATCAACAATCAAAGATCAACATACCTTACAAGCTAAAACTGATAGAACACGTTCATGAAGATTCATTATTGGATAATTACGACCTTGTGTTCGATTTACAACCGAATCAGAATGTAATCCAACAATAAGAAAATCACCATTTGCTCGTGCTTTTTCAAGAAAATCCAAATGACCAATATCTATTTTTATTAATAATAAAAACAAAAAACAGAAATTTAATAAGTAACATAATAAACTAAACAAAAATAGATAACTTACGAAACAAATCAAAAGATCCATCAACATAGATTATCTTATCATTTGGATTTGGATCTTTTCCATCGGCAAATTGAATAATTTTTTTAGTTGTTGGTAAAAAATGTGAAATTCCCGTATATGGACTATGTGTTGTTGAATCACGACGAATATGTTCAGCATGTTCGGATGTTTGTTTGGTTTGTTTGACGAGATCATTTTCATCCATCGAATCAATTTGATGATGTGTTTTGGTCATTAATAACATTCGTCCAACAATATCGGTAGTGGATACACCTTCAGTACGTTGACATTCACGATAACGACCAGCAGCTTTTACATAACGATATGTATCAAGACCATTTTCATCAACAGTTATATCATTACCATGAACACAAAAATCACAATTATATTTATCTAATGTTTCTAATGTTGTAATGTATGGTGTATCTTCAACAACTTCATCTACCCATTTAATAGCCCGAATCATTTTATAACGTTCTTGTTCATTGAAAACTGGTGGACCTTTATGACGAATAATTTCGGCATCCGAATGAACACCAACGACTAGACAATCACCCATTGCTTTAGCTTGACGTAATTGATTAGCATGTCCAAAATGTACCATATCATAGCTTTATTGAAAACAAAAGAAAATGAAGTGAGATAATTCTTGAATCACAAACAGAAAAAAAAAATCTTACCATCCATCACACCAAACACGTACGATTTTTTTCGTTTCCTGCGTTGATGATGAACCATTACATTGATCGGTATTCATTTTCGGATTGGAATTCTCAGAGCAATAAACCAAATGTTTTTTTTTTGTTGTTAATATTGATAATTTAGTGGAATATTTAAAGAAAAAATCTTATCACATTCATTATATTTATATATGAAATAAGAAATGTTTTTTTGGTTTGTTTGTTTGTATGACAAATCATAATGGAGAAAAAAATATTATTATTATTAATCATTTCAAATCACTGTTGTGTGTTGACATTTATTATCATCACAACAACAGCAGCAATATATTTGTCAAAGAAACTTACAACTTGTTTTTTTTTATTTGGTAGTTTGTTTAATTTGTTGCGTATTTACGATGTTAATCGTTTGACGACTTTGTCAACAATCATATGGAATTTTTATTTGTTTTAAGAAAAATTATTCGATATTTTTAGATTGGAATCGATGAAAACAATGAATGAAAACAATGAATGAATGAATGAATGAATGAAATGAACAAGTATTGAAAATTAAATTAAGTTTTTGTTTTTGAAATAAGAAAAATGGAGAAAACAAAAATTCAAAATCCAATCGAATCGAATCGAATGATGATGGTTACAATCGATGTATGTAACGTTTAAATCAATGTTTAGTAATCAATAAAAAAAACGACATTTATCTTTGCTATTATCATTGATTAATGACGACGACGACAACGATGTCAATCATTATTTATTTACTTTTTCTTTATTTCAGTTATAGTTTTTTCCCCTTGTTTTTTTCCCTTCAATGTTTATTTTTGAAAAAAAATGTTGTTTAAGGAAATTGATTGATTGATTTGATTTGATGATAACAACAAGGTTATGAATTTAAATTTTGATAACCAAAACAATCGGAAATTCAAATAATAAATGATGATAATTGACAAAAAAAAATTCTTTGTTCTTTTCTGTTCACCGATAGATGACAATGTAAAATATTGCTGAATCAGTATTACATGGCCACATCAAACATTATAAAATTAAAAAGATAGTTGATAATAATCATAATGATGATTATAATCGTATGATCTTTATCTTTATTTTTATTTGAACTTCCAATTTATTTCGCTTTTGTTGATGGCTTTCGATGGATACAATTCATCAATTCATATTCAATTTCAATGATAATTTAGTACATAACCATACAAACACACGTTTAGGAATGAAATTGATTGCAAACGGTTGATTCCAAGGTTTTTTTCCATCTCAATCAAAGAAAAAAAACTATATAACTGTCACATTTAGAGAAGAAAAACCGTTAAAAACAACAAATGACAAGTTTATTTTATCCATGAATGAAAACAAAATGAACAAAACAGCTGTTTTTTCCGTTATACACAACAACCAACACTGAGAGAAAAGTGTGGTTTGCACACGCCAATTTTTTTGAGGTTTGCACGCCAATCGCTAACACATTTACATGCTTTTTTTGATGGCGTGCATACCTCAATGTTGGCGTTATTACGGCATCCAAATCGGACTTTTTTCTCAGTGAAACACAATTGTCACTGAGAGAAAAGTGTGGTTTGCACACGCCAATTTTTTGAGGTTTGCACGCCAATCGCTAACACATTTACATGCTTTTTTTGATGGCGTGCATACCTCAATGTTGGCGTTATTACGGCATCCAAAATGGACTTTTTTCTCAGTGTGTGTTAGAAAATTAATTTAGAAAATTCGAAATGAGCTTGCGCAGTCCACCAGAATTTTTTTTCGTTTTGTTTTCCGTTTTCCTTCACACTTTCAACGCAAAAACATTCGATTTTTGATCTTCCGTTGACAACGTTGTTTATGATTTTCGAAATGTGCAAAAAATTTCAAATTGTTTTTTATCAAATATTCCACAATAAAAAAATTATAGTTCCATCATTATTACTTTCAAAATCAATGATAGTTATTTTAAATGATAAAATTGAATTTGATCAAATCCAAACAATATCTAATGATGTTTTTTTTTCATCTAATTCTAACTTTCATTTTTTCAACTCATTTTGTAAAAATTATTATTGTATCAAATGTGTTTCTTCTTCATAATTTTTTTTTCTTTTCATAATCTTGTTAATGATGTTTGTGCAATTTTTGCCAAACTTTCAAGTTTTAATTTAATAATAGTTTCAATATATATCGGATCAAATTGCAAAATTGAAAAAATAATAAAATTTTTAACTAAAAAAATATTTAAAAAATATCCTAATCATGCAATAATACTAAGTGGTGACTTTAATGCTCACCATAAAACTTGTGGAATGATAAAAGAAATGATCGTCGTGGTCAATTGTTAATATAACATGATGATTGAAAATGACTTAAAAATTATAACCACCGAAAAACCATCATTCAATCGAAAAAATATAGGATCTAGTTTTATTGATCTTACATTTTTGAATAATAATGCGTTTGATATTTTTATCAAAATTGACCAGAATGAATATCTGGATCATTCTTCTCAGCTATTATTTTTCCAAAAAGAAAAATCGTAAATTTTGATTATATAATGTTTAATAAACCAAATTGAAATTGTTTATCATTTCTGGTTATCATCATCATCATCATCGGATGAAGAAAAAAATGAAAAAAAACGTACCAAAAAACGAATATTAGATATTAGAATTCGTTTTTCCGGCATGGCCCGCTCAGAATTACTTAACAACAATGAGAATATTATTCTTTTTATGGATGCAGTCGCTCAGATCTACATTAGATTCAACCGAGTCACTGCCACTATCATCCACTGAGCTTTTTTGTCATTGTTTTATTTTATTTTTGTTTTTATTTTTATTTATTTATTCTGACAAAAAATTTCTATATGTGAACGTGGGTGCAAATGGTGTCCAGTCCGATAGTGCAGTATTAAAATCAAGTAAATTTTATCATTTGTTAAAAACAAATCAATTAAATCTTTCAGAAGATCTCATTACAATTCCTGAATCGAATAATACAAATTCAACAACAACTATTCCTTATGTATTTTTGGCTGATGGTGGTTTTCAACTTGAATCTAAGATAATGACACCATATCGTAAATCCAACACGCCAGCTCGTGTTCGTTTTAATAAAATTCTCTCTCATTCGCGAGTGAATGTGGAAAACACATTTGGAGAACTTGACGTAAAAACAACAACGCAAGTTGTAAAAACTATGTGTTTGCTGCACAATTTTTTAAAAGATGAAGAAACTACTACAAGAATCCAATTAAATCCATCGAATATTGTGACAAATACAAATCAAACAGAAAACAGAACGCCAAAACAAATTCGAAATGATCTTTGCTCATTAATTGAAACATTAACTGAATGATATGTTTATTTTAGAAAATTTGTAAATTTATAACGAATGAAATGTAGAAAAGTATTATGGTTATTAATTATTAAGAAATTATCTTTACAATTGTGTAATAGTCATTTTTAAATTAGCTGGATCCTTTGAAGTAAATAATGAATTATTCAATTGTTGTAGCAAAAAAAAAAAAAAAAAAAAAAAAAAGAAAAAATAAACCCGGATTTCTTTTTTTGTTTGATTGACAATTTCAATCATCAATCAATCCCATAACATCATATATAATTGAAATCGAAATTTGAACTAAAAATAGAATCAATTTTCAATACACCAACGTTCATCATCAACAAATTACAATAACTTTTTTATAATGTTGAAGTAACCAAAAAAAAAAATCGTCCATTTTTCGAAATATACCATCATCATCATCATTATATAACACTATTTTGTTCGATTTGGATCCATTCGAAAAACGACGACGGGACCATTTACGGTCGAAACAGACGACTAAAGCTTGTTTCTCTCGCGCTCACATGTATGCATGTTTCTTTTTTCTCACTAATCACACACAGTGAGTTATATTCGACGAATCTTGTTTTTTTTTTTTTGTTGCTGGTTGTTGTTGTTCATAACGATTTTATGGTCCTCTTTTCTTCTTAATCGATGGTTTTGTGTTTGAGATCATCATCATCATCATCACCATAATCATATGTTTGTCTCATTTCATTTCTAATCTTTCAAAACATTTTCTCATTCAAATTTACGTTTTGAAGTCAATTTTTTTCTCTTTTTATTCAAACACAAAATTCGATTCAGTCGTCATCAAAAAAAAAAAGAACGAAACAAAACAAACAATTCGTTTTTCTTTGTTTTGTTAACAAAAAAAATCCATCAAAATCTTTAGCGTTAGGAATTTTTCACACGTACAGAATAATTTTGAAACGAATAATAAAAATTATGGCACGTGGACAACAAAAACTTCAATCACAACAACGTGCAGCGAAAAAAGCTGCCGAAATGAAACGCCAACAAGGACATGATCAAAAATCAGCTGCACAAGCTGCTTTGATTCATAAATGTTCTGTTTGTATGGTAAGTTTTTATGGTTTGTTCAAATGGATTAATTTTATTTTTACAATTTCATTATCAAATAGTCTCAAATGCCCGATTTAAAGACATATAAACAACATTTTGAAAATAAACATCCAAAAGCAACACTTCCGGATAATCTGAAAGATGTTCAAGCCTAAGTAATAAGATTTCTTTTTGGCATCGAAAATTCTATTTGTTTTCTTTTAATCGAATGAAATTTATTTCAAACAAAAAAAATATTGTATCAGATAAATTACATACCACACACACACATGGAAACGAAAAAAAAAACGTACAATTATCTATCGTCCATCCAATCTATTCATTGATCATCAACACTAATCTTTTTTTTCTTTTTCTTTCCCTAATTAATCAATACAGTTTGTAATTTTTTTCAAAAAAAAAATTTCCAATAAAAAAACAAAAGTTTTCGAATGCAAAAATCCTTTTTTTTTGGTAATTTTGATATTATAATGAAATCGAATGATTTTTGATGAAAAAAAACTTTGAATTCATCTGTATAAAGTCGATGTAGATTTTCTTACTGTCACACAATTTTGTTTGCCCGATATCATTCTTGTAATACCGTTATAAATCAAATAATGTTTAATGTTCATCGATGATTGCCAAGAAAAAAAAACGATCTTTGGAATTTGTTCTTCAGCATTTTAAAAAAAAAAAAATTATATATAAACTTCGAAATCAAAAATAACCATCATAACGAAATTGAAATAAAAAGTGAAATCAATCAATCATCATTAATAATATAGCTTTTTGAAAAAAATGATTGTATGTTCATGTAGCGTATGTTGTCTGAGGGATGAGGGTTAATGTAATTATCATAGATATTATTTAATTAATTATTTTCTTTTTTGAATTGGAACGATTCGAAGGCCAGAACTATATTGTTGTTGATTTGTTGTAATTGTTGGTCTTATGTAATAGGTACTAAGTGTTGATGGTTGTGCTTGATAGGATCCAGTAGTGATAAGTGTTGATGGTTGTGCTTGATAAGATCCAGTAGCGAAAATTGTTGATGGTTGTGCTTGATAAGATCCAGAAGTGATGATTGTTGATGGTTGTGCTTGTAATGTAGTTGTAGCACCACCAATTGGTATTATTGGAATGGTTGGTGCATTACCGGTTGTGATCGGTACAACACCAGTTGAATAGGAGGTACTATAGCCACTGTTAATTGCTTGACCGCTTAAACCGGCACTTCGGGCTACTGATGCTGGAACCAAAACGAAACCTTCCTGGTTGACTATTGGAGCTCCACCAGTTCCGCCGCCAACAAGACCAGTTGTCAATGTAGCAGAACCAGATCGGAATGAGCTTGCGGAAGCACCCCCAGCTCTACCTCCGCCAATAAGACCACCACCACTGATCAATGCACCAGCACCACCGCCAGCGGCTCCGCCACCAACGATACCAGTCGTCAAGGTAGCAGAACCAGATCGGAATGAGCTTGCGGAAGCACCCCCAGCTCTACCTCCGCCAATAAGACCACCACCACTGATCAATGCACCAGAACCACGTCCAGCGGCTCCGCCACCAACGATGCCAGTTGTCAATGTAGTCGAACCAGATCGGAATGAACTTGAGGAAGCACCACCGGAACCGCCACCTCCTATCAATGCACCAGCACCACCGCCAGCGGCTCCGCCACCAATAAGACCAGTTGTCAATGTAGCCGAACCCGATCGGAATGAGCTTGCGGAAGCACCACTAGCACCACGGCCAGCGGCTCCACCACCACTAATTAATGCAGCAGCAGCTCTACCACGACCAGCAATTCCGGCAGCTCCAGCATTTCCTGTACCAGTACCAATACTATTTGGTAGGCTAGCCAAATTAAAGTATTGTTCACGATTTCCACCGGATTGTTCCCACAAAGCTTGTAAACTTTCAATACTTGGAGCATTCGATAAATAGGCAGCTGAATCTGGTTCATGTGAAACAGTACCAACTTCACTGGTGGTTACTTGAGCACGGAATCCATTTTCATCGGCAATATAATCAACACGTCGATCTTGTCCATCAAGACCTTTGATTATATAAAAACCAGTAATTTGACCATTAGCATCACCAGTTTCGGATCGAGAAGTAGCACTTCCGTCATCATTTGCCGAACTAAAAAAAGAAACATTATTCAATTTATAACATATTTCAAGGATAAAAACAAAAAAAAAAAACCTACTCAAATGAAAATGAATAGGGTTCTGGTGCCGGATGTGCTTCTTCTTCTTGTGCACGGGTAAAAGATACTAAGGCCAAGGCCAATATAATCTATGATGATATTATCGAGAACAAAATAAAACAATGAAAATAAAAATTACATTCACTTATAGTAAAAAATTTTCACCTTGAATTTCATTTTGATGAGAATCTTTTTGTTGTTTTTGTTTTCTTGGATAAAAGTTTAGAATAATCGATTCAATATCACAAACACACAACAGTGAAAAAAAACTAAAATCTGAAAAATAAAAACGGAATGAAATTTCAAATTGGACATTCAACGAAATGATCGGATTTTTATCATCTTTTTCATCATATTTATATAGGACATGGCTCTTCTTCTTCTTCTTCATTTACATTTATATTCATTGCTAATGAATTACTATTGAATTTTTGTTTGTTTTCATCAAATTTTTATTTGCACGCTATTCAGCACATAAGCAATATGTTGTTTTTTTCTCGAAAAAAAAATCAGATTCAACATTGAATTTGAATATTGGGCGGAGAATCAAAGATGATGATGAGACAATTCTCAATCCAATGATAATAATGACCATCGGTAAGAAGATGATGATTCCTTATAATGGTTACATCCCCTTAATTTTATTTCTCAGTAAAACAATTTTGTTTGTTTTTTTTTGATAAAAATCTTTTAATTTTCAATTTATTAAAAATTTATTTAAAATTCAAATCAATTCATTAAACAGAAAGAAAAAATTCATTACATTTACATTCTCAAATCGAAACTTAGATTTGAAATAATTATCGATGATCATGGTAATTTTTCTCGACAAAAAAAACCAGTATAATCGTTGTTTCATGATCGGCAACAACAACAACAACAAGTGGCAACAAAATCATCATAAAACCACGATAATTACCATGAAAAGTACCTGTTGCACAAAGAAATGACGGTTTTTCGTTTTGTTTTGTTGCGAATCCATTCAAGCCAGATTCAGTTTGATAAAATCTGACCTTTAAAAACAGCAAAATGAAATGCCTGGAACATTATTGATGTTGCAGTCGTAAATTTACATTGTCATTTCAATGTTTCATCATACATCAATTGATTTTGACCGATTGGGATTTGTCTAATTTTCTGTTACAAGACAAAATAGTAGTTAAAACAACATAATAAACTTTTTTAAATATCGATATTTTATAACAACAACAACAATAATAACAATATTGACTATTGACGTGATAATGATCATCATTAAAAGAAACAAATCTGTGTTATGACCCGATATGATATTCATTAAAAAAAATCACATAGCTTTTCTCGATAGATTTTTTTTTATTTACAATGAAAAATTGAATTAAAAATTTTAAAATCTTTTTTATGATTTTTTTTTCAAAGGAAAAAAAACAAAACAGACATAAACATCCTTTTGTTGTTGTTGTTGATTGGGGAAAAATGATTTAAAGTTTTATTTGCAATCTAATAATTTGTTACTGTTGTTGTTGTTAACGTTAATTATTCAAAACACTTTTATTTGTTTGTGACATGTGTAAATCCCCATAATGAAATGAGATTATAATAATAAAAAAAAGGATTTCATCATTTTAACATCATAATTTATTTATTTATTTTTTTTACAGAAACAATCTGGCCTTGAATGAATGATAATGAATGTTTATTAATGAATTTTTAATTTTATTTAAAAAAATTTAATCAAAATGTTGTTTTATTGGCGATGATATGATTCGGTGAAAAAATAATGATGATGATTCTTGATTCTTATATTCGATATTTTGTTTTTTAGCCAAAATTTCTTTTTTTTAGTAAAGAACACGATTATTATTTCCAGTTGGTATTGGTACTTCTTCATTTTGTACCAAAACTGATGTTGGTGCCGTTGATATTGATCTACCATTTGATGATCCAGCCTGTTGTTGTTGTAGTTGCGCTGATTTGGCAATCATTTCTTCACGATTAGCTCTGGAAATTTAAAAGAAGAAAACAAAAATTCATTTTAAAAACAGCCGGAAGCAATATGAAATCATCATCATCATATGTTTGATGATGAATGATTGAAAAAAAAACATACTTATAGTAACTTACTTTTTACCTAAAGACATTAGAAGATATAATCCACTGGTTGCCATTATAAGACCGGATGCAAGAAACGTACTAACACCTGTACACCAGAAAAATGGTACAGCTGCGAAGCTAATTTAAATTTTTTTTAAAAAAAAGGAAAAATGATAATTTAAAATTTTTTAAAAAATCATTTTTCATAAATTTCAATCTTTTCGAAATAAAATCATTCGAATTGCATGTTTGTGGTTTTCCTCATCATCACCATAGGATGTTATAATTGTAAAGAAAAAAAATCAATGATTTTGATGGTTGAATGGCACGCAAAAAACATCGAAAATCAAATGAATAATAAAGTTTCTTGGAATAAAGTGAAACAGGAACAACAAAAAACGTAATTAATATTGAAAATTTTGATAATGAAAATCGGAAATACAAGCAAAAAAAAAGTTTGCGAATTCCTAGTAATAATGATACATAATTTTATCATGTCGGTCATCAAAGGTGATTGAAAAATCCGAGAAAAAAAAATGATGCGACATGGAACATTCACGAAGATGTAACACAATTTTGTGAATTTTTTTGCGTTGTTCTCTGCCATTATTCTTTGTTATTTTCCACAAAAATAAATTCACAAATCATTAAAGAATTTGCAAACATAAAAAAAATTTTATGACTTTTTTTTCGTTTGTTTCTGGCCACCCATCTGTACATTTTGCAAAAAAGGATTATTGTGATTGCTGATGATCATGTGACTAATAAATTCAAATTTCAATGTTGAAATTTTCAATTTTAAAAAAATGTAATGATCATCCAGTTCAAAACTGGATGTCATTCATTTTATCAAAATCATTGTTTTTTAAATTCAAATTATGGCCTATAATTTTTATCCTTTATATATAAAGGTGTGAATACATATGATGTGATTTAACATGACAATAACGAACGAATGAAAGTTTCGTCAAGAAAAACAAAAACAAAAATGTTATTACTTACAATAAATAAATGGTAGCCTTGATCCATGGTGGACGTTTATTCATCAATGTCGATGGCATATAGGCAAATTCAAAAAATATACAACAACATGGTGCTTCGGTCAATATCATGAGAAAGCCTTCGATGCTAATTTTAAATTTTATTGATTTACGAATTTTTTTTGAAATTGAATTGAATTGATGTGAATAGAAAAGAAATGGAATTGTGAAGAAAAAACAAGATTACAAGATTATTATTTCTTAAACAAAGCAAAACAAAAAAAAACTTACATCAATAATGCACCACTAAATATACATTTTACATTAAATATATCCAATAATAAAAATGATCCACAAATTATGCTTACTATAAATCAATCAATTAATTAGATAAAAAAAAGTGATTAGAAATTCAATTAATTGGATAAATTATCAGGTAGGGGGTGAAATGAATCATTATCGTTTTGTTTTGACATTTTGTTAAATTAACAAAATGTTTTTCCTAACATGTATCACACGGGAAAATAAAGGACATTTTAAATTTTGTTTTCATTCAACAAATCATCATTTAAAATGAATGATCTTGTTTTGTTTATCGTTTCAAACATGAGAATTATCATCATTAGCAAACATGTTTTTTTGAAGAAAAAAAAATTGATTCAAATTTGCGAATGAATTCAATTCAATTCAATCAAGGATAAATTTGAATAATACATCTCACACTGGAAATATTTCAAGAATCAAGGGTAACGATCATAAAAAAAATGGATAAAGAAACGATCAATCTTTTTTTATTTTTTCTCGAATAATTTTACATATATTTAAATGATGGAATATAAAACAAAAACAAATAAAAACATATCATCATCATCATCGGAAATGAGAATTTTCCTCCTAATATTTCAATGATAAAATGAATGGATGACATTTTTTTTCAATGTCAAGTGGTTATTTGATTTCCAAAGAAACATGCAACAAACAAAAAATGTATCCTAAGTGGCTGCAGAGTGGTAAAAACAATTCAATGGTAATCATCATGATGAAGGGGAAAGGGCTAAAGATATTGATCTGTTTTCAGTTCAAAAAGTTTCAATTCAACTTTTCATGTCATCATTTACGGATATATAAGAAACTTGTTGTGTAAAAAAAATCCATGATAATGATTGATCATGATGGACGTGATCTGCATTTTTATTGATAACATGGAGAACATGTGAAATTTTGTTTGTTTTTTTTTATTTACTTGCAAAAAAAAAGTGAAAAAGTAAAATTCAAATTAATTTGGCAATGAGATAAATTTAAATATTAATGTTTTCTATCTATTAATCCATCTCTATGTGTGTGTGCGTATCGACAATGAACCGATAAAGAAATGTCATCGTTTGATGACAAAGACCAATTAACATATTTTTCTTTCTTTGACGTATTCGAATTTGAACCTTGTAATAATTTGTAATTCAAAAAAAATCATGACGAAGAAATATTAAAAATAGTGAAGAAAAATTACAAAATTCATCAAACATATAAAAAAAAACATTACCAACACCGGCAATTGATCCAATAGCACGTGCAACACTAAATATAAGCCATGGTTGATTATCATTATTTTGTTGATTTTGTTCTTGTTGTTGTTGTTGTTCAGGTTTCAATGTTCCGACAATAGTCTGGAATGCATTCATTTTTTTCAGTTTGTTTTAAAACACAATAAATGAAACAAACAAAAAAATTGAAAAATTTTCGTTGTTGTTTTTGTTGTCAATAATGTAACAACGATGCCGGTTGAATTTGAAAACAAAAAAAAGTTGATTGACTTGTTGATTTATCAACTTGTTAATAAAAAATGTTCAAAAATAATCAAACCAAAACGAAATCAATTACTTTTGAATGGCGATTCGTTTATCTATCTTTTTTCCATCTGTTGATCTGAATGGCCAAACAGCAACACACACAAAAACAAACAAATCAACAATATTCCAATGAGTTTATTTTATTTTTACCAACAGAATTTATAAAGCCTAGAATTATGAAGCAAAAAATATATTCAAAACATTAATTAATATTCAAAACAAATGAATCATCAAAAAATTTCACTAACCAAAAGAAAAAAAATATGATTATTATTAAAAAAAAGGCAAAAATATTAATATATCATTGGCTTATCAATCACAAATGTTAAAATCATTATCATCGAATCATTTGCAAATTGTTTTGTATGACGATGTTTATTTAATAATCATCATGGTAACATGGTAACCATCAAACGCAAGAAAAAAAAAAACGAAATGAAATCGATAAATGATTTTAAACTTTGACCTATCCAAGAGTGAAAGTTGGGAAAGAAATTCAACAAATAAAAACACCCACAATTTCGAATTGATTGATTGGGATTTTAAAAATTAATTCGTTTTTGGTGTTGTTGTTGAAAAAAACAGACAACATCGGCGGTGTTGAGATGATTTACCTCGATGACAACGTCAACAACAAACAAAAAGCTCGCAAAGTACCAAAAAAAAAAAATGATCCAAAATTACGCTAGTCGTCGCTAGTATCTGAATGAAAATTCTCCATGCGTGATATGCACACACATGTTGAAATCAACGATATTTTCCTTTTAAAAAATAAGATTTTTTTTGAAAATGTTTAACCTGCCCGGATCACGTAAAAATAATGGACAAAAAACTATAATGAAAAAATTGATTAAAAAAACTAAACATCTAACATTGATTGATAATGAAAATTTCGGAAAAATATTATCAAGTTTTCAGATATTTTTTGAAAATGAATCCAAATCATCAGTTAAAAATATCAATCTTAATCATTGTATTCGACAATTATTATCAGCTTTAAAATCATTAAAATTTATTTCAAAACCAACGGAAAATAATATTGAAATAAATTCTGTAGTAAAATGTTGGAATCATTTACGAAAAATCTATTGTGATGATGATATTTTTCCCGAAACGGCAATCCTTTCGGCATTTTGTACACCATTTATATTGATAAATTTTTTAATGATAAAATTATCAAATATTAATCATGATCAAATATTTAGAATTTCATTTGTTCTTTACGCTCGCTTATTTGCCGAATCAATTGAAGATGAAAATGAATTTAATGATAAAATTCAAAATATTATCAAAAATAATCCAATAATTATTGTTGAAGATATTCAAAAACAAATTGATCGTATTGCAACAAAAACAAATCCATTTTGTCAGGCAACATTCTATTATGGAATTTTGAATTGTGTTTCATTTTTCAATATATTAATTTCCGATGCAATCGAAATTTTTGACCAAATTTTCAATCATTTAATACGATTATGCCGGATAGAATCAAAAAATACATTTCAAATTTATCGTTTATTGAATCAATATCTAAAACTTTTAGTCGATCATCAATGTATGATTGAAATGGAAATTTCAAACAACAACAATATTTCGAAATATTTTGTTACAAATATTTTGGAAAAAACATTATCCATTGTCGATAGTGAATGGGAAAGTCCAATAAACGGTGCAATCACATTGATGAAAGAGAATTATCAATTTTTAATCAAATTTATTATTCAAACCCGATTGGAAGAAGAAAACTTTATCCAACAAATATTAACCGAACAACTAGAATCAGCTTCTCAATTACCTTTTACAAGTAAAGCTAAATACAAAAAATTAGCAGTTTTAACCGAAAATTTATCATTACAAACGAAAAATATTCAATTTAAATTGTTACCTGGATTACCTTTTAAAATGGATTCAATGTTTTCCTGCAAAGTAATTAAACATTTATCCATAACAGCAATAACGACAAGTATTGCGGATTATTATAAATCATCAATTTTTTGGATTGTTTCATCAGCTCAAACCGAAGATGATCAGGAAAAAATCGTATATATACAGGAAAAATGGTCACAACTTTGGCTAATACCAATCACACAGATATTTAAAACTGATCAGATACAATTTATGATTGTTCATAACATTTTAATGGCATCGATTCTTCCATCAACATTACAACATATTCCCGAATCAATGAATCTTATGATGACAAAACTTTCTGATTGTCCATATGGTCAAGTTTGTTTAATACGAATATATCTGGAAAAATATAGTCAAATATCCACTTTATCATCAACATATCAATTACCATCGATAAAATGGTTAATAACAATTCTTACCAATTATGATGATATGATTCGTGTCGAAGGATTAGCATTATTGTGTGATGAAAAATTGATTCGAAAAAATCGGCCACTTGTTTGTGATATTATATTACGATTTTTGCGTAACAATTTAAATGTCGATAATTGTTCATTTCGACAACGAATGATTCGAGTATTGGAACGATTCTTTTACAAGATTATTACATGTCTTTGTGATCGATATGGTGTTAATCAATTACAACCAATCAATGAAGAACATAAAAATTTAATTTCATTCATTTCAAACACATTGAAATTATTAGCCATTTCTCTTTTACCTGGTTCATCATTTCAACGAAAATTTACGGCATTAAATCTTATTGCAGCTATAATAACGTTGATCAAAAATGGTGATTATCATCTAACAATACGAAGACTTTTAACAAATAATAATGATCATAATCAACAAATCGAACCAATTCCAATTCGTTTTATGTTACTGTATGGAATTATCGATAAAGATGATAAAATTCGAAGATTAACAAATGAAATTCTGAATCAATATTCCAAAACTTCGTTATTATCATTAGGTCAAGATGATGCGTATAAACTTTTTTCCAATAATTGGATAGAATGTTTGTACATTCATTACAGTCGATCGTTTCGTCATCAAGAATGTCATATTGGTGGATTATTATGTAAATATTTAATAAATATTGATCCAATTGAAAATATTCATCATATTTTTAAATTGGTTAACAATTCAATCGAATTATTTTATTCGGATTCATTTCGTAAACACATGTTACAATCATCACAATCTAATCCATTGCATGGCTGGTTATTAACCTTGAATCAATGTTTAGATTTTGATAATCTTGCTCATCATTTGTTTGAAACAAAATCGACAGAAGAAAAAGGTTCGACAGTTATTCGAAGCAAAATAGTTGAACCTATTATTAACCTGTGTTTCGATGTTTTGGAATATTTCCTTGAACTATTGACGCCTAAAAACGATCTTGATATAGAATATGATGAGGATGGTGATGATGAAAATTTTTCTTCACCATCATTTTTAGAGATGAGCGAATCCATTAAAGAAATTATTCAGAAAGACAAAGATTTCGATAATTATAAAGATTTTACTTCGACCAATGAATTTCAATTAATTCTTTCAATGTGTTGGCTAAATATGAAAGAAAGTTGTTTTTTGATTGCCAATTTATCCACATTATCTGCCGATTTACTTTGTTGTTTAATCAATCGAACTGATTATGATGATATTCGTGATTTTCTTCTTTTATCAGCGGAAAAATTATGCCAAAGTGTTAATCGAATGGCCAATCTAATGCAACGTTGCCGTCATCGTGGTGTCATCGAAGCATGCAGTATTTCATTGACAAAATTTACTCGGTCATTTTTACGCATTCATTTTTATCTTCATCAGATACTTGATTCAGATTCATCCATACTACATGAATATCGTTTGGCAATGAAAAATTTTGTCGAAGAAATATTGGCCGTAATTACACGACATAAAACACAATTGAAAACTAGTGTAACACGACGATCGGCTGGATTAGCATTGATTATTCAATCGGTATTGATCGGTGAAGCAGAATCATTTCAAAAAGATAAGACTAAATTATCCGATGGTAATAGTTGTCAGAAAACTTTATACGATCAATTTATTGATATTTTAATCAACATTTCACAATCACCGATTGATAATAATGATGCCGATGAAAAAACCGATCTACAACAAGCAAATGCTATGCACGTTCTTCGTTCGATTTTAGGCACATCAGTATTGTCACAAATGAATTATAAAACAGCGGAAATTTTATTTCCAATCTGTTTGAATGGTTTTATCAGTCCGTATTGGCAGATACGTAATGCATCATTACAATTGTTTGGTGCCTGTATAACAAGACTATTAGGTCAGAAAAAAAGAACCAAATCTAAACCGATTGCAGATCATAATAATGATGATGATGATAATGATAATGGTGATAATAATGATGGCGAGATTGAAGAATCGACAATTACAATGAATGAATTTTATAGTCGTTATCCTAATTTATTGAAATTAATTTGTCAACATTTACAACAATCATCATCATCATCATCATATGAAGATCATCGTCCAGAAATAGTGCCTGTATTAGCATTAACAGCTTCGTTTACATCTTTTGCTCAATTTGATGAATCAAAACAATTGATTGAAGTGAAAAATTGTTTAAAAAATTCATTTATTCAATACATTGAATGTAATCGTTGTTGGAAGATCAGAATGTTAGCAGCTAAATCTTTAACAAATCTATCGACATTATCCGAAATGAATGAATTTCTAACTAATTCATTGAACAATTCGACAATAACATCAAATCATTATCATGGTCTTTTATATTGTGCCAAATATATGATTGAGCAAAAATCTAATTTCGAATCAAACAACAACAACAATAAAATTGAATGTTATCGTCAAACACTTTGCAAACGTTTTGAACAATATTCTCATACGATTAAAGCTTTTTACATTTTACGACCATTATTTCAATCAATTTTTCATAAAAAGATTGAAAATTTAAATAATTTTACTGATGAAAATGAATCAATCGAAACAACAAATGATAATATACGATTAGATAGAGAAAATGATTTACAATGGATTTTTGAACGAACATCATTTAAAAATGCTGATAATATTCGATTATTAGCTGCAAAACAAATGAATGAATGGTTACGAAAAAATCATAATAATAATAAACATGATGTACAAACATTGATTCTTATTGCACAGATTTTATTGGCTTTGTTCGAAGATGAAGATCGTACGGTACGATTTGAATCATTAAAAATTGGTGAAATTTTATTCAAAAATCATCAAATAATATCAACAAATATAACTATCGATATGTTTATCGATTATTGGCTAATCGAAAAAAATCCTAATGGTTATCGTGCATTATTCAAATTGATACTAAAACGTTTTGAACAATCATTATTGTTTATCGAAAATGTTGAACAAATGAATGATATTTTATTTGAAAAAGAAGAGAAAAATGTTTTTGCCGAACCTTATCTGATCAATATTCGATTATTGAATTCATTCATTAATCATTCAAATTTAATTCAAGAAATTATTAATGAAGAATATGATCGAAATGAATTTGAAAAACTTACCCAAAGATTTTATAAACAATTAAAAATTAATGATCATTATAAATCATATAGAAATGATATAATGTTTAAAGGTATTTGGCGATTACCGAAATATTTTCTATTTGTTATCAATCATCTATTATTTTTACGTTTAGCATTATTGATTGAACCAGATAATCTGGATCATCAAAAACAAACATCATTAATTATTGATAATAATCCATTCTATTTACAAGAACTATGTAAGGAATTTAATACAATCAAAATGGATTTAATTCATTTTGAATTTTAATTTTTTTTCAAACAATTTTGCTATGATCAATTTTTTGTTTTGTTGTTGTTGTTTTTGAAAATAAAAATTTTTTTTAAAGATGAATATCGAAATCTAATTTTTTTAGTTCTTCTTCGGATGGTAGTGTTATTTTTGCCGGATCAACAAGATTTGGATCGATATATGGCAGTCCTAATTTTTCTCTACGATCAATTTCCAGAAATGCTTCTCTCTGTGCCCAATCCCAACCACTATAAATAAAATTGAATAAAATTAGATGACAAGAATTTTTATCATTTGAAAAAAATAAATCATACTCAATGTAAGGATAATAGTAAATTATCCAACTAAACACTAAACAACCAAGAGTAAAATAGGTGAAAAAATAGACATTGGCCAAATGATAATCTTCTTTTTGATCAACTTTATCGAATCCAAATGAAATCCAATTCTAATTTTAAAATATAATTTAAATATCAATAATGTTGAAATTAATCAAAGAAAAAAGGAAAAGAAACCATACTTTTTGTGAACTAACATCGGCAAATTCTTTTGCCGTTTGAGGACCTTTTGGTTTTGTTTCTTTCAAATATTCCGGTTCAAAAACTTCCACATGACTATCATCTTTTTTATTTGTTGTTTTAATTCCACGTGTAATCATTAATGATGACGGTGATGACCATTTTAAATTAAACGAACTTTCGGCTATTTTTGTAATCATATGATTTCGATGTAAACATCTTATCAAAGTCAAATTAGCTTGACGATGATTTAGAAGAACAAATTTTGTAATCGAACGAAACAACATCATTCAACAATAATGATCTATATGATGTATTACCGAAACCAAATGAATTTGAAACTCCGAAAAAGAAAAGAAAACCAAAATTTCGATGTTTTATTTTTTTCGATGAAAAAAAAACAAATAATAAAAAACACTTCATGTCCTTGTCCGGTCATAGACAACGTTCAGAAAACAGACCAAACAGATTCTCAACATCATTTTTTATTCGTTAATCGATGTTGTAATAAAAAGTGTTAAATCTTCTCATTTCGAAGCACGTGTTAATTATGTCCGCATTGAATTATCATTGAAATCAATTTAATTTCTAACAAACAAACAAAATAAAAAAATGTCTATCGGTCTAAAATCGTTACTTATATCTTATCAACAAACATTATCGATGCGTACTTTATTGTCAATGGTCAAAAGAACATCAATAAATCAAAATTTGAATATTGTTGTTTGTGATAATAATATACCTTTATCGAATTCATGGCGTTATTATCATCATCATCATAATCAAATAATTGGCCGAAGAAATAATAATGAACAATCATCATATTCGTACAATGTATTAATAAATGAAAAGCAATCAATTTTATCGACAAAATCATCTGATTCATCAACTACAAACGATTCGAATGTTGATCCAACAAAAGCATCAGAAGAACAATTATCATTGATAAGTCGACGACTAACTGATAATGTGAGTTTTCTTTTTGTTACCTGATAAATTGTTCTGATCGTGAATTTCTTTTTCTTTTTTTTGAATAGTTGCCCGTTTTTTTCCAAAAACCACATGATTTCAGAGTCTATAATCGTAATATTATTTTTGAAGATAATATTCGTAATGTTCGAACTGTAGGTATGAATGCTTATGCATGGCAAATAGCAAAGATTAAAATGGGTGCACACTTTAAATATGGTAAAGTTACGTTTAATATATTGAAATTAACTCAACATGTTGAAGATTCTACTATTAAAATACGTTGGCGTATTGTTTCCTATCCGGGTAATCAAATTGTTTTTGCATTCTGGAAATTTAAACTATGGAATACAAAAGAATCATTGGATAAAGTTAAAGATGAATGGATTGATGGATTTTCAATACTTCATGTTGGTGGTCATGATGGTCTTATTCATCGTCATGTTTGCGATAAAATTATGCCCGATACGGATGATGTTGAAACGAAAAAAACTGATAGATTGGCAGCCAAATTAGGAGTTGCTTGATTAGTTATTATTTCTTTTTTTTGTTGATAAATTTCTTTTTATTCAAATTTTTTTTCTTATTTAAAATGAATTAAATTTGAATTATATGGTTAGATTTTATGATTGTATAAAACAAATGATGAGTATATATATAAATTAATTTAAAAAAAAACAAAAATTCATTTACAATTTTTCGAAAACTTTTTTAAATCCACAAGTTTTACATGTTTGTTGATAATAATCACTATCGGAATCATCCGAATCATTAGGATTTTCAATAGATTGTTCGGGACCAAAATCATGTTCATGTGATTGGCTATGTAATCGTTTTTGATATAATGAACTTCGTGCTTGCATTCGTAATTCTTTTATTTGTTTATCAAATTGTTTACGTTTTCTACCTTCACGTTTAGCTTGACGATTTTCTCGTTCTTCTTCCAATTGTTCTTCAGTACCCCAAACTTCAAGTGCACGTTCTTCCACTTGAAAACGAAGATAAAGACGCATATGACCACGTGCATATTCACGAGGATTCTTTTTCAATAAACATTTAAGCGGTGGTTCACGTTTATCCAGATCTACATCGGTCAATAGATATTCTTGTTTAGCTTCAGTTCTAGTAATTAATTGATGTTTTTGTTTCAAATCTTTACAAATATCACAGATTTTTTCACCAAAATTTGTTAATAAAAATGAGTTACTAAAATTATCTTCACATTCATCGCAAACATTTTCTTTAGTATCCGGTTTGATTGGTAATTGTGTAAATTTTGATGTTGTTGCTGAAGTAGCCAAAATTTTCTGATCTAATTCTTGACGATCAACAAAAAATCCACCACCATGATCTTGGCTAATATGAACATTAAGTTCATTGTATTTTTCCAAACGATATACTTCATCGGTTGTTAGATCACGTTGTTTTTTTTGTTGTCGAAGTAATGCTTTTTGTCGGTTACGTTCGATTTGAGCAATTTGTTCGGTTGTTAGCTCGACATTTTTATCGGTTGACATTTTTGGTTGAAAATTTAAAAAAAAAAAACAAAACAAAATCCGTATGGCCAATAGATAATTACACAAAGCGACACCTATCGACATAAATGATTAGTTTATACAGATCAACTTTTTTTTTGATTAAAAAATTTTATTTCACTTTTAATAATTAATTTTTGCTACAATTTTTTTGCCCAATCTTATCATCATTTTTTTGGAAAAATAATTTTCAACAACAAAATCTAACCAAAATTGAATGATGGACCATAAGTTCTCTGTTTAGATTCCTTTGTTACGAGCCAAACGACGTCGCCATACCAAATACGGTAATGAGTATGGAATCGAAAAGAATAAGATCATTTTGATGGCCAAAGAACGACCATTGTGTGTATCAAAAGGAAAACTCTATGTAAAACATTCAAGGGAAAAATTAATTTCTTAATGAATTCGAAATTTCATAAAACAAAAGAAAAAAAAATACTTACAGCTCCTTTGTAGACAACTTCTTTATGATCATGTGATCGTGCCAATGATTGACGCATCACACTTCTTGGAATCAGATTCAATAAACGGGTCGAAATCATTGTTGATTTTTAATAATAAACGGATGAAAAAGAAAAAATTCAGTAAGATTTAATCAGAATCCAAACAAAACAGCAACACTGTCTTTGAGAAATGAGCTCAATGTGAAAAACGACATTCGACTATATACACATTGGTGGATAGAACCCAAACTACTCGTGACATGCAGACAAAAACAATCCGGCCAGTCATCGCGCAAATCGTAAATGTTAAACAAAAAAAAATTTCTTGAATCAATTTTCCATATCGATTTTTGGATTTCTAATTTCAATCAAAATACCAAATTAAATGAACATTGTTGATGATTCAATACTAATGTGTGTTTCATCAAATTATGGCCATTATAATTTGATTTAATTAATCGTATCATCGAATATGAAGACCAAAGATACCAAAAATGGTCAAATCATAATGCCAAAATCATTATCCACATTTTTGTTTGTTTGTTTGATCTCATATTTCCTTATAACAACAATGAGCTAATAATAATAATTGATCTCTTTAATATTTAAATTATGTCCAAAAAAAACAAACATTAATAATCATAGATGCAAGTCATTCATTCATTCATTTTAACATTATTAAAATCTGATCCATATTATAATTGGGACATTCATCTAAATGAAAATCATTGTCAAATAATTTGAAATCAAAACTACAAAAGCGACAGATTAAAACAAAATTAGGATTTGTTGTTGTTGTTGTTATTTATTCTCCCCCTTCTGACATACCGATGATTATTTTTTGGTAACGACAACAACCAATCTATTTACCAAGACAACGTTAAAAACAAAAATATTTCAATAATCGTCATCGATCAATTATTGAATGCATTGTCATTATCGATAATCACAAATCACAAAGGTTTGTATAAAATCTGTTTGTTTTTTTGTTTTTTTGATAACAAAATTAAATTTTTTTTTCACCTAAAAAAACATCAATTTTTTTTTAGTTAACGATGAAAAAGAAAAAGAAAATTGAAATAATGAATAAGAAGCAAAAACGCCTTATTTATCATCATCATTTATTATCGAACAAAATTCATTTTCAACATTCTTCGATTTTTTTGTTATTTTACATCTTTATCTTTATGCTCATAATTCAATGTATGTATTGATATATGTGTGTGTTTGTTTTAATGATAATTAAATGATATTTTCAATTATAGTCATCAATATATTAGCCATTGAAGAAGATCATTCATTATTATTATCATCATCATCATCAAACATTATAAATTCAACGATCAATAATGATCAACAAAAGCCTTTATTTAAAATCGATTGTTATAGCCTTAAGATTGGTCAATTTCGTTGTGATCCAATTGAAATCGATGAAGATACACAACAGCCATTTGGTTGTTCAGTAAATAATCTAGCACCAATTAATTGTACATTAATTAATGGCCTAATCTGTGATGAACAATCAAAAAATTTGTCCATAACAACAAAAAATGATTATAATCAACGTATACAATTAGCCATACCATGTCAATATACAAATGGCTATTCATATGAAATAACATTATTATTATCAATATTTTTGGGCATGTTCGGTATTGATCGTTTCTATCTTGGTTATCCGGCCATTGGTTTGCTCAAATTCAGTACATTAGGTTTTCTATTTTTAGGCCAATTTATTGATATTATATTGATTGCCATGCAAATAGTACGACCAGCTGATGGTTCAAATTATATAATCAAATTTTTTGGACCAAAATTAACGATCATTAATTCATTTCGTCATCAACGTTTTGGATTGTTTGATAACATTCCATTTATATATGATGATAATGATAATTTTACCGATTATCGTATGGTTATACATTCAGGTTTTGATCTTTATTTCTATCCACCATCAACAACGATCAATAATAATTTGGCAATTGTTTCGAATCATTTTGTTGGCAATGAAACATTGACCGCTGCCCATCATACGAATTTGTAAATGATCAACATCGATTCAATGATGATCATTCTCAAAATTAAAAATTGCAATTTTTGTTCTGTTTTTTTTTCTTCACTTAAACTTTATTTGTTCTCATTTTTTTTTCTTTAAATTTTCAAATGTATAAAATAATTTTTTTTTAAATTTTAAAATAAAAATTTTAATTTGTTGAAAAAGTTTCGATCGATCGACAAAATCCAATCTGTATTTTTGTTAAAAAAAGAATACAAAAACAAATTGTTAGTATTGATGATTCGTCTCAAAATCATTGTTGAAAAAAATTGATTAAATTGAGATGAAAAAAATACAAAAAGGGTTTTATTTTGCATAATAACGGGGTTACAAGTGTATCGTAATTAAAAACAACATGAACACGTTAATTATGCCTTTTTTTAATGATTATTGATCTAATTCTTGAAAAAAGAAATGTTTACCTTTAATTCCTAAGACACAACGACTATCGAAATCATCTATAGAAAATGAAAAAGAAAAAAATGTTAGATAAACCGACTTATTGCCAGGACAATTTAATTTTGTCTTTCAATGTTACTTATTTATCTTGAATATATGGTTTTTTTAGCATAAATAGAAAATTTCCATGCATACAAACATAATGTCCAGTACAAGGAAAACTGCTTTTTTATGCAATTAATAAATTTAAATAATTTTAAAATAAAAAAAAAACTTACAAAATTATAAAAAATCAATCTCAAATTTCATTAAATTCTTAAAACAGGAAAATGTGATTTACAATTGCAGCCATGCATTCTAAAAATCATTGTAACATTCTATATGAACAAATCATTCGCATTTGCCAAGCCAATTCAAATATTGATGCTGCTATCCAAAAAAAAAAAATAATAATAAAAATCTTCCATCAATGGTAGTGGTATTGAATGTTCCAAACAAAATCATTTGGTATCCTCCTCTCTTTCTCATCTTCTCATCCACGGATTTCTCTCTTTCTCTCGTATTTCTGTGTGTGATGTGTTGTGTGAACTCTTATTTCGATTTTTTTTTCTTCACATCATTCGGATAGTCAAAAAAAATCAATGATGAAAACAAAATCGTTTCATGGAGCGATGATGTAAAAATTACCATCAAAACAATAACAACGGCCAAATTCATGATGTAATCGATGTTTGTTTGTTTGTTTGTTTTTTCTTCTTCAATCTAAATCTCATTGATGGAAATTCTTTTTTGGAATTCAAGAATTTGTGAAAAAAAATCATTGAATCATCATCCAGAACATATTACGTAAATTTAACGTAATTTTGACAAGAAAATAAAAATTACGTTTTTGTTTGTTCGTATTTGTGTCGTTCGTATGTTGAGGGTCATTTCGTTCCAAATTTGTTTTTTTTTTGTGTGTTTTCGTCCTTCGTTCGAATTGTGTTTTTATTATTATTTTTTATCATTCGCATCATTTTCATTCGAAAATAAAAGTATCAAAAAATTTTTATTCATCATCATCATCATCAATCCCATTCGAATGGTAAGTTTTTTTTCCCGATTCTTTAAATGTTTCAAATTCCGACCAAAAAAACACAAACAACATTGGAAAAAATGCAGGAAAAAGAAATCAACAACGTGGAAAGATATTATTGTTTATCTTGAATGACAATCTTTGTCGTTGTTTGGAATTTGCCTGAAGGTTTTTTTGCAAAAAAAAATTATTTTCCTACATCGTCGTCGTCATCATTTGAAGTTCAAGTTTTTTATGACAATTTTTTTTCTTCTTATCATTCGAAATGTTTTGAGCTCATTTCATTAGCAGAATTCGATTGATAAAACATCAATAGATGCACATTTCAAATGAAAATTATTCATCAAAAAAAAAGAACACGTATGACCTTTTTTCCCGTTAGAGTAAGCCTTATTTACATTTTCAAAATTGTTTTTTTTATAAATCAGACAACAACAACAACAAAAATGCAGGAAAAAACAATGAAAAAAAAATTTGATCCATATTATTTTTGCGATATAAATCTTTTTTTTTTTTTTTTTGCATTTGTTTTTTAAACGGTTGTTTGATTTCCATCTTTTATTGAAAAAAATGTACAATTTTTTTTTGTTCATTTCAAACATGAAATAATGTTGATCCCATTTTTTCCCTCGTTATTATTGCTGCTGCATTTTATTTGAAAAATGTATTTTCGATCAATATATGATGATAATTATCTTTAATCATCATCTTGTTGTTGTTGTTGCTTGAATTATTAGCTTGTTTGATGTTTGAATGGTAAAAAGCATCATATTAAAAATTAGGAAAACTTATCATAATCATTTTAGCTTGTTAGCCATTTTTTTCGTTTTGATTGTTGTTGTTGTTGTTACAATCAATAATCATTTACAATCAATAATCATTCGTTTTGATTTTGTTTTGTAATACAAAAAAAAGAAAGAAAGAAAAGAATCTAGACGCCCTGAATTTGTTGTGACTGAAATCTTTTTTTTATCCTTTCGATTTGTGAAAAAAAATTTCACCTATTCATTCAATCATTGATTCATAGATGTTTGTTGTTAAAAATTTGGCAACAATCATTATTGTCAATTGGTTCCAACAACAACAACAACAATCAACCAACTAACCAACCAACCATATTTGATGAATGGAAAACATCTGCTGCTTTTTTTTAAAATTTCATATAGATTGATTGACTTGAAAAGAAAAGGAGAAAAAATGGAATGTAAATTATTTTACAATTTTGAAATCAAAATTGTTTGTGTTTTTTTTCAATTCTCAAATCTGTTTTTCTTTCTTTTATGAATCAAAAAAAAATGATTATTTCAATCATTCATACGTACACAAACACAATGAAAGACATCTGCATTCGTGAAAGAAAAACCCTCACTTATTCTCTCCTACACAATATATTCAATATTTAATTTGAAATTTTATTTTGTTTCCTTTCACATTGATTTTATTTGATGATAATATTTCTCATCATCATCATTGTCATCAACAATCCGTGTGTGGATACAAGTGGATATTGTGATTTTTTCTTTTCAAAAGTATTAGATTTCAATTGAAATAATGATGATGATGATAATCAGGATATGATTTTTATTATTATTATTATTAGTATTTCAGATATGATTTCTTTCCTTTCTTTCGGTGCAAAATACACATAGTGATAGTGATAGTGGATATTTTTTTCTTTGAAAATAGTCAATCTTTGATAAATGATAAACCATTTGGTTTTGATAAATCCCAGTCATTAATTAATTAATTCGAAATACATTGATTATAATGATGATGATGGAAAACAAAATTTCTGAATTGTTGAATAATCCATATTTTGAATACAATTTTTTTGTTTCCTTGTGTTTATTTCAATCTAAAATATTAGAATTTCCAATGTCGTATTCATTCATTCATTCATTTTATTTTTCTATTTGTTGAATATCAATTTTCTATTTATATATTTGTTTCTATCTATGGATTTTGTCATTTTTTTCTAATAAATGATTACTGCGTAGGCTTGATTCATTTTTTTTTACCGAAAAAGAGTTTCACATCCTTTTTTTCACTCCCCCCACTCATATTGAAGTTGATTTCTTTTTTGTTTTTATTAATTCAGTTGACAATGATGATGTTTATGATCAATTTTTTTTTTTGAAAAATAGTGTAATAAAGTCTCTTTTTGTTTTAAAATATAATTTCTATTGTTTTTTTTTTATTATTTCGAAATTGACAGAATCCATTTTACATTCATTCTCATTTTTACATTGTCATATTGAATTGTTTACTTTTCCCCTTTCTTCCCTATAAATAATTGATGATAATGACAGTTATATTTGATGATAATAATGATGATATGAAATTTTAACAATTGACAATTATCATTTTTCACTACGTTTTTTCTGCTGTTGTTCTGTTGTTTTTTCATTTTTTTTTTTTTTGATAGTATTGATTATTGATCGATTTATTTTTTTCATTTCAAACAAAATCTGTATTTGGATATTGATAGTTGTTTTTGTTGTTGTTGTTGATTTTGATTTAGGAAAGTTTTTCGTACATAAATTTTATTTCTATATTGATGATCATATATGGCTGGATTTGAATCGGTTTTCCTATTATATCATCATAAGAATAATGTATTTTTTTTGTCTGTTTATTTTAGTTATATACTGTAGACTTGAACATTTTTTTCCTTTTCATCTATCGATTATTTCCATATATTTTTTGTTTTTGGATTTTGAAACTATCAACATTGAAAGAAAAAATTGTTTATTTTAAAAATTGATTTTTAATACATTTTCTTTTTTCATCTTTTTTTTCTTTAAATTTTAATCCAGAATCAATTTTTTTCTCTATTACATGCGCAAAATAGAAAAAAAATTCTGATTTTCCAGCATTACTACCGGGAGCTACTGTTTATTTATGTGATTTTATTATTCAGAAAGACGTGGGTGGAACAATTTTTTGTTTCATAAAACATATATATTTAAACATACACCCAACAACGAATTACAAATTACAAATAATAATAACTTTCAATATATAAATGATGATTTCAATCATACAATTAATTGTATTTATAATCATATTTATATTATTGATTATAGCATTTTATTATACGATCAAACGATGTTGTCTTATTTATTAACATTTAGAATTGAATTGAAGAAAAACATGAAACAAATTAAACGAGTTGAAATATTCATTAAAAAAATTGAACTTTTAAATGAAAATTCATAAATCAACAAAGCAAGAATTTTTTCATCAAAACAATATTGTTGAACAAAAAAAAAGAGGAAGGAAAAAATCAATGATAGCAAATATAATGTTGATGATGATGTGAAATCAAATTTTGCCGCATCCATTTTGATTTCATTTTTATTACAGCGACAGACATTTTTGAAAATTGTTAATTTTTTTTCTGATTTAGAATTGAAAATCTTGATATATTCAGACATCACCAGCTGCAAGTTTGTGTCTTTTTTTTCAATTTGTTATTTTCCCAAAAAAATTTTCTTCGCTTTTCTGTGCTTTTGTTTAATTTCGAATCCAATTTCTAAATTTGGTTCCTTCTCCTCTATCATTGATTGGCTAATGATTTTTTTTTTTTGCTTTTGGAAATTGAACGAACAAAACTCAATCAACCCGAACCAAAAAAAACGAAAACAAATTCATAGTGTTTAAAATGGAATGAAACAGCAACTTTCAACTCATTTTTTCTTTCTCTCTTATTTTTCCCATCAATAATAAACCTTGTGATGTGAAATGATATTTTTTTTCGATTGGCGTTTTTCTCTTCCAAACAAAATGAAACGAAATTCATTTGTTTTTTCCCCTATGTAAATAATATAAATTGAAAATTTACTTAAAATAGTGATGACAATGATTAACAACAACAACAACAACATGAATTGAGTGAAAAATTAACTTTATTTTCTTTTCGATAGTATCAGTTCATCATATTCTTCGTTCTATTATTGTTTTTTCTTTTTCATCGATATTATCAAGAAAACAAAAACAAACATCATGATAATTTTTGACCTGGAAAAAAATTTGTCATTGTCTATTATTTTCAAACTTACATCGATTTTGATTTAGGGTATTCATGTGTGTGTTTTGATAATTCTTTAAGTTTTCTTCTTTTAAAATGATGTTTCATTTCTCTTCAAATTATATTTTATGCCTTTGAATTTGATTGATTCAAAATTCATTTACGCACAATTTCAATTTTTGTTCAACTATAATTTCTATCCATTTCGCGATTGTTTACTAATCGGGAACATCTTTTATTAATTGAAAATAACGAAACCACCGATAAATAATCATTTGATTCTCTTTGATTTGTTTCTGAACACATATCCATTTTTTGTTTGTTTGTTTGTTTGAAGCACTTTAATTCATCATACTCAGCTAATAATAATTTAAAAAAAAAATTTGTTTCATTCACAGGTAAGTTCATTTTTTTGATAAATTCGAGTGAACAAAAAAAAGAGGTAGAATGAATGGTATTTCATTTTTTTTAAATAGTCATAAATAGATTGATGAGAAAGAAAATTTTCCTTTTCTTCGTTATCCAAGTGTGTTTTGTTATTATACAATATATTTTTTTATTTTTGGTATTGTTTTCCGATTAACCGGAAATATTGAATGTCCAAATAGAATTGGTATATATGCGCGTATGGTTAATTTTAGTAACATTTTGGGTATGCATAACAATGAGAAAAAGATAGATTTTGGATAGTGTTTCACACAAACTTACTTAAACAGACAAACAAACAAAAAATAAATATCATCTTTTCTACCAAAGATATTCATGTCATGTTTACAATTCAAAATAAAACAAATGTTTCATTTTTTTCCCGTATTTGTTTGTGTTTATTTCATGTATCACACACACACTCAAACACAATATAATGCATTTTTCATTATAACATCTATTGAATTGAATTCCTATAGTAGTCGTCGTTCGTTTTTCTTCCCAAATATCTACCCACCTATGACACTAGCCCACACTGTAAAATATTGCAAAAAAATGATATATTTGCGAATTTAAAATGTGTTTACTTTTTTTTGTTTTTGAAATTCCATATAATTATAATTCATTTTCTTTTTTATTTGTTTTTTTTTTCAATTTGATAAATTTAGAAAAACAAAACAATACGATTGAATAATTGGAACATAAAATGGCTTAGCTTTTTCAAAACAAACCTTGTAACGTTATTTGAAAATAAACACAACAAAAATTTATCAAACGTACAATGAACAAATTTCAAACGCCCGATTCGATTGATTCATTATCAGTTGACAGAAATTGATTGGATATTATTCTTGTAATCGTTTTTTTTCTCATTTCCCTGGTGTCATTTGAATCTGTGATCAATTTTACACATCAAGAGCCTCTTTGGTTGATTATTTTATTGCAATTTTACAAACTAGAAAGTTTTGGAATGATTATAGTAATCATCATCAAATAATATTGAATAATTTATCCAAAGAAAAAAAATCATCGTTGTTCACCTACGATAAACATTGTTATTATTATTATTATTATTGTTTTTAGTAAAGTTGCAATATAAAAAAAGAAAAGAAAACATTCTACGTTTGGAAATATTAACGAGAGAAATAAAAACAAAACAAAAAATGACATTTATAATGAAGAAGAAAAAGAATAAATTTCTTGTAACAATTACGATTGAACAATTGAATTCTGTACCATTTATGAATTCGGTATTGTTTGTAAAATGTCGACTATTAGATGGTGGTTCATTTGTTGATTATACTGATCGGTAAGTTTATTTTTATTTTTATTTTTTAAATGACTTGACTGCAACAAAACAAACGAGCACATCTTATATAGATATTTTTTTTCTCATTATTAGCATCATAATAATAATGAAATTTTTGTTTTGTTGTTGTTAGAAATGACCATTTCGTGACAATTGTTTGTGTCTGTATGTGTGTATATATCTTTATTTAGTGCATAGAAAAGAGATTTTTTAAATTACATTCATTATGATATCTTCTTGTTGATAAAAATGATGCCACATGATTAAAAATACCACATTTATTCAATAGGGTTTTTTTCAGATTTTGAATTTGAAAAATAAAATTTTTACAAACAAAAAAAAAGACAATCTCCATAAAAACAATACAATAATGCAGGTTTAGTTGTTTTTTTTTCGCCCAAATCTGTGTAAAGGAATTGAAAAAATTAAATTATTTGATACACACAGAAAAATAAAGTCGTAAAATATACGGCAAAATTCATAACATTTTTGGGTTTTAACGTCATCCACAAAATGTTATGGTTTTTCTTTCTTTTTTGTATTTCTGGGCAAAATCCATGAAATATTGAGGCAAAAAACTCAAATATTTGTGGCCAAAAAATCATGAAATATTCTGGAAAAGACCTAATATTTCTTGGAAAAATCCATGAAATATTCTGGAAAAAGACTGAATATTTTTGGGCAAAAAATCATGAAATATTCTGGTTAAAAATATTTTTATTTACAAAAAAAATGCGAAATAAAAGAGAAAAGAAAGATAAATTTAGCCGACTAAGGTGGCATAAAGATCATTTTTAAATTTATAAACAAAAAGTAAACAAGTTAATCAGTGAATTAAATGATAAAAAATTAAGATTATTGGCCAAGGATAGATTGAAATTCTCCGATTTGTTTGCTTTATTTTCCAGATTATCGCTCAAATCATGGCTATGTGATTTCTAATAATTTCTCATGAATGGATGAATCTTCCTTGGTTGCCCTCAGTTCACCACTGATGCTTGCTTGAGTTCCATATCGCTTCCGATTTCTCGTTCGACCGTTGGAGATTTCCTTATCCAGCCACAACGCTTTCTATTGTTTTTTCCATGTTTTGAGCCGTTACACAAAATAATATTTTCTGATTCGAAAAATAGTCAAATGGCAAACGAAAAACAAAAACTTCGTTTAAAAACAAAAATGCTGGATTCGAATTATTTCAATTGTTTAATTGAATTATTAACAATGTTTCGAATGTTAGCGAATTGTTTCAAATTTCAAGTTCAATTGTTATGGCTCAATCGAACAAACATCGATTTACCAAATCTTTTCATGAATCGATCATGAATCCAATCTGATATTCAAAAGCAATTTTAGGTTATAAGTTGTTTACGAAGCCAGCGTGGACAACAGCCACTAGTTTTGGCTTCATGATCAAATTGCCACATCTGACCCCTTCATATTTTTTAACCAAATTAGATATTAGGAACTCATCTTAGACAAATGAAGGAAGATCCAATCCAATACCTTCTTCTTTAGCCCTATTGAAAAAAATTTGCTTAGGAAACATCCATTTTGTCTGTATGATTATTCTGTCCGGAAGATAGGATAGGATAGGATTCCATTCTCATTGAAACGTGGTTTCAAATCAATCATTTTTTTGTAGATCCAACTTCGCAAATTCATTGCAAACGCGATATGTTTGGCCGAGTGTCAAATTGTACATATTTTATTATGAAATTTTGATTAATCCAAAAATGAAAAAAATTTTCTAAGTCCAGAAATTTTTCATGAAATATTGAGGCTAACAAAAAAATCCATGAAATATTGAGGCTAGCAAAAAAAATCATGAAATATTGGGACAAAACAAAAAATCCATGAAATGTTTGGGCAAAACAAAAAATCCATGAAATGTTTGGGCTGAGTATAAGATTGGCCAAAAATCATGAAATATTCTGGAAAAAAATCCTAATATTTCACGATTTCAGTTTTCCATAAAATATTGAGGAAAAAAACCATAACATTTTGTGGATGACGTTAAAACCCAAAAATGTTATGGTTTTTTGGCAAAAAATCGAACTATTTTACGTTTCATTTTTCTGTGTGTAGTAGTAGTTGTTCGTTTGTAATATTTCAATCTGGTTATAGTTTTTTTTCATTCATCCTTATGATTATTGTTATGATAATTTTAATGTTTTTTTTCTTCTTCATTTTTTTTGTTGTCATTCTAGCCGTGAAGTTGATGATCATTGTGTTAAATGGAATAAAACGTTTAATTTTCAGGTAAAAATGTCGGCCAATGCTTCGACCGGTCTATTGGATACCTGTACATTACGTTTATCTATTCGTAAGGTATGTTGAATTTTTCATTCATTTTTTATAATTTTTTTTACTATAACAATATGATTATGAATCTGTTATTGTTTCCCTGTTGTTTTTTTTTACAAATGTTCAATTCTCATAACATTAACAACCGAAACAAATGTTATAATTCAAAATGGTGTTACTATGGTAACTTGAATTAATAATGATTATCGGTTGCGAAATGAAAATAATAATCAATGTAGATATAAAAAGGCAATGTGTTACTACCAGGTGTTCTTATACTCATTAGTTTTGGATCTTTAGAATTTGGATCCATAGATGATTTGTTATCTGAATTTAATTAATCATATTTCAATAATATTCTTCACGTTTGACTACCTGGTATTTGCCAATTATAATTTTATTTTTTAATATAATTCCTCATTGTTTGAAAAGAATTGTTTGTTTTTTTTTCATTTATATTTCATGCAAATTATGCCAATATAAATTCAAATCAGTCTTTTGATTTTCATACAGCTGTAGATGACAGGAAAAAAAATAATGTCACTATGACATTTTCAAAATAAATCCCATATTTTATCTATTAAAATATCTCCCATTTGATATTTACATTTTATTTATTGTCATTTTCTCGCCCTTTGTCGTCATTATTATTATTATTATCATTTTTTGACTTGTTTGTAATCTCATGTTTTTTTTGTTCATTCATACTCCCTTTTTTTGTAAACACAGGAAACAAAGGGAGGTAAAGCATATGTAAAATTGGGCTATGCTGATCTCAATTTAGCCAGTTTTCCTGGTCATGGACCTACCGAATGCCGCTGTCTTTTAGAAGGCTATGAATCAAGACATCAACATCGACAAGATAATTCAATGTTACATCTTAATGTTGATATGAAATTATTAGCTGGTGATCCATGTTTTAAAACGTGAGTTATTTAGAATTGTTTTATTATGTTTTTGATTTAATTTTCTTTTTTTTTTTAATTTTAAAATTACTCATAGGCCAAGATTTACCTGTCTTACTCAACATACGAAGCAAGGTTCAAGTGATATATTAGCAGCGACCGATCTATTACAGCCACCAAAACAAGATGGTCATTTTCTTTGTCCATTAGACTTATTAAAATATAAAACTAACCATTATATTTTTCCAATAACAGATTTTTTCGATGAGAACGAAACTGGGGTTTCTATCACAACCGTTAATGTTAACGATTCGCCAACAAATTCCGCCAATCATATCATCGGTCTAGTATCACCAGATGATTCATTAAATGGTCCCTCAACATTAATACAACCACATCATCATCATCATGCATCACAAACATTAAGCTATCATCATTCTAATCGGAATACGCCCACATTGGAACATAAAAAATGTCAAACATTAACATTTTCTAATAATAATCACGTAACTAACCTTAGTGGTGAGAATGGTGCTGCTAGTATTAGTGGTGTAGGCGCTTGTCCAAATGGTGATCGTAATAGTCATATTTTTACTAGCCATGATCTTACATCATCAATCACATCAAATAATACAACCAATTCTGCTTCAGTTTCTAGTTCTAACAATAACAACAACAACAACAACAATAGTTTTGATCCATTTTTTGAACCACAACATTCTCGTTCCAATTCAAGTCAAACAAGTTCATCACGTATTTCGGCAACTACTGGTTTTAATTCATTGCCCACGCATTCAAGGCAAGGTTCAGCCGATTCTGAACAGAATACAAATACAAATAGGTCAGATTATTATCCGATCAAACTTGTTTCATTTAATTATATCAAATCTTATTATAGGTATACGAATGAAATAAAATTCAATAGTGTTGATCGTGTAGTCAATAATAAACGTAGTCATCATCAACTTTATGAACGTATGAAACCAACCGCAATGAATGGATTGGGATTAACGTTGGATTCATCAACCATTTCCACAACTGAATCTTCTAGTTTTCGATCTGGTTCGAAAAAAGCAATCGATTCCACGCGTGTACCGGCCGATCAATTTGTTACAGAATTGTTGAAAAATAATATTGATGAAACAATATTAATGGATAATGTACCAATGGAAATGTTTCCAGAAGATGGTAGTGGTGGAGGCCTTGATATTCAAGTTGGACCAGATGGATCGGCAACCATAATTAGTAAAACAAGAAATAGGATTAATAATAAATTCGATAATAATAATCATCATCATCATCATAATCATAATCGTGATAAATCTAAATCAACTTCGAATGGCCGAACAAAAAATAATGGCAATGCAAGTAATAGTAATAGCAGTAACAGCAGTAATAATAATAGTCCTAAAAAACTGTTAGCCACTAATACAATTGCTCAAACATAATTGTTGATCGTATGTGGATTCATGGCTGCTTATTATTTCGAATCATACACACACACACACGCAGTTATATAAATATTTTCACTGAATATTCTTCATTGTTATCATTTTCGATCTCAACTATCTATTGGACCTCTAACGATTGTAATGAAAGAAAAAATTAATTCAAATATTATCCGAATCGATATTATAATCGACCATCTTCGATCTTGAATCATAAACAACATCCGCTACAACGACAAAACTTCAACATTGTTATCATTAATTTTGGACTGCTCATAGAATGATCTTGAATTCGATCATAATTGATTTTAATTCTCTATTTTCCTAAATAACAGAAAACAAACATGTTATGTTCTTTTTCCATAAAAATGAATCCTTTTTTTCGGATTGGATCGCTTTTTTTCGGGATAAAATGTTCCCATCGCTCATTAACTGACTGATTGAAAATATTATTGTATAAAATATATTCATTAAATCTTGATCAAGTTTAATTCATTATCATTATTATTTAAAATCAAAATCGTTTTTATAATAATTAAAAAAAATGATAAAATTTGTAAATTTTTTAAAAACAATAATTTCAATAAAAATGGCACCATCTATTGAGCTGAATAAAAAAACGTTGATAGAATTTTTTAAAAAATAATCTAATAATGATGTAACACTATAGTAGTAATGTTTCATATTCATACGAGATAATTATGTTTTTGAAAAGGTGATACAGTTTTAATCTTTTTGATCAATTCGATGATACGTTCTAATGTCAAATCTTTTACATTTGGAAATAATCTTGAATGACGATGATAATGTTCTGAATAGGTGTAAGCCATATCCGGATTATTAATTGCATTATCAACAAATTTAGCCCATTCTTGTGATGATAAATTTTTTAATTGATAAGAATCCATAGCATCAAATTCATGTAGCCATATAGGTTGAGAATTTGGTACTTTATTATGATTACGGGCAGCTAATCGATTTTCATGATCTAAATCCATAAAAAATACATCAAAATTTAATGGTTCACCTCTGCTATTCATATTGAAAATCTTGTACGATGGATTTAGATAAGAATATGTTGTCAAACTACCGGAAATGTAATTGATAGCAATTGGTTTTCCTTGTTGATTATACATGACAGCTAATTCATCATTATGCGTATGGCCATTATATGCGCCGGTAATTATATGTGAATATCGATCAAAAATTCGTATATAATTATGCACCCAACCTTCATACATATCACTAGGAGGTATATGGCCAAGAATCGAAACAAAAATCCCATTACGTTCAGCATGATCTAATTCTTTAATTAACCATTGAAGATGACCATCAGGATCAATAGGATTGTATGCACGCCAGAAATTAGCTTTATAACCATCATTACTGTTTAGAACAATCACTTTCCAGCCATTATTGATCATTCGTGAATAATAGCCACCTTTTTTGAATGTTATTCGATTCTCTTCATTTAACCATTCAGACCATATTTCATCAGCCATAATATTATATAACCATTCCATTGAATGATTACTTTTTTTCGATACTTCTATCGGTACGTACCTTATAAATTCAATTAAAGAGAAATAATTAAATAATTATCAATCATCAAACACATACATGTTAATTGGATGAGCTTCATGATTGCCTAGAGCAGGTAAAATAAGTACATCCTTGAATGTTTCTTTAATTAAATTGGCTACAATTCGATTGTGTTTTATAACCATTTCTTTTGATGTATTCCATACATCATGTGGAACATTATCACCAGTCCAAAATATTATATCAATATCTGGATGTTGTTCATGAATTTGTTTAATAGAATTATTTACTAAATCTAATGGTATATCACAATCACCATTCATTTCGCCCCAATAACCAGCCGAATAACTTTGGTTATTTATTACTATAATAATGTTGGAAACAAATGATATTCCATTTTTTTTGTTGAGAAAATTTCAATGATAATAGAAATATACATACCATAAGATGTTGATCGACAACACAATGGTTCATTACATTTGGAATTTGAACCGGCAGTATAAAAAAGATCCAAATGAATATCGGTCAAATGAAGAATTTTTCGATTTTTTTCTTCATCATCAAGTTTAAATTCTTGATATTTTTGTGGCTGTTGTCGTATTTTAGGCAATGGTAATTCCCAAAAGGTCCATTCACTATAAGTACGATTAAGAAATTTTGAACATTCATAACCAATCAACACTGAACATCCTTCATCTAATGGAACTTTTGTATTATGTAGAATATATAGAATTGCCGGCCCAAGTCGATCAACAAGACCAATACATTCACGTCCAGTAATAGGTGCTGTCGTTTCATTAAAATCTTTACAGGCAAATGATTTAAGAAAATTCAAACTTTGTTCATTATCAGGTAAAGCATTTCCTAACTTAAGAATTGAATCACAAGCTTGACAACTTTTTTCTGAAGGTTTTTCACCATTTATGATGGAAAATATCTGAAAAAAATAAGATCATAAACAAATAAATTAATTATTTAAAAAAAACAAAATAAATCCAATAATTATTTACCGAATCGAAGCTTAAACCGGCTAAAATATCATAATTTTCATCATAAATCTGTAAAAATTGTCGACCATTTTTATCTGGTAACGATTCAAGAATTAATTGCTGATCTTTTGGATTTATTTTGTTGAATGTTGGAATAGCTAAAACCGTTACCGAACTTAATAAAATTAAATAACAATTAATATAAATATTTGATTTCATTTTTTTTTAGATTAAACAATTCACTTTAAATTGTTAGTTAATGATAAGTTATGATTATTATTTATATATCAATTTTCAATAACAAAAAAAAAATATCCAATCATATGCACATTAATGGAATTAATTAGTGATTTATCTAATAATTTCAATTGCTTCCCACATCCTTCTTTTTTTTCATTTCATCAGCAGATGTTTTTTTTCTTTGTGTGTGCATTTTCTTCAACATTTATGTGACACAAGTGATTTTTAATTTTAATCAAAAAAAATATATTATTATCAAAATCTTTGATAAAATCTATTGATTTTTATTTAAAAAAAAAATCAATCTTTTCCATCAAATTTAAATGATGATTTTATTTTCAGATAACATTTTCAAGGGAAATTCTTTTTTTTCAAATTAAATACATTGATATAACAATCGATTAGCAATAATCTAATTTTGTTTGTTTCATTTGTTCAGGCGAATAATTTGATTCAATCATTTTCATAATCGACACATATTTAAACTTTACATTATGACCATTCATAATGGTTGATTCTGTTTTTTATTTTTTGTTTTGTTTTTTTTTCTCTTGAATTAGGAAAACCTAAATTAAACAAAAAGAATGGGAATTGCTTGGAGCGGTTTTAAATCTGTGTGGTCATGCATTAAATATGTCTTGAATGTTTTATATCAAGCATATCTTCATTTTCAAACGGCTTCGGATTTATTTCAAAAAATGCTTCCAATGCCAACACCTAAACTACCTGATATTTCTGTTGATCAATATTCTCTTAATAGTGGGCAAACGTATTCAAAAGATGATTGTATAAATATGTTTTCGTCGAAATTTCAATTGTCGAATATATATCAAAATTGGGTTGGTAAATGTTGTCTTGATGAACCACAAATCTATTGTAATTGTTTTGAAGATGAAAATACAAGACAATTGGTTTTATCTTCATGTCCATATTTATTGGAAAAAAAATTTGATTCAACTTGTTTTCATATAACAAATCGTAAGATAATTTTCTTTTCTTTTTTTAACTAACGAATGAAAATTTTTCTAAAATAATCTCTCTCTCTCTCTCTCTCTCTCTCCCATTTCTCTTTTATAGATACGAAAAATCAATACAAAATAACAAATCCAATATTGCCAGAATCCGATAATAATGTTTTAATTGTTTCGATCAGCATAATTTTATTAATAATCGATATAGCACTTTTTATTTATATGATAATAATGATACGATCATTAAAAGCTATTGATTCAATCAATTATAATAAAACATCATATTATAGACCAACATCGAATTTAAATAGTCAATTCGACAATGACAGTTCATCAAGTTCAACAGAAAAAAACGAACAAACAAACAAACAAAAATCACAAATAATTTAATTAATTGATTGTGTGTGTGGGTGTGCATGTGAATATTATATAAATATTAATAAAATTGTTAATTTAAATCTTTGATTTGTAATTTTTTTTTTTTTGTGTTTTCACTCAAAATAATTTTTCTTATTTTACTTTTCATTCAACCAAATTTAAAAAAATGGATTGTCTTATGAAATTGGGGACAAAAGCTCTTGGCATTGATGCTTTTATGAAATTACCAAAAAAAAATCCTTGGTCATTTTGGACGGGTATTTGTGTACTTGTTCTTTGTTTATTATTCTGGTTAGGAACATTTATGTTGAATAAATTTTCATTTGTCGACGAATCATTATTGCCAAAAACGATGGCAACAATAACAACAAATACAATAGTAACAACAACAATACAATCAGTTATTGATAAACCAAAAGATGAATATGATAAATGTTTGAAAATAATCGATACTAAATCAACTCAATCATCATCATCAATGGTAAAATTAGTGGGAAAATGTTGTCCAGAACCAGATGATTGTAAATGTTTTCTAGATAATAAAACTAGAAATATTATAAAAAAATCATGTCCAGAATTATTTACAAAAAATTTTGCCCAAATTTGTTATCCTTTACAAAGATATAAACGACAAACTATTGTTGAGAATAATTCCATTGATAATAGAATTATTTCATTCAAATTAAAATCATCATCGATTAGATTGAAAAATCGATCTATAATCAAATTATTATCATCATCATCATCATCATCATTATCATCAACAACAACAATTTCAAACATTATTACAGCTATTTTATTTATGATCAATCTAATTTTATTCATCACAATGATACATACAATTCATCAATGGCATTATGATTCGCCAATTATTATTTCATACATTTGATTGTACATGACAATGAGAATGAGATTTCAAGTTGAACATTTCATAATCTTAAAAAAAAATAAAATAAAAAATAATAATAATAATTTCCAAAAACTAAATAAAATTATCGAACCAAACAAATTTGAATTTTGTTTTTGTTTTTGTTTTTCTTTTCACTAAATAATAATTTCATTAATCAACAATAAATCATTTAGTTTTTAAAATTTAAAATATTCTCATTTTAGTTCGAGAAAATTATTCAATCGTCGAATAAAATTATAATCGATATGGGTTTACTTGACGGATTTTCATCAGAAATAATAGGTATTGTATCTTTCATACTTTTCATCTTTGGTATATTTTGTTTAAGAACTTTTATAAAATCAAATACCAATTTAATATATTGGGCTTCAATTTTGGGTTTATCCGGTTTTGCTGCTTATAAAGGTATTGAACAAATAAAATATTATATTGATAAAAGTAAAATTGAAGCATCCAAAAATATTAGAACAATAGACACATTAACAACCACTGTTGAACCAAGAATTAATCAAAAACAATGTGAAGATATTTTTCGTGGACGATCATCATCAATGATTGGTAAATGTTGTATGGAAGTGTTTGATTGTCATTGTTTGGATATTGATCATTATGCAATATCAATACTAGCAACTTGTCCAAGATTACAAGAAAAAAAACTAGATGTTGTTTGCTATTTTATGGGACAACGAGATGGTTTGTTTGTTTTTTTTTCTAAATAGAAATATATTTTTTTTACTATTATGTTTTATTCTAAATTTGGTTTCTTTTTGTTTGATTTATTGAAAAAAAAACAGTAATGGCTTCATCCAATAAAAAACACAATAATAATAATTTATCGCCTATAATAATGATTGGTAAAAAAATCAATTTTTTAATATTGATTTTATTCATATTTGATTTATTTTTATTTATAATTATGATTCATACAATTTTTCAATGGCGAACGGAAATTTATTTCGATAATCAAAATAATGATAATGATAATAATAAATCGGAAATTTTAAACAATTTTTCAGATGAATTCAATTATAATAATAATAACAATGTAAATGAATTTATTGATAAAATCAATGATCAACAACAAAAAATATCATCAATTATCTAACGATATATTTCATTCATCATTACAAAGATTATTCATTCATTCATTCATGACATATCTTACATATTATTATTATTATTTTTTTTTGTTTACAAATTCTAATTTTTACAAAATAAAATTTCCAAATAAATAATATGAATTTATAAAAATTTATACGGTTTTTTTTCTGAAAGTAAAAATTGATCCGATCGATAGTCGACTATGATTATGATGATGATCAGTGTGTATCGATTTATCAAAAAAAAGTGAATGATGAATATAGAGAATTTTAAAAAAACCAACTTTTCATAAATGTTATAGGTGAATAGGTTTTTTGAAAAGCAATTTTGTTTTTGTTCATTTTTTTCCAAAGTTTTTTTTGTGGTTCTCCATTTAAAAAATTTTGAAAAAAAATAATGATAATGATCATCATTATTGAATCGATTTTCAAACAAAAAAAAATCAAACTTTGCATATAACTTTGAAAACCACGATTATCATCATCATCATCATCACGGGTAACGAAATCAAACTTTTTTTTTTTTTGATTCAAAAGTAAAAAAATTGAAAACTAAATTCATTAAAATGGGAAAAATATGAAAAAATAATGATTTTGATTTTATCATTTTTTTTCTTTCTGTTCGGTTCTGTTCTGTTCTGTATGTAATAATCATATTTGATCCGATCCATTTTTCCACAAAATTCCTATAACAAACTCCATATATCTTCACTTGTGCGCTAGAAAATTCTCTTTTTCTTCAAATACAAGAAATTTTCAATCAAATGAAGAAAAAATATCAATCAAATCAATCGGTCAATAATGAAACAAAAAAGTGAAAAAAATTCTGTTTCATTGATGAAAAAAAAACATCATTTTATTCTTATCAAGTTTTATCATTCGTTGAAGAGAATGTAAGGAAATGAATGCATTCTGAAAGGTTCATATATCTCATGTTTGAATGAATGGGAATTGAGGTCAAAGTTAAAAATAGAAACACTACATTTACACACACACACACACACACTCAAAAACACATAGTAGAATCAATGAAGATATTTTTCTTCTTTACATATCGTATACTACCATCGTAATCTATTCTATATATCCAACAACAAAAAAAAACGACGTCATACTTAGCCTCAAAAGTCAATTGAATTTTTTTTATTTAATACTTGAGAACCTTATATTCTTGTTATACATTGTTATGTTTAGTTTTTTTCTAGGTTTCATTGTCGTCATCATTTTCTATGAAAAATAATGAAAATTCACCTAAATATTATCCACAACAAAAAAAAATGTATCAGACTTGATGATGTTTGTGTTTGTTTGAGAGTGTGTACGTGTGATTGAATAAATAAGAAAACCGATTGATTGAAAACTGGTGAAGATTTTTTGTTCTGTTCGGATAAGAATTATTTTTCGTAACAAATTAGAACAACAACAACAACAGGTTGACTGAACAAAAACATATTTTCTTTTAATTTCCCTGAAAATTTAAACAACAAACAAAAAAAACAAATAGTTAAATCTGTGCAACTACTACTACTACTATTTTGTTTGGTTAATGGGCACCATATTTTTTTGGTTCCTAGATACTTGATACTTGTAATGTTCTTTTTTTGTTGTTGAAATTAATTAGATGGAAAAATGACCATTATACTGAACAGAGAAAAAAAAATCATAACCTCAGAATTAAACAGTTTCTCTTTTTTCCCCTACTGTTATTCTACTGGAATTCGTTGGCCGGGATAAAAAAAATCTATTCAAAACTAATTTTAATGGGCAAAACATTCAAAAACAAAACAAAAAAAATTCTTTCAATTGGTATCTGGAATTCTGAAATACATTACATTTTTTTTTCTCTCTCTACAAAATTCAATTTCCTTTTCATCATAATCATCGTCATCATCAACTTTTTCACCTAGGCAACTAGATTGAACAGAACAAAAAAAAACAATCAATCAGATGAATTAATGTTTTGAATATATATTTTTTTTTCTGTTTCCCGAACATTCCAATGACCAGAATTTCATTTAATTTACTTTTATTTATACAAACATGCACACACACACAATAAATTCTTTATGATATTTGTCATTCATTCATTCATTCATGCAAACAAATGAAAGATATATTTGAAGATCAAATAAAACATTCATCGATTAATAGGTTTCTTGATGATGTTTTTTCTTTTGGTTTCAATTTTCAGTTTTATTTTTTCCACTCATTATTCTTGGGGAAATCAAAATGGAAATAAAATATGCTGACAAAGTGGATTTACATTCATTCATTTCATTTTCCTGATGAATTTTTTCATTCAGAGTTTTTCTTTAAAAAATGAAGTTATTCTGTGTAAGTTGGTATTTCAAAATCAGATGAAAAATCAATTGACTTTTAATTTTTTTTTCTTTTAGAAAAGTATAAAGATTATAGAGATAATTAGTGCATTTTCTGGTGAAATTTTTATTGTAATTATCCTTGAAAAAAGGGAAAATTATGAAACAATTTGTATGCAAATTTCTTTCCACCGAAAATGAATTTAATCAATAAATTTATAAAAATTATGCACATAATGAGATTTGATGAAAAATTTGGCAAAACAAAAGAAGAGAAAATTCACAAATTCAGCAAAAAAAAAAAATTTAAAATTAACTTTTGAAAATTCTGAAAATCAAATTTATTGATTTTCAGAAAAATTTTTCTGGCAAATTTGATATTCATCATTCAGGTGAAAAGTGAAAGAAAATGATTCATGGTTAACACATAACAAATCAACAGTCAAAATATAAAATATTTATTTCCAATTTTCAATTTTTGACTTTCGATCCGATTACAGTTTGATGAAAATGATTCTCCTTTAAGCAACAACTGTATTATTTTCATCAACTTTACATATTGAAATTTTTCATTATCATGATATATTGAACCAAAACCAAGAACAAAATAGACAAAATGATAAATGAAATATGTGCGTGCAAATTTTTTCATTTCATTTCGTTAATGAATGAATGAATTTTTTGAAATTGAATTCTACGAATATAAAGAAAAGAAAAAAGAGAAAAACTTTTCTTTTTTTTCACTTCAGTAGGCTCATCAATTATTATGATTATTATTAAAAGTTTTTTCTATCTTTAACATTCTTTTCAAACGAAAAACAATGGATTTTATTCTTTTTTTTGGCTAAAAGCAGATGGAAAAAAATTATGAAATTTGATCTTGATATTTTGAGCAAGCTTTTGTTTATGATAATGATTTTTGTTTGTGTGTGTGTTTCACATTACTTTTTCCTGTTTTTTTTTATTATTTGTTCGTTTGAAATAAAATGAAAAAGTTTTGCATTTATAAAACAAAAATCTCATTTTTCAATCAGTCTTTTTTTTCATATTGACTTTCAACAACTACATGAAAACAGAAAAATTCATGTTCTTTCAGAATGTAAATAAAAATTTTCAAAAATTCTACTTTTTTCTTTGTATTTTTATTATCTTTGAATGTTGTTGGAAAACAAGAAAAATACCAGCATTTTTTTCCTGTTTGAATTTTGGTTTGTGGTTTTCGCTTTCTGCCCTATTCATTGAAAATTTCGAAAATAATTTGTCATGATTGAAAGATTGGCGACAGAATCAAGAGAAAAACTATAATAATAGGATGATACACATAAATCAAACTGGAAAAAATGTCATTGAAATGAAATAAAAAAAGCATACAAAAAAAATTTTAATGAAAAAAAACAACAAAAAATTTCATTAATTAAAATTAATGAAATCCAATATCAACAACAACAACAGTGACGATGACAATGACAGCGATCATGATATTTTCAATTCTTTCTGACAGATCATGTAGTGTATGGAAAACAAACAAGCGAACCGATTGTAATTAGAATTTTTTTCCTGCTTGTTTTTCTGTTTAAAATTTTCATTTGTAATGATATTTTCAACGACAGTAGTTGGTTTATGGATTTTTGTTTTTTGGTAATTTCAAATTCTGTTGGTTGTTGATTATGATTATATGGTGATGATGATAAGCTTTTTAATTATTAAAATAGAGAAAAAAAGTTTCCAAATAAAAGTGTCAACCCTTTCTGGTGCAGGTAAATTTATTTTGATGCAAAAAAAATGAACAACAAAAAGTTTTTATTAAAAAAAATCCCGAATACCCGAATCTGATTATCAATTGACCTGATCAATTGATTTTTTGGAAATCAATGAAAATGAATGTGAAAAAAAATGTTAAAGTTTAAATACCTGAATGATAAATGTGACAAATCCAACCAATCAACCAACCAACCAACTAACTAAACAAACAAACAGAAAAAACTTTTCAATTATTATTGATTAATTATTATCATTATACGAAAAGTTCAAAATCATTTCAATGAAATGATCCATGAAATCAATTCAACAACAGCAACAACAACAACAGCGAAAATCTTCATCAGTCGAATAATAATGAAGAGTAAATGATTGAGAGAATAATTTTTTTCCAAAGAAAACATTATCATTATGAAGAAACCTAAATAAAAGTTTTTTGTTGTTGTTGTTGTTGAAAATATTTATTCACCATTATGGACTGCCATAACCAAATAGATAGCGAAAAAAATAGATTCAATATAACTTATGTTTGTTTCAGAATATATTTGTTAATTTTGTTGAGATGTTATTAATGAAATTAATTCATCCGAACAAAAAAAAGAAAGAAAATCATAACAAAACACATTGACCATATTAGTTATTTTTTTTTATGGTTTTTATTTCATGGTTCTTTTTATTTCATCACAGATGTGATAATAAAAATTGTGTGAATGTTAAGTTTTGGTTCGGTTTTTTTTAATACTTCGAAATAAAATGAAATGAAATGAACATAAAATGAAAATGAAAATTAAAACATTAATGTATTGTTTCTGTGTATAGACATAATGAAATGCTTATTGTTGTTTTTGTCGTTTCATCGTAACTGAATAATATGATGAAATTTGAAAAGAAAAAGAAAATCATTGGCAGTTGGCTTCACTGCCTTAATTCATCATCATCAACAACATTCAAACACTGATGAAAACATTAACAAAAACAACAACAACAAAATTAACATGGTCGTAGAATCGTTATTTTTTTTTTAAAAAAAAAACCTTTTTATTTATTTCCTTTTTTTCACAGGAAAAGGACAGAATGGTTGAAAACATTTTATCATTAATGGTCTAATTTTGTCCCATTGGGAAAATTTACTCTTTTTGTTTTTTTTATTCCAGAAAAAAATAACAAAAAGAGAAATGGTGAATAAAATATTTTTCTGTTTCATTTGATTACAAAGATGTTGTTTTTAGAAAATCTGTGAAAACGTTAGTATGAATGCAATTGTACGTGTGCATTGCCGAAAAAAAAAAACGATAAAATTTGACAGCCATTAAAAATATTGTTTTATTCTACCAATCTGCCATTTCGCATTTTGATTTTTTCACAAATTAGATTGGTTCATCGTTTTGAAGAATAGAAACAAAAAAGCAAAAATACAGAAACGTTTAATTAGTTTTGCGTAAATGAAACGGTTTTGGTTTTCATTTTTTTTTCTCTCCATTATTTTGTAATTGACATTTGTTTGCCAAAATACAATTATTTTCTTTGAAAAGAAAAATTGATACAAAAACAATGCATTCTTCAAGCTGAAAATTGTATTGGTGAATTGGTGGCAAGAAAGATAGACTTTACAAAGTAGCCCAGTGAATATAAAAAAAATGGCCAAATTATTGTTGAACAAAATCGCAACAAACACATCGTTTCAGAGAAATGAATTTAAACAAAACAAATGTTTTCCACCAAAAAAAAAGTAGAATCATAATGATAACAATAATTTAACGTTTTGGTTGAATAAATAATGAAAAATGATATATACTCATAACAAATGTTGGTGTGTGTGTTCTATTAATAGCATCATCCAGTAGATTATCATCAAAATCCATTTTTTAATACATTTATAAAAAGAAGCAAGAGACCACTTAACACAATCAACGACGACTATATATGTTAATGATTTAGCTATTGTGATTCCTCGAATCAAACAGAAAACAAAACAACAGAAAAAACAATTTTGGGAGAAAAAAGAATGATTTTGTTTCCGGATGAAACTGATAAATGTCCGTTTTCATTTTGGTGGTTGATTTAAAAAAACAACAATCATTTTCAATAAATAAAAGTTATCTGAAAATATTCGTTTTCCAGATAATTTTATTAATGCGATTTCTTTTTAGGAAAAAAATAATGAATTCAAAATGTATGAAATTTTTTTTTTGGAACGCTTCAATATGCACATGATTTGAACAAAATTATCATAAAATTCATTATTAGACATTGATTTTTTCTTTTTTTTTTTTTTTGATGTTCAAATTCAGAAATGTTGATGACAGGCAATAATGATGATGATGATAATTGTAGCCGATGGAATGATTCTGATGTTTCTGATATTTATCAATATTGAATACAAAACGGTTTTGTCAGAAATCAAATTAATAAAATGAATTATAGTTTTCTTCACGCACATTCATTTCAGATGTCAGAAACTGTACAAAAGCTGTTCAATTTTATTTAATGAAAAAAAAAAAATAATTTTGGTTCAAAATTTCAAATTTTCACAGTGTTTTAGATCAATGAATTCGGGAATTAAGCATCAAGGATTTGAAAAATCAACAACAACAACAACAACAAAAATCAGATTAATATTTGAATTGTTTACCTAAAAGATTTTATTCTTTTACATTGGTTTTTTTTGGAGAATCAATCAAAGTAATTTTAGCTCTAATTCTTCTCTATAATGTAATGAAAGAAAAATACAAATTACATATAGAAAATTCAATCATTAATGGACTATAGTTTTAGCAAACAATAATTATTATTATGATGAAATATGAATATAAAAAAAGTGAATACCAAAAGATAGATAAAAAAATCAAATGCAAGAGGCAACAACAACAACAACAACAACAACGACGACAAAAATCGATCGATAAATAATCAAATAATGAGTTTTCAACAACAACAACAACATCATTATTATTTGTTTTGGTTCATCATCCTATAGGATTTAATCAGAATTTTTTTTCAACTATAGAGATAGGTAGATCCCAGTACACACTTATTGGTTTTTCTGCACTGAATCTTATAGAATTATTTTATCCAGATAATTTCATTTTTTTTTTTTGCAATTCTTTTGTAATAACACATAGGTAACACACAGATAGATTGTTACTAAAAATATCTTTCTGGTTGCTGAAAAAAAAATGAAACAAACAATTCTCAATGTTTGCCATCAATGATGTTGATATATCAGTCAAGTCAAGTCATTTTTTGACTATTATTGAAAATAATAATATTTCACACATGGAAGGATGTTTTTTTTGTTTGTATCAATCATATATTCTATACATGCATCATATTTTCATCATCATCATAATCATCATAATCAACAGCAGCAGTAGCAGCCACAGCAAAAGGTTGTAATATTCTGACAAAATATATATAATGATAATAATGATGATGATGCTTATGAGAAACACATACATGATGGATAAAGATATACTTTTTTTTTCTTCATTCATTCATTCATTCATTTATTTTATATTATATAAATAAATCAGTCAACTAAATAAGTTATTTAGTCTCTCTATATGTGTGTGTGTGTGTATAATAATTTTAGTTCACAAAAAAAAATTTGCCTGTCCTTTGGTTACATCATCATTATCAAAAAGGTATTCAGTGTTTTTTTCAATGATGATGTTGGCGGCAGCGGTGGTAAATGCCCGGGACTAAGTAAACTTTTTTTTTGGGCCAATTTTTCAATCTCTCAATTCTCAGTTGAAAAAAAATGAATCACATGACTATAGGGACAGAATTTTTTTTCTTTCTATTTTTTTGAATCAAAACAACAACAACAACAACAACCAAAAGGGAAAAAAATTGAAAAAGGAATCTGTATGTTCATCATCATAGAATTTCATAGAATTTTTTCTTATTCTGCTTCTTCTTCAATCAATTTTATCATTTTTTTTTCTCCCATTGAAATGCTAGTAGCAAATTTTGTTTTACAAACACAAACATCATCAAAATGTATACAGAACTTTTCATTTTCTTTTCTCTCTTTTTTCTGTATTTTATATTGAATATAACTCTTCATAAAATTGTCACTGTAATATAATATGTTGGTGTGTGTGTTTGTATTCTGTTTGGAATGTTCACACGCATGATATGGTTGGAAAAAATTTTATGGGATGGAACAGAATAATATGATCCAAAGAATCCAGAAGCAAGAAAATATTTTTCCTAACTATCTTTTCACTGATATTTTGTTTTATATACAAGTGGTACATGATTTTTTTTTCGTCTTCAATATTATTATTTTGGGCGCCATGCGTTCATCAGGCATCACTCCAACTCAAACACAACACTTATGCACATATAAACATTTTTGCAGAATAACAGCAATGTAAGGATTCTCTCTCTCATTTTGATTTGGGAGCAATCTCTCTCTCTCTATCAATAAATAAAAATGAATGAAAGAAGCCAGAAAAAATATTGCACCCGATACAACTGATCAAGTACCGAAAAAAAAATCATTTCGGTTTGTGTGCAGAGTTACCCAAAAAAAGAAAAAAAAACATTCATTTCAAATTTGATAATTCAGTAGTGAAGTAGTAGTTTTTTTCATTCGGTAAATCATTATCATTTTTATTTCTTTTTGAAAATTTTCTTATATTTATCTGTATGGTGTGTGTGGGAGAGAAAAAAACCCCGAATGAGTGCAAAAAAATTAATTTGAAAAGCAACAACAACAACAATACCGATAAATCGGTAAGAAAGAAATTTAGGATTTTTTTTTCGTTTGATTCTATCATTTCATTTCAACTTTAATTTAGTGTTTGATCCGAAAAGATAGTTAAAAAACCAATAGGTTTTTGAGAAATTTTGTTAACAGAACAGAAATGATGAGGATGATAAGTGTTAATTATTTATTAGGCTAGAAAAAAAAACAACAGAATTGAACAAAAAAATAATTAATCATTCATAGGTTAACCACTTGATGAATATCTTTTGTGTCAGATTCAACAAACAAACATAATCATCAGAAGAAAAAAAACATTGAAATCAAATTCACATTTGTTGTTGCCATGGACAATTAATGATTATGTTTTTTTTTCTTTGTTTTCATTTTTTTTAAACAATGAATTGAACCAAAATGATCTTCTTTCAAGAATGGAAAAATTTAAAAAAAAATTCTATAATAAATTTTCAACAGAATCCTTAAAATGTTTCATCGAAGCAAATGCTAAACATTATCATCATATCATTATTGATTTAAATTTACATAAAAAACGATAACGAAAACCACTTCTTCAATATCGAGCTTGAAATTTTTTTCTTTCTTTCTATATTTTCTTGATTCATCTTTTAAGGTAAGTTATTTATTTCTTGCAATATTTTGTTATTAGATTTTAGAAAAAATATTTCCGGCATTTTTCAATGAATATTTGATGTTTTTTGTGTGTGTGTGTGTGTTTCATTGGTTTCTTCAGTAAAAGATTTTCTGAAAAAAAAATTGTCCAAACAAACAAAAAATTAAACATCTGTGTAACAATAGCAAAATCGATTTCGGTTGTCATGTTATTTTCATTTGTCGTTGTTGTTGTTGTCATTATTTTCCCATTTTTTTTCGTAAAAAAAATCAAATCAAAGAATTTTTTTTTTCAATTTCAAATTTTGATCAACATTTCATATTTACATTATACGATTCATAATTTTGTATGTTTTCCAAAACAAAAAAAAAAATCTGGAAAATAAACTTTCCAAGTGCCAATACATGTCATGATTCTTTCCTATGTTTTTTATAATCATTCATTGACATCATCATCATTTGATTTGGCATTTTTACTATTTCAAAATTTCCGATTAAATTGTTCAAACACGTCATTGTTGTTTCAAAAATAAGTGTCAAACATTTGAAAATATTGAAAACTAATTCCCTTTAAAAATCAAAAGAAAGAAATCAACGATGTTATGACAAAAAATATTGATTTTTTTTTTTAAAAAACTTCTGTTCCATTATATCAACTGTGACATAATACAAACGTTTGTTTACATAGATATTTCAAACAAACAAAAAAAGAAATATTGAAACAATTTTCCTTATGATCTTGATATTTTCAACGAAATTTTGTTATTGTTATTGTTATTTCAATGGATTTTTTTTTCGTTAATCCTTGGAATTTATCTGTCTAAAAAAAAGATCATTAAAGATAAGATGTTTGGTTGGTTGGTTGGTCGGTTGATATGTCAAACATTGAAAATGATCTTGAGGGAAAACAAGAAAAAAGAAAATTTATCGGCCATTTCTTTTCATTTGATATAGACAACCGGTAATGATAAAGACAACAAAAATTGGTCAAAATTTACAAATTATTTTCTAAATTGAAAATGACACATTTTGATTGTATCTATTTCTTTCTGGTTTTTTTTTGGCTTTTGATGATAAAATCTTTTATAAATTATTATCCAGGGAGAGAGAGAGAGAGAGAGAGAGAGAGAATATTGTAGCGGTGTACTACGTGATTGTCAATAATTTTCATCTCTTGTCAAACACATTGATTGGCTTAAACAAAAAAATATTGATCTTTGATAATCATAAGTTTTCGTTATTGTTGTTGTTCAAGTTTGACAATGACATTGATAATGATTATCTGAATGAATGATCATTAAAAAATATTTTGATGATAGGGATTATCAACAAATGACTATACAAGGGCAATGATGGTAGTAATAAATATACTTGTCATTTTCATATTCTCTATTGTATATCGATTCTATCTAATGATTATCACATGTGTGTCTGTGTATCCTTTTTGTTTTTTTCCATTACATTCTTCTCTCTCTCTCTCTCTCCACCCAAACACTTGACTTCAATATCAAATCAATGATGATGATGATGATGATGACGATGATGATTACTTTTTTTTGAAACACCATGTAAATTAGCCATAAATTTATCAATTTATCCAATAAAATTACTGTACTTTTTCTCTGTCTTTCCCCTTTTGAGTACTCTATATCCCCCTCTAATATGCTGAGCGATTATTTCGATTGATGATGATGATAATAACCAAACAAACCAAAAAAAAATTGCCATATTCAAATGCACTTTATGGTTTATGTTTTTTTTCTTCTTTCTGGTTAAATGATCATTAAAATAAATGAAGAAAAAAACGCTTTATAATATCATCTAATTTCGTGATTATATTAACTTGGAAAGAACCGAAGAAACAAGTCAATTTTTCATCAAAAAAAAAAATCAATAGAATTGATAGGTTAACTTTGAAACAAACACACACGAAAGAAATGAAAAACAACAAACGAAAACGAAAACAGCAAGCAAAAAAAAAAAAGTAAAATCTTAATTCACAAGAATTTATTTATAATGCTCATTTCATCTTTCTAGATAGTTTATTTTTATTTGTTTTGTTTTGTTTCGTTTTTCTTTTCAAAATACAATATTTTCTTAATTTTCTTCTTTGTTAATGGCATTATCATCATCATCATCATCATGGAGACAGATGGCTAGATGATTATATAACAGAAACAACAACAACAACAACGAACTTCGCTAAAAAAATATAGAATATTTCAAGCGAATTTCTTTCTTTCATTTCTAATTTATCGATTGTATAGTCAAAGACAAATGAAATAATGAAAAAAATGAAAATTTGAAAAATGTCAACAACGCCAATCATTAACCATTATTATGATCATACAGAATTTTTGTTTTTTTTTCAAATGAAAAAAAATAGACAGAATTTTTTTTGCTTGTTTGATAATTTAAGCCTTTTTTTCAATGGAAATCCAGAAAAATTCTTGGATTTCATCATCATCATCAAAACTATGAATATTTTGCAGAATTAAAAATGATGAGTAAAAAAAAAAAATAACAGACACAGTAACAAACAAGCGTGGATGTCTGTTTTTCATTTATATTCCAACAAAAAAAATCATTTATTTACCAACGATGATTAATATTTTGTGACTTTCTTAGAATTTGACAATAATCATTAATCTCAAGAACAAAATATATTCTTTTCGCTTGAACATCTGGAAAATTATTTGTCACCATAACGATACAACAACAAAGTTTTCCCAGAATATCCAGAATCAACAAAAAAAAACCCAGAATAATTGCACAATTCATATAAATGATGATTGATTCGATGACTAAATGAGCATGATGATGATGGACATTCGAAATAAATTATGCAAGCAAAAAAAACAAAGATCAATTATAATATCATTATGAATGAAAGAATTCAAAAATGATAAATGATATAATGATTATGATGAACAAAATCAACAACAACAACAAAAACAAAAGCAAACTTATTATAATTATCATTATCGTTAACTGAATGATTGTTATTTGTGTTTTTGATGAAAATTATAATAAAAAATTCCATGTCCAAAACAAACAAACAAAGAATGTTAACGTCATATTTGAATTCATTTCCATGTAATTATAAAATATTATGTGGCTCATTGCATATCACTATTATAAAAATTACTGCAGAATTTTTTTTCTTCTAATTATTTTCAAACAAAAACAATACTTTTCCATTTATAAATGTTGACCGAATAAACAAAAAAATGTGAATGAAAATAATGTTTTTTGTTCAATCAGTGATGCAAAACAAAAAACAAAATTCAAGTCATAGCATGAGGAATCGAGGAATCATTGTTTTGGAGAACATTACGATATCCAAATGAGAATATGTTGTTGTCGTTTTTTTTTCGTTTCTCATTTCGGAATTTTGATTACAAAGAACAAACATTTTTTTTTGTCGTAGTGAAAAAGATATGGAGAGATGGAAAAATTTGAAACAAAGTTTGTGAACAAACATTATTATAAACCCAACAATCATCATAATAATAATCATAATTTACATCTTTGTTACATTTTTATTTTTGGTTTTCCCATTCTTTTTTTACGATGTGTTGAAAAAAACTCAACTTTTTTTTTGTTGCCAGCTAATAATAATGATAATAAAATGTAAACAATAATGACAACAATCCGCTATTTATTCATGCATTTCACGGATATTTTTTGTTATTATTCTTTTTGACGATGATGATGACGATAATAATAATAATGTTTAGGAAAGAAAATGTCAACACTGGGGTATGATGATAATGATGATGAGCATCATCATTAAACATATTTTATTGAATTTTTCATCATTATTTTTAAGATTATTTTCAAGGAATTTTTTTAAAGAATTCAACTATTTCAATTCATTTTAGATAGAAATCATGATGAAAAATTTTGAATTATTTATGGGAATTGAAAATGAGATGAAAAAAGAAAGAATATCTGGAATGATCTTTCGAAAAGAATATTGATGTTTTATTTGAAAACTTGATGAATGATGAAATTGAGAAAAAATGATCTTTTTCTTCTTTTTTTGCCATTCAAATTCAATTTACTTGATGATAAAACCATACAAGTGTAAAATATTCGAATTCATTTCGTTCCATCATTATTATCATCGAACAACAAAACATTCGAATCTATTTACACCCCCTTGGTCACACATATAATAATAGAGAAACTTTGGCGAAGAATTTTTCTCCTTTGAAAAAAAAATTGATTCAATTTTTCATTTTTTTTTCGGTTGAAATTCACAACAACAAAAACAACAAAACTCATAAATTTTTTTATCACTTTTTTCCATTGTTATTCGTAACCGTTGTTGGTTGTTGACATTAACCGACAGACCCGAAAAAAAACAAAACAAAATTCCATCAAAAGTCAGTGACGCCCAACAAATAAAAATAAATCGATGTTTGATAAATAAATAAGAGGGCGGTGTAAAAGTGTTTCGAATAATAATAAACGATCAATATTATTATCGGCCCATTTACTGAATGTTTGTTTTTGTTTTGTTTTGTTTTTTTTTCGAGCTATTTCAAAATTGAATAATAATCATCGATTGATTAGTCGAAGTTTAAATAGTTTTTTGCTTCGGAATTCATTACACACACACATATATCATCTACTCAATTTGTAATAATCAAGGATGTGTCAAATATCATCAAATCGGAAAAAGACCGTAGAAAAAGAATTCCCGTCCATTTTTTTCATATTCAAAAACTGAATTGCTTCAAGCGATGTTATGATAATTTTTCAACCAACCAACCGACCAACCAAGAAAAAAAAACGATTTTTCATTTCAATTTTAATAAAAAATTTAATTTCAATGTTTCTCATTTCGCGGGCATAATACTTTTTCCCTTCAAATGTAATTCTTTCGGCAATAGAAAATTCTCATCATAATTTTATTTCATTTTTTTTGATGAAAATGAAAAATATTTCCGCATTCAATTTGTATTAATTGATTTGCTTGGGTTTTTTTCTTGAAAATAATACTTTAAAAAGGAAATTTTTCATTTATTTTATCCTTCCGGACATTCATAATGTAATTTGTTTGATAATTTTAGTTTTAAAAATTGAAAATTTTCATTTTTGTTTTGTTTTTCTTCTATTCATTCATATAGATAATAATAATTTCAATAACAAACAAACAAACAAGAAAAAAATTTGATGATTCAACATCAAATGAATGTTAAATTCCGGAAATGTCATATCGATTATCATCATTATTATTATCAACATTATCGACATCAACATCGTCAAAATTATCAAATAGATTATGGCCAAAATCATCCATATCGAAAGCAAATTCATTTTTTAAAAATGCAATATCAACAATGGCTACAGCTGTTATTATTATTGTTTCAACATCAACATCATCATCATCATCATCAATATCATTCACATCATCGATATCCGCATCATCATTATCATCAGATGTTTCGGATGTTTCGGATAATTCCAATAATGATTCATTATCATCATCATCATCATTGATGATGGCCTTAATGAATAGTTTTAATAATGGTGAAAATAATTGGCCATCAACATCAACATCAAGATCCATCCGTCATTTACAACCATATCTTCCTTCATCAGTGCATTATGGTTCCCTGTTGTCAGAAAAAACAACAGCTCAACAACAAAAACAACAACAACAACACCATCCAACCATATCTCAACATTATTATCCATATCAACAACAACAGGGCCCACAACCACCGCCATCATCATCATCATCACCAAAATTATCACAACCAAATCAACCACCACAATATTCCCAATACCCTTTTGCTTATAATCCGAACCAGATAATGTGGCCTCCTGAAGATAATTGGAATTCATGGAATCGTGTGTTCAAATTAATATTATTATCATTTGTATCAACTATTGGTTCAATGGGTGCAATATTTATTGTATCAGCTATAACAGTAATTGATACATTTCAGGTTCGAGGAAATTGTTTTCTTGTTTCACTTGCTTTTGGACATTTATTAGTGACTGTATTAATTTTACCTGCATCAGCTATTGCTATAATGGCTGATATAACCGAAGATCAAACATTATGTCATTTTCAATGGCTTATTACATTGGCCTGTTTTATTGTATCCATCCTATCATTTTTATTCATGTCGATTGATAATTATTTTGGAATGAAATCATTGATTACTTATCATCTTTGTTGTACAAAATGTCGTATCTGTTTTCTAATCATTTTTATCTGGTTGGCCGCATTCATTATACCCTTTCTACAACATTCCAATCATTTTGGTCCAGAATTCTGTAAAGATAAACGTCATTGGAAAATAATGCCAGATTATCATCCATATGCATTAGGTATTTTTCTATGCAAAAACAAACAATCGGCTAAAAAAAATTCATACCTTTTTTTTAAAAACAATTTTCAGGTTTTTTAATTATCTGTACAATAATAACATTGGCCTATTTTACCTATTCATTATTTATGTATAAAAATTATAAAATTCAACTAGAATCAACACCCGAAGCGGCCAATTTTATTCTAACCGATGGTTGTTTATTACAATCAAATGTTATTGTTTATGTTTGTTCATTAGCAATGTGGTTACCATTGGTATGATTTGGATTTTAATTTACTAAATGCAAAAAAAAACTTTATTAATTTTTTGTTGTTGTTTCTTATTCAAAGATCGTTACAATGGTTGTTGATACAATAAATCCAGTACCACAGGATTATCTAAATACTGTTTGGTATATAGCCATTTCGAATTCATGTTCATTTTCCTATATGTATGCAGCAACAAATCGTGATTTTCGTGATGCATTCAATAAATTATTTTATTATTGTTGTTGTAAATCACATGTAACATTTTCAAGAAAAGGTGCTACCATTAGACGTACAGTGGTTAATGAATCAATGGGTTTACGTGTACATATTATACCTGGTTTAAATATTTATGCTCAACGTAAAGATACGATGAGCGGTAATACGGCAACAACATCATATCGTTCCGGTGGTTATGGATCATCAGGTGGCGGTGGTGGTGGTAATTTTGGTGGCGGTTCAAGTGGTGGTGGTTTTTTCGGTAGCCATCATGGTGGCGGTGGTGGTGGTGGTGGTGGATCACATTCAGCTGGACATTATCCTGGTACCGGTTATTATCGTTCACATAAATCTTGCGAGCTTTGAAATAGATTTTCGGATATTATAATATGTAATGTGAAATATCTACATTTCCTTCTTCTTTATAAATATTATTATTATTATTACAAACAAAAAACAAAAAATCATATCGAACTTACAAAACAAAACATGATGACATATACATTTCCAGAAAAATAAAATAAAAGATCTTAAATCTGACAAAAACAAAATTTTATTTGAATTTTTTTTATTTATTTATTTATTTTCCATTAATGTTATTATTATTATTATTATTATTGATACATTGAATTATAAATTGAATATATTATTATCATCATAAATGTTATTTGTTTTGTTTTTGTTTATAAAATTTTCTTTTTTGTTCAATTTATTTTCAAAATTGATTTTTTTTTGCTTGAGAAAAAAAAGCTATTTTGACTTTGCGATCATATCTGAGTCAAGTTAGGTTTATATATGAAGAATATTTAAGAATATTCTTGACTTATTTTTGTACAAAAAAAAAGAAAAAGAAAATCATTCTTTCGAAGATCATGAATTAATGAAGAATCCGAGAAAACCGAGAAATAATTCGTATTTTATTTCATTTTTTATCACTCATCCGAAAAATATTATTCAAAAATTATTATATCTTCTTAGCACTCTCTCTCTCTCTCTCTCCTTCCTTTTCACATCATTTCATCATCATAATTGGAAAAGTAAGTATATAAACATCATATAACAAACTTACAGAAAACATGGACATTTCATAATCAATTCTACATTCTATATATTTAATTTATGTGTGTGTGTGTATATATTTTTCGGTAAATGTATTTGACAAGAAAGATGCCAGAAGCTAATTGAATGCCCACCAAAGAAAAAAGTGAATTACATGTGTATAATGCAGCAATGATGATCAAATAACATTAAGATGATGAAGAAGAATAAAAAAAAGTGTAAATGAAAAAAAAAGAAAAGAATCTGAAATTCTTTTATTAATAGTATAAAGATGAGAAATAAATGGATGAATCTGTCTGTTTGTATTTATTGTATACAAATATTTCCACAGAAAAAAAAATGTAGACATTTTATTAATTCTTAACGAATTCTTCTAAGATTCAATGTAAATCGGATTTAAATGGATTTTTCTACATGAACAACAACAAATGATGATTGGCAAAGCCTGAAAATAAATCAAATTCTTTTTATTTGAAAATTTAATCTTTCCATAAAAATCAAAGATGACAACAACAACAAACAGAAATTTTCATTTTAAAAACTTTTAAATTCTGATTTTTTTTTGTTGATTTATAATGATTTTTTATTGATTATGGACGTCATACCAAAATTGAAATATTTCAATCAAAACAAAAAACAACAACAAAAAAATCCTATTTTTTCATCTAAAAATAGAAATAATGATGGAACACACTATGTCTAACTAAATGATTGTGAAATTGAAATTGTAAAATTCATTTGAATTGGTGGTGAGAGATGAAAAAATGCTGAAAACATTGAATAAAAATTCTAAAATCTTATCTAAGTTTTTTTTCCGTCATAAAATTTTTATCATCTTTTTATTTTTGCACACACTGATTATTTATTATATGGATTATGATTAATGGATTAATCCATACATTGATCCGGTATTTTGTTTTTTTTGTTGAAACAAATTTATTATCCTAAATATAAATTCCAGATAGATGTATTGGAAAAAAAACAGATGATTATCAATTAGCAAAACCAGATTGCATCATTTTTTTCACTTTGATTATGATTCTAAAATTATTATGGGGATTTAAAAATTCATTGATTTAAACAATTTAAGCTCTCTCTCACTCTCTTGGTCTCTCTCAAATAAATGTTTTGTATTTTGATTAATCGTTCATTTTACTTTTTTTTTTAAAAAAAATGGCTATGCAAACATTTACAACCAAAGTACGACGATTATCAAGACAATTATCGAATATTCCACAATTATTACAGAATGTTCAATTACGTAATCATCCAACATCATCAACAACATTTGCTGGTATTGAAAATTTATGGCAATCAATGGCTGCATCATCGATTCGAAATAATCTTTCAATTCGATTCAATGATAATAATAATAATGATAATCTTCATGATGATGATGAATTGAATAAAAATCCACAACAAGCAGTGAATGAACGTACAATGCAATTTATGTCAATTGTTTATGCATTATTATTAATAATTATTGGTGCAATGTTTACAATTTTTAATATATCTAAACCAAATAATCAATTACGTGATATATTCGTTATAATTATTTCAATAATCGGTGGATTTGTTATTATATTTTTTCATTATGATATAATTAAATTTCGCCATTGGGCATTACGTTGTATAGATGACGAACGAAAATTACAACGTAAACAAAAACGAAGACAATCTAAACAAATATCGAATAATAATAATAATAATGATAATAATGATAATGATGATGAAAATAATAATAATATGAATGATATTGCAATCATTTCGAATACAGTTTATGAAAATGATGATGATGATGATAATGATGACCAGATTCCTGAATATGATAGACTATCATTAACAACGGCAATAATTTTTGATTATTATGATAAAGTCAATTTGAATAATAATAATAATAATAATAATGAACAATTGAATAATAATAATAATAATGATGTAAATGAAAATATTGTTCCAGAAAATTCTGATAAAATAAGAATTGAAAATATAGAAAACAATAATGATTCGAATATTGAATTAAATAATGATAAAATGATTGCATATCGATATTTTCATGGTAGACATGCAAATGATTTTTATCTAAAAATTGGAATGATCGGTATGGTTTCATTTAAAATATACAATATTGTTATATATTTTTTTTCTATATCTATCTATTTTATATTATTAGTATTTTGTTTTGGAAGTATTACACATATCGGTATCGATTTGGCAAAACAAACATATTTTTTCGTACATAATGATAACGAATGTCAATGTATTTCATTATTATTTATGGAATCTGTACGTTTATTATTTTCATTCTATCAGCTATATTTTATATTTAAATATTCAAATGTAAGAAAAAATTTGATATTATTCTAAGAATGTTTTGTTTTGTTTTTTCTATCTAATCCTTATTATTATTTTTTTCATTCTTCTTTTATTCTTTTGATTTATCGAATTAAATATATCAAAGATTATTATAAATCGATATAAAAATCTGGCAAGATTTGCATTGATGCATCTAATCGGTACAAGTATTTCATTCTGGCTTGATACAATTATCGATGATGCTATTGATGATTATGTTGATAAAAAATTAAATGATTATTATCAACAAAATCAATCAATAGTAATAATTGATGATAATTCAATAATTAATGGTGAATTTCATGGTTTAAAAAATCATATTATATTTGAAGAAAATTGTTCAAAAAAAGCTATAATAAGTAATGAATCATTACATGCATTACCATATCTTTATCCATTCACTATTGAATATAATATTATATTGGCTTCAATTTGGTATATGATTTGGTCAAATATAGGTATGATTATTAAATCGAAATTGAATAAAATTCTGAATAAAATTATTTATTTATCTAATAGGCAAAGTAAAAGATCGTTCATTATTTTCCGAATCATATGAAAAAGATTTATTACATAAATATCGTATTTTTAATGATGATGAAGAAACTGAACAAGATGATAATGATGATTATAATCGACCCAGTCTATTACTTACCGTTGATTGTCATGCTAGTAACAAAGGACTTTTTCTTGGTTTAGCTATTCTGCTAATCATATTGATTACTGTGATCATTTTCTTTTCAACCATACACAAAGATGTATCTACACATTTTGCCGTTGTCATCTATACATTACAGATTTTATTATTAACATTATCCTGTTTTGTAATAATACCGATTGCATATTATCGGATGAGAAATCAATTAGATGTTGTAAATTTTGAACATCGAAACAATTCATTTATGATGATGGATGATATACTCATATTGATACCAATACCATTCTATTTTATTCATTATACTTGTTCAGCTATAGCCAGTATAATGATTAATAATTCTATGGAATGTAATAATTTAACATTGATTGGTATTGATTTTCTGACAATCATACAGGTTATGATACAATCACCATTCATTGTTGATAATTTACGACGTTGTTCAAATAATCCTAAAGTACGTTTTCGTAAACCTGGCCGTGAATTAGTTACATTAATATTGATATTGAATGTAACACTTTGGATATTGAATACATTGGAATTGAAAACCGTAGAAGAATATCATGCTACACATGAATATTTTGGTGAATTTTTTACAATGATATTATCACATACAACATTACCGATGATGTTATTTTATCGATTTCATTCTTCTGTTTGTTTAAGTCATATATGGAAATATGCTTATGAAAAAGATGAATAATTTTAGATTAATAAAATCATAGTGATTAATACTATTGTTATCGGATTTATTTATCATATTAATTTCATCTTTTAGGATTTTCAAGAAAATTCTTTTCAATTTATTATTTATTCAGAATAATTATATAGATAATCTTTACCAATGAATCCATTTACTGGGGCAAATAATCCCGAATTTATTGGCCATCCTCGAAATGGAACTGTTGGTAAGGGAACTGTAGGTAATGGAGCTGCTGGTAAAGATTCCATAGGTAATTCAGCTGCCTGTAAAGATTCAAATGACAATGGAGCTGTTGGTAATTGAGCTGCAGGTAATGAAGCTACAGATGATAGAGCTGCCGGTAAAGATTCCAAATTCAATGGAGCTGCTGGTAATGGGGCGGCAGGTAATGGAGCTGCTGGTAATGGGGCGGCAGGTAATGGAGCTGCCGGTAAAGGTTTTGAAGGCAATGGAGCATCAGGTAATGGAGCTGCAGGTAAAGGTTTCGAAGGCAATGGAGCCTCAGGTAATGGAGCTCCAGATAATAGAGCTGCCGGTAATGAAGCTACAGATGATAGAGCTGCCGGTAAAGATTCCAAAGGCGATGGAGCTGCTGGTGATGGAGCTGCCGGTAAAGGTTTCGAAGGCAATGGAGCCTCAGGTAATGGAGCTCCAGATAATAGAGCTGCCGGTAATGAAGCTACAGATGATAGAGCTGCCGGTAAAGATTCCAAAGGCGATGGAGCTGTTGGTGATGGAGCTGCCGGTAAAGGTTTCGAAGGCAATGGAGCCTCAGGTAATGGAGCTGCAGATAATAGAGCTGCCGGTAATGAAGCTACAGATGATAGAGCTGCCGGTAAAGATTCCAAAGGCGATGGAGCTGCTGGTGATGGGGCGGCAGGTAATGGAGCTGCCGGTAATGGAGCCTCAGGTAATGGAGCTGCAGGTAATGAAGCTGCAACAGGAGCTTGATATTGGGAAAGAAACTCAAAAAATAGTTTCAGGACCTCTGAAGCGACCGGAAATGGTGTTAATTGTGGACAAAGCGGTGTGGTGAAAGCAAAACCAATCAATGCTTTTTGTTAAAAGAAATTCATATTAAATTGAATTCAATTAAATCTATTCGAATCGATTCAAACCTTACCCGAAACACTGATGAGATGAAAAAGTTGTAATTTCATTTTGATTGTTAATGATAACGTTAAAGCGCATACACATCGACTATTAGATTAAAATAAACAAAATATGTCTTGTTTTTATCAAATTTATAGTTTTTTCGATCAAAAATAAATGAATTTTGTATCAATTAAACATCGATTTTTCTAATGATAGTAATGGTAATGCAAATAACTTGGATGGATTCATGACATTTTGTGTAATTAAACAAATTAAAGCCTAAAATTTACAATTCTCTACATACGAAAATCACTGCAACAATTAGAAAAAAAACATTTTTGATAAGCAACAAAAACAAATAGAATTGCAATAAAATAATCAAATTCAATGTAATTTTGACGGAAAACATGGAAAAATGTGACCGAATGAATAATTTCAATTAATTTTAATTTTTAAAATAACTTTAATTTGATTTTAATATTTTTTTTGGCATGATTACATTTAAAAAAAATATATTAATTTTTGTTAAAATGTCAACAAATTTTCTTCGATGACCATTATTGTGTATCGGTATATTGCAAAATCATGCTAAACACATGCATATTAATAATTAAAAAAGAAGAAAAGAAATTTTTAACAAAATATAATAATTCATCATCATCTTTGATAAAAAAAACAGTTAGGTGGGAGATTGCTTGTAAGGGAGAGAAAGAACGGATGCTGTTTAATTTGAAAGAAAAGGGAATGATAAAAGTGAAATCCAATAATCTTGTATTCAGTTGTTGATCGAATGTGGATACAGGTGGGAGTATATATTTGTATAGAAAGAAAAATCGAACGAATAAAATTTCAGCTTTTCGTGGTCAATTTTCTTTTGGTTTTTTAGTTTTAACTTTCTTGATCATTTTTTTTGGTTATAATTTGGATTAAGCGCTTAAGGAGAATTTGAATTTATTTGATCTTTAATTTTCCCGAAGATTTTGGCGAATGAAGTTTGGATGAATTAGATACGGAAGCAGTGGTTGGGCTCGATTGAAGGATTTGATTTGAATTAGCTGTTGATTGTTGTTGATCTACTTCCGGTAGATCATCTAGATCAGCATCAGGTATCTTTTGTGGACGCTGTTGAATGGCATTCTTCTTTCGTCGTGCTATTTCGGCTGCACGTTCACGTAAACGTTGCATATGGTATGTAATAAAATTTAACATCATCCATGCTTGAAGAAAACCAATAGGAGCCAAACAAAGCAAACTATAATAAGTTTAAAGCAAAAAAATGTTTGAAAAGAATTACATCTATTAAATTCAATATAAAGTTTACCGAATCAATGGCGTGTTGAAATTTCCAGCATCAACATCGATCGATGATGATGATGTGGCAGCAAAACCATACCAGAAAGTTAATACAGAAAGACTGATGGATAAGAAACGTACCAATACGAATACTACATTCCAGATATTAAAACTAGAAATTGAAATTAAAAAAAGAAAAAAGTCAATCAATTGGTTATAATCAACAAAAAGTTAATACATACACATAACCATGAAGTTTAGTTTTGTTGGAGAAATATAAAAGCCGTGATAGATGGAAAAATGATTCGGAAAGATAATGAAACAATGAAAGGCATAATGCAACTTTTGTGAAACTAAAAATAATAATAAAGATGAAAAAATATTATTAATATTTGAAAAAAGGCAATATCTAAAAATTAATATACTTCAGATAATAGGCTCCGATGAAAAAGAACAAATACAAAAATGCATAAGTGGCACGATGAACCAATTCATCACGTTTAACTTTTTGAAAATAAAGCTCAGGAAATGCATGTAACCAGTAGGCAATTTGTACGATAAAATAATATTTGTTAATATAGGGCATTTCGATATGTTTTTCCGGATAATCCGACCAAATTCGTTGCAATGGTAAAAGAAATTTTTCACGACGTAATATTTCACCGGCCCATATAATTGATAGTAGATAAAATACAAGTAATTGTCCACTTTCATTAAATTTTGAATGTTTTGTTTTGGAAAGATGTAATTTTCGATTGATTTTCTATAAATAAATAAATTATTATCATATTGTTGAATAAGTTTTTTTTAAAAATTAAACGTTACATACATCGATAATATATTCTTGAACAACGGCATGTATGACGATACTGATTAAAAAATAGAAAAATATAACACAAATATCTTTTGGTCCACTTGAATATAATGCCATTGGATTGCCTAATATTTCGGTTGTATTATGTTGTAATGCAACAAAATAGGCAGCATATTGTGATGTAGCTTGAAATAATAATGATACAACAATAATCATAGCAATACAGGAAATAATATCAGCATGATTTTGTATGAAAAATTCATGTGATAATATTGGTGGTGATTTAGTCGAACCGGTACGACGTTTAATTGCCATTTTTGATTCAAACGGGTATATTTTTGTTTTTTTGGTATTAATTGGAACGTTTATTTTGCACTTGTTTGTTTCGTTGTTTTATCGATGGATTTTTCTCCAATTATAATCAATAAAATCTGGAATTGCAGATAGAATCGTCCGAAATGAAACGTGGAAAAATATTTAAAAAAAAAGAAAAATGAAAATCAATTTTATTAGAAATTCAGTAAAAAAAATACTGATGAAACATACCTTTATTTGATTTGATATGCGGCATAAATTCTTAGATTCTTTTCATTCAAAATATCGATATTAATATTAAGAATTTTTTCAAAAACAAAAAAAAATTATTCCAACAAACAAATATCAAATGAAAATATAAATGAGTTGTTCATTAGAAAAAAAAATTTCTTACAAATTTAAAATGAGCAAAGAAAAACCAATAATTAGTTAATTAATTACTAAAAAAAAGCGGGCAAGAAATGAAAGATTTTTTAAAAATTTAAATAAAAATTATATAAAATCTAAGAATTGTTGACGTGTATCGCCGTCGTGTGTTGGATGATTATTTTTCTTTTCATTCACAATAAACAGCCAGTGAAATAAAAAAAAAAAAGACTGACACATAGCTTATTTTTTCTTGTGTCCACATAATATATGATTTTTTTTCTATGATCGGAGTTTGATGATGATGATGATGATGATGATGAGCAGACGCCACGAAGCATAAAATAGCATGAATATCATATCAAAAGGAGAGTCTCTATATATTTACCATTGATGTTGAATGGAGATTGTGAGCGCAAAAATAGAGTGAAAATGATTGATGTGCCATCTTTATTTGATAAAATGTACAAAAATGTTTTTTTTATTTCATTTTTCTCATTATCCAAAAATCGTTTTGATTTTCTTAGATCGATTGATGAATACATTCTATCGATAAGAATTTTTTTCAATTGCAATCATTCATATATTTAGAAAGTAGTTTATTTTCTGAAATTGAAACCGGCTCACTTGCAAATGTTATTTCCGTTACTGTCTGGATGGATGAACGAGTCTTATTTTGAAAAAAAAACTTTTTTTTAGAGAAAAACATTCGATCAAAGACCAATGTCCGATTGTTTATTTGATGGAACCGGATTTATTTAAAGTGGCAACAACGAAAAAAAAGGTGTCAAATTCATTGATTATTTCGATTGAAATTGAAATTGTATCGAATGAATGATGAATCTGCGATGTCGTTCGTTTTTGATGAAAAAAACAATCTTTTTTTCTTATTGTCACAAATTAACCTCATTTATTTTAGGTGATATCATCAAAGTTACAATAGAATTGATTAAAATTGTTGTTTCGGTTGTTTTTTACATTTTGATAAATTCAATGAATGTTTCATTTTTTTGTTTGCGGAAATAAATATAATCTTCAAAATAAGAAAAGAAAAAAAACGTTCGAAATAAACCTGATTTAAGAAAAAAAAAACGTTCGAAAATATTTAAATCGAAAATATTCCATTAGATGTCGACACAGCTAAACATAAATAAAGTTCAATCATCGTCAAATGGAACAAAAAACAACGATCGATGATGAAATTCATTTTTTTCGTTAATTTCACGTATCCTAATCGGTCACAATGAAAATATTTACGTAAACAATCACTTGATTGTTATGCATGTTGAAAATTTTGCCGGTAATTCAATTCAATACAATTCACAATACATTGTGACTATTAATTTCGAAACAATTGTTTTCTGTTTGTTTTGGTTATCTGTTCACATGAGTGTTTGTTTTGGATTGGAAATTTTCACCAAAAATTAGCGCGCGCTTTATAACTTGCTTGATCGGTTGCAAAACAACCCTTAAAAAAAATTGGCGCCTTTTTTTTTACTATTGTTTCTTCAATGATATAAACCACAGTGATCGACCTGACGATGAAATATATTTTCCCGCCTTAAAATTTTTGGCGGCTAAACAAAAACAAAAACCTCGTATTTTACAGCGAGTATATAAATCTTCAATGTGTTCTATTCACTTGTATACATTTTGATTCAATCGTTAACGAATTTCTCAATTCGAATCGAATCTTTTTTGTTTTTTTTTGCATTTGAAAATTCTTTTTCGAATTTTATTCAACTAATAAAACACACAATGCCACATGAAACTCAAACATCCACCAATTCCATTGATAATGGATTTAATTTGGATGAATTTTCACAGAAATTGATCATCACTGCTGTTGATAATAAAAAATCCGAATCCAAATCGTTTGTAAAATCAGATCGAAATTTCGATCTGGATGATGAACCATTACTTCGTGAAAATCCAAATCGTTTTGTTTTGTTTCCAATTCAATATCATGATATTTGGACAATGTACAAAAAAGCTGAAGCATCATTTTGGACAGTTGAAGAAGTAGATCTAAGCCATGATCTTGTACATTGGAATAAATTAAATTCGAATGAAAAACATTTCATTTCACATGTATTGGCTTTTTTTGCTGCAAGTGATGGTATTGTTAATGAAAATTTAGCTGAACGTTTTATTCGTGATGTACAAATACCAGAAGCACGTTGTTTTTATGGATTTCAAATTGCTATCGAAAATGTTCATTCAGAAATGTATTCATTATTGATTAATACATATGTATCGGATCGTAATGAACAAGATTTTCTATTCAATGCTATACGTAATCTACCTTGTGTAGAGAAAAAAGCTAAATGGGCTATACGTTGGACACAAGATGATTCGGTTACATTTGCCGAACGTTTAATTGCATTTGCTGCTGTTGAAGGAATATTTTTTTCCGGTTCATTTGCAGCAATTTTTTGGCTAAAAAAACGTGGCCTAATGCCTGGTCTTACCTTTTCAAATGAATTGATTTCACGTGATGAAGGATTACATTGTGATTTTGCCTGTCTTTTGTTTCATCATATTCGTAATCGTCCATCATCACAACGAATTGTTGAAATTATTATTGATGCTGTTAATATTGAACAAGAATTTCTTACCGATGCATTACCAGTATCATTGATCGGTATGAATGCTAAATTAATGTCCGATTATATTGAATATTGTGCCGATCGTTTATTGGTTGAATTAGATTGTGAAAAACATTATAAAACAACAAATCCATTTGATTTTATGGAACAAATATCATTAGAAGGTAAATCAAATTTTTTCGAAAAACGTGTTGCCGAATATCAAAAAAGTGGTGTCATGTCACGACCTGAAGATCAGGTATTTGTTACCGATGCTGATTTTTAATCAAAAAAAAAAATTTTAATTAACTTAATCATGTTTACAAAATGCGGGTGAAAAAAAAAGAAAACAAGACGACAATCAATTTATTTCTTCATTTTTTTTTTGATTGATTAATGGATTAACTTTTTAATAATTTTTGCTTGATATCTACAAATTTTTGTTTTGTTATCGAAATTGTAAAAAAAAAAATGTTTTTGATAAAAAAAAAATTTTTGATAATTAATGATTTGATTAAATTAAAAAAAAAAATTAATTAATTAAATTTTAAAAACTAATTGGAAATTTGAATACATTTGTATCTTTGAGTGAATTATGTTTACGTGCTACAACCGTTGGTATCCATTGTGATTGGGGACTAATATTCGTTATGTTTATTGGTATCATTGAATTTTTATTGAATGGTGATTCGGTTGTTGTCGATGTCGTTGTTGTTGTCGATATAATAGCTTTCCATGATGATGATGATGGTTCAATCACGGATTTTAGTGGATTCAATGTTATTTCTTCTTGATAACTATAATTTGGTTTTGATGTAGTTTTAAATTTTTTTCTTGATTGACGATTCAAATTATTTCTGATGGTTCGATTTGATTTAATCGATGATATAGAAATTCTATTTGATTCTAATGGTGTTTGAATGTTTGATTCGGTACGAGATAATATGGATGATGTTGATGGATTGAATTGATCAATCAATGTGGGTGTTGTAAATTCATTGTCAACATGTTCTAACCCATAATAATATGAATTAACATCATCATTAGTATCATCCATAGTATTTTCAGCGGTATTCATCAAAAAATTATCCATAAATCCATCGCCATTTTGATCTAGAACATTATTTGAAGCTGCCATTGCTTTTGAAATGCAAAGAAAAAAGTAATTTTGTTAAAATTTCAAAAATTTTTGCCATCATTATTGCTTACCAAGCTTAAGTTCAGCATCAGGATCATGAATACCAAGAATAGGTGGACCAACATAATATGGACCACCAATATGTTTCAATGGATATGGATGATATGGTTCGATTTGTTCTGATCCATCGGCAATCATTGCTTCAGATGAAGAAGATCGTGTATTCTCCGATGATGATGATGATGATGATGGTGAAATGGATGCAAATTTACCCAATGATTTCAATAAATTTGTTAAACTTTTTTTCGTTGGTTTAGAAGTTTTTTCCACATTTATCTGTTGTTGTTGTTGTTGTTTTGTTTCTTGATATTGTTGTTGTAATAAATTTTGATCTAATTGTTGAAGAATAAAAGACATTGATGATGGATCATGACGATGATCCATTTCGTTATTTGTTTTTGTATCTAATGTTGTTGTTTTATCGGGCAATTGAAATGTTTGTCCAATAAATGATTCAAATGCAGCTGGTGATTGTCGATACATTGTTGGTGTTGGATTGTTTATTTTTGAATATAAAAATTTTGATGGATATGAATAATATGAATGATATGAATTTGATGATGAATATTGCATCGGTACAATTGTTCGAATTGGTTGTCGTTGAACAGGTGTTGATGGAACTATCCATGATTTTGGACTAATGAGGTAAGATGAACAACAACAAAAAAATTAAATTATAATCAACAAATGACAAATGTAAACTTACTAAAAGATCGGTATATATAAACGACCATCAAAACCATTTGTCATTGGACGACCTAATATAATACCTAATGGCGATGATTGTTGTTGTTGTTTTTGTTTGTTTATAGAATGTTGTGATTGTGATGATGATGATGGTGATGGTGAATGAAATCGATTACCGGTAGATAATATTTTTGATTTTCGATTCGTATCCGACATTTGTAATAAATCATCATCATCATCATCAGCATCATTTATTAAATTTGATGTTGTTGTTTTTTGTTGTTGTTGTTGTTGTTGATATGAATCATCATCATCATTATGAATTGATGATATTGTATTTGACATTAATAATGAATAAACATTCGGATGATTATTATTATCATTAGCTAAATTTATTGATGCAATTTGATCACCATTATCATTATTATTATTATTCCAGGTAGCAATTGGCATATAAACATTTTGATTTGATGTATGATAATATGGATAATGATTATCATTAGAATTTTCATTCATATTATCATAATAATTTCGAACTTCATTTTCATGTTGTTGTTGTTGTTGTTGATCTTGTCGTCGTGATTGTAAATTGTATGGATTATATGGTTTCGATAATAATAATGATTCTTTTGATAATAATGATGATGTAGAATTATCATTTTCTTTTCTTTTACGTAATAATGATGATAATAATAAATTTCTAAATGGATGATGTACAATATTATTTGTACGATTAAATAATTTTGAATTATTTATCGATTTGATTGTTGTTGTTGTTGTTGTTGGCATCAATGTTGTTGTTGTTGTTGTTGTTGAAGTTGTCGTAACAGAATAAAAATTAAAAATAATGATATTGATGAATGAAATTAGAAAAATTTTCGAAAAATTTTTACAATTCATTTTGAGATAATTATTATCGAATCAGGATATTGACAATCGAAAATTTAAAAAAAAAATATTGAAACTATCGATATTATCGATATCATCGATCGAACATAAAATTATTGGTTGAATTCCAAAATGATAATAATCAAATGTTGTTTGATTATTGGAGAATGTTTGTCGAACAAAAACAATCTAAAATCAATATTATTATTATTATCCGACAAACAAACAAAATCGAAAGTATTTAAATGGTTATTATCATCATCTTTATCGTTGTTGCTGTTTTTTTTGCAAAAGAGAATCATTGAATTCTATATGAGTAGTTGAAGAAATGATGAAAAATAAAGAAAATTTTCAAATTGAACATAAAAGTATTATTCATGATGTGATGTGAATGTTTATTGGAGAAAAAACAATCGTTTAATAATAACAGCGGTAACAAAAAAACAAAACAGGTAAGTAGAAAAATAATGTGTTTTAAGAAGCTAAAATTGGAATGAATATTTTTCTTCTTTTTTTTAGAGAAAAGTAAAGATGATTAAAGATTTTGATGATGATTATAATTATTTATAAATAAACAATCGGTCAAATGACAATTACTGATGATCAATTGATGTTTGTGGTTTAAGTTTCACTAACCAAAACCAAGAAAAATTCATTATTATAATGGTATAGTTGATTATAATCGTTTTTGTGTTTGTTTGCTGTGATCAAAGACAAATGGACCAGATGATAATGATCGTTGTCGTTGTTGAATTTTTGTAGACATTTTTGTTGTTGTTGTTGTTTTTTTCAAATGATTCGAAAGTGAATTTTAAAATTGTAAAATGTTTTTATTTAGAAAATCGTTCTCTACTCTCAACAACAATATTCAAATCTCTCTGTTCTTTCGTTCTCTCCTTTTTTTTGGTTTTTCTTCTTCTTATCGATCAATTTCACTCTCAATCAATCAATAACCGAGAAAATAATAATAATAATAATTCAATAATAAATTTTGCTGATTATTGTAATATTATCATGTTCCACGTTCATGATGATAATGATCAACAAATGGCAAAATAATTCCAGAAAATTTTCCATAATAATCAAAAAGAAAAAAGAAGAAATTGATAATAATTGTGAGAATTTTTTTTTGATTCTCTTTTCTCCATTTCTTCATTCACTTTTATTTCAATCTTTCGTTTTGGGCCATGTTTTAATTCATGTCACATTCGTAACATTTGATCCATATAAAAAAATATTTCATATTTAAAAATAAATAAGAGCAAAAATTGATGATTGACTTCTCCGTTTTTTTCATTATCGTATAATCAATGATCGTAGAAAAACCACCACCACCACCACCGAATGAATGTCATTTTTCAACCGATTCATAAATATGACCGGCCAACTAAAATATTATTTTCAGCCATAAAAATATGACAAAGAAATGGGATTTATCGAGCGAGCGAGAGAGAGACACAAAATATGGATGATTTTAAAAGCAAACGTTTTGAAAATGAACAAACAATCCCGAAAAAAAAAAATAAATAAATCGGTCAACCAAAGAAACAAAACTGAAAAATTGATGATGATTTTCGGCTGCTGTTGTTTTTTTGTTTTTGTTAAAAAAAAATTCATTAAAAATTTTTTCGTTTAGTCGTTTATCTTTGTCAATGGCAATGGTTATAGTTCAATTTCAATTGTATTCAAGAGAAACAAAACCAAAAAAAAAAAAAAAAAACCAGTAGCTATTCTGTTGTTTTGTTTTCTTCTTTTTTAGTTTCGTTTGGTTTTTTTTTAAAAATCATCCATATCGATTTATGATTTTTATTTATTCCGAACATTTTAAACAATGAATGATGTTTGTTTCATTACATTTTGAATGAAAAAAAATTGTACCAGTCAGTTAAGTAAAAGAAAATTATAAGTAATTTAAGTGTTTCGCCAAAAGAAAAAAAAACTTCATTTCATTTAAGTGAAGTTTTCGTTAATTGCTAAATCTCTAAACCCGAAAAAATCATCAGAATTTTTAGATGAAAAATTTTTTTTTCCAGGTAAAATAATAACCGTGTTTGTAGTGAAATTTTCTTTTTTCCCCCTCCTGTTTTCACGTAACGCATCGTTACACATCAAAACGTGGATAAAAAGTGTATTCCCCTAACCAACCAACCACCCACACACACAACGAATGATATTAAATGTGACCATCCAGAAAAAAAAATTTAACTAAACAATCATTTTTCTATTTGAATAAAATTTAGTTTATATTTATCATGTCTATACGTCTAAATGTTGTTTTTTGGAAAAGAGAAAATTGACCAGAAAAAAAAATATTCGTGTGAAATGAAAAAAAAGACCATTTTATTTATACAGATTTCGTATCTAATTGATTCTCTCTCTTTTACTTACTTTTACACACTTTTTTTTCATTTCTTCAATTTGAATTCCAATTTCGATTGTTGTTGTTGTTGTTGTTGTTGAACTAAATGTATTTGGAATTGGTTCGATCGATTGATAAGGATGAACAACAACAACAACAACAAATATTTGACCTTTTACAGATGAAATTTACAAGTTCAGTTGGTTAATGTTTTTTTTTTCTTCTTTACTTCAACTTAACCATGCATGTTTTCACTCTTTTTTTTTCTTTTCTCATCATCTCAAAACAGAATTATCAATATAACCAATATAAAATTATAGATTTGTCACCATTGTCAGAAATGATAATTTCTGATACTATCATTAAGTCATCATCATTCATATGACATTTGACATTTTCATGAACAAATGATGAAGAATGAATTCGTTTTTCCCCGATTGATCAATCCGATTATTATGATCCGTTGATCATGAAAGACGACAATGTTTGATGATAATCTGGTTTTGTTTTTTTGCTTTGGTTTGGTTTAGTTTGACAACGAGAACAAAAAAAATTCATAAATATTCATCATGATAATAATATGGTTGTGATTGAAATTTTTCGTTTGTCATTCATTCATTCATTGTAATCTATGATGATGATGATGATGATTCCTACTTAAGTCACAAATTTTTTTTTTCTTCCAATGTTTAGTTTATTTTTGGTAACAAGAATATTTGAAATCCCTTTTCTTGATGTTCGATCATAAAGGTGGAGTAGAAATAGTTAACAAGAACAACGAAAAAAAAACGATTCAATTATCACAGCGGAATTCTCTTTTTGGCAAAAAAACAAAAAGATAATTAATGTTTTTCTGTTTGTTGTTTTAATTGTAAAAAAACAAACAAAAATTTTAACCAAACAATCATTGAATTTTCCAATTATAATCTTTGGTCAGTTTTTTTGGTTGGCTAAAAATCCATTTTTTTTCACTCAACAAATCAAACCAAAAATGAATGATGAAAACTTGTGATTAACCTTGTTTTTTCACAATTAATTTCATTATCATGATCCTGATGATTATTTTCCCTTTTAATTATTATTATTTTGTTTTTCTCATCCATAAGTCGAAATCAACAAAAAAACATATTTTTCACATTGGAATTTTGATTTATTTATTTTTTCGGACAAAAAATATAATTAAATTCATGTGAGCCAAACATTCAACTAATCCATATATCACACATTGAATCTTCACCTCAGTTAATCTGAATGGGAAAAAATATATTTTTTTCCCAAACCTTTTTTTCATGATGATGAAAAAAAATCAGTTTTCCCTTCAGAGTTTAATGACTTGTTTTGAATAATGATGATTTTTCTTTATTAATAACAATTTATTTCATTTAATAAAAAAAATTCAACAAAATCAATGAAAACAGCAAACAAATTCTGAATGATTAAATAAATAAATAAACAAAAACAAATAGGAAAGACATGAGAATCAGCCATAATGAAATTGAATTGTCCATTTTTTGTTTTCCATTTGGATTGAATTTCAGCTAATAATATCTAATGATTGTGCATTTTTGAATTTTTTTAAAAAAATTTAAATTTTATTTTGATCATCGTTGTGGAATTTTATCCGTTAATAGTAATAGTTTTGTAGTAAATTATACGGGTGGCCATTTGTAATTTGTATTTGGCAAAATTTTTGTTTTCTAATGACGATGATGATCATTATTATTATTATCAATTTGTATCACAGTTATTTCCTGTGGCTGTTGATGTTTTTGTTGTTGTTGTTGTTGTTGTATGGTAATCGAATCCGAATAACCAATACCTGAATCATATGATTCTACACGATTATTTTTATTAATTTGTTTTTGATTTATTTTTTCATTTATCATCATAATACCATTATCAATATTATTATCATTTGAATTTTGGACAACATTTTTATAGCCATTTATTTTATTTATCAAACATTTTGTTGATCGTTTGTTATGTTTGTTTCTATTATCATCATCACTATCATTGTCATCATTATCATCATCGCTAGTGTCACCATCATCATCATCATCAACATTTGGTATAAATTCAAATGAATATGGCCATTCTGATTGTATAACCAATGATATAATCAAACCAATTGTCATCATTGATGTAATAATTGTTAAACTTATTGGCATTGTTTTTGGCATTATTGACATCCATGTTATTATTGAAAATAGCCAAAATAATATTGTAAATAATAATAATAATTTAAAACCAAATTTAAGCCAATCAATTGAACAACATTGTGAATGAAATGTTTTACGACTGTTACCATTATTAAAAAATAATTGCATTGAACGTGATCGTATTGATGATGTTCGTGATGTTGATGATATTTTTGATAATATTGTTGGTGATTGTAATAAATAAGAATTTGTACTATTGATTGTTGTTGGATAACTTAAACATTTGATTGTTGAATCATTGATTTGATTATCATTATTACTTATAACATTACAGCCAAAACTTATCTGACATGGAGATTTAGGTGATGAAAATGATGATGATGATAATTCGGTTATAGTATTTGTTGGTGATGAAATAATTTTTGTTGCTTGTTGTTGATCATTATTGTTTGGATTTTGTTGTAATGTTGATATCATTGACATTGTTCTTTTATTTGATTGTAATTGATTATCAATTGATTGATTCATCATCTGCGGTATCATGGATGATGTTGGTTCAATACTTTTTGATCGATTATTTATTGATTGTCGTTGATTTAGACTTACAACATGAAGTCTACATGTAGAGCTTGGACTATTCAATATTGTATGGCTACATGTAGAACGTGTAAATAAGGGTTGAATTTTATGCGATGAATGTATTGTTTGTTGCTGTTGTTGTTCAATATTTTTATCCGAAATCATATTTAACGATAATGATTGATCATTTTTCCAATCTGATGATGATGATGATAATAATCGACCATTACCACCATTATCATTATTTATAAATTTTGATGATTCAATCATATCCATCATTATTCAATTAAAATTGAGAATCGATATTTTCGATTCAACATTTGAGAATTATAATGAGAATTTTTTTGTTTTGTTTTCAAAATTATTTCTTCTTACTATTCAAAATGAACAACAAATGACAACAAACAAATCATAATGATTTAATCAATCATTTTTTTGGCAAGGACAAATCTAACGAATAAAAATAAATGAGCAAAAAAAATAAAAATAAACTACCAAATAGTCAAATTCTAGATGATGACAACAATAATTGATCTACTACCAAACCATAATGAATAACTTTGTTGTTGTTGTTTACTCGTCTATAATCTATATAATAAAATTTGTGAGGACAAGTTTTATGGAACAAATTTCCTATATAAAAATTTGGAATTTAATACTTTTTTTTCTGGATTGATTTATATATGCTATAGAGCTTGTATATAGAATGGCCATCTTTTTTTGTTGTTTTGAATGAATGAATTATTCACAACACTAGGTCAATGGGTAAATTTTTTTTCATCAAAAATTTCATTTTATTGATAAATTCAATTGAGATTGATTAGGCAAACAAATAATTCAATGATTCAATTACTAATCGATCCATTTGATTATTTAATGAACCATGATTAGCAATGATAGCAAATGTAAAATTTAATGATGGAAATATGGCTAATTTTGCATTAGCTGAACCTATACCACCGGTATGTGATAGATAAATTAAATTATTCAATATTGATTGATCATGTTCAACATTTGAAGGAAATTCTCGTCGTTCCCATCCCATTACATAACGATATTTTATATTATGGATTGTTTTGTTGAAAATTTTCATACTTTCTTTAGTAATCGAAACATTTGGATTATGATAGGTCCACATTTCTTTAATGGTTGCCGGTTTTAAAAGTGATTTTTTTGTCGAATGAATATCATATGATGATGAATACATTTGTTGACCATAAATGAGTAGATCTTCGATTCGTGCTGTAACACCACCAGCCGGCCAATGTGGATATGGACGTAGTATATCGACAATTTCTGGTGGTAATACTTTTCCATTATGAATACGATATTGTCTACCACGATTCATTATTAGATGATCACGTGATTCGGATGTAGCTGTTGGCATACCAATTATATTGTGCATAAAATCTTCCAATACTAAATGATATGGTCGATTTTCAATCGATTCAACTATAGCACCAATCAATGACCAACCATTATTCGAATAATGATAACCATGTCCAGGTTCAAATAATAATCGATCATTTGAAAACCATGTTAATAGCTGTGTTGAATTATTAATACGAAATTCCCAATCATGCATAAAATCCTGTTCACGTGAATGTCGAATACCGGATTGATGTGTAATCAATTGTCGTAATGTAATATTAACCGATTTATTAGCAAATTTTTTCTTGGGAAATAAATCATATGAAATATAATTGGATATATCTAAATCCCATGAAAGTTTTCCTTGTTCAACTAATCGACCAATCAATGCTGAACCAATTGCTTTACTAACTGAAGCAACTTTTAACATTGTTTGTGTTGTACAAGGAATATTATTTTCAATATCGGCATACGAACCAAACGAATCAATCCATTCTACCCAACCATCCATATGACCAACACGTAAACCAACAGTTAAACATGGTGTTTTGGTTTCATTGGTAAATTTTTTAAATAAACGATTAACTTTAGGTAATTTATTCCAATCAAATGAATACGAATCGCCAAAATCAATGGTTAAAAGTAATAGAATTAAAATCAATGATGATTGATGCATCTTTTATGAAACTTTTTTTTTAATTTCATTTACAAAGTGAAAAAATAAAACGATAATAAGGAATTATGAAAAACAACAACCAATCCAAAATCTGGTTGTCGAGTTGATTTTCTTTTATCATTTTTTTTTTTTTGCCAAAAACAAGGCTATCTTAGATTAAATTAATTATCAATTGATTATTTATTTCAATTCAATCATTATGATTGTTACAAGTATGTATAATTGTGTGTGTGTGTTTAAATGCGATCAAATTGATCAATTGATCAATTAACGGTAGACATGACAATAGAAAATTGTTTTTTATGCAATGATAATGATATAGTACAAAATTGAGTGAAATTTGAAAATGTTGTGACCTATACCTAAATTATGATTGCATTTTATTTGTATTTGAATTTTTACTTGCTTCACGTTTTAAAAAGATAAATATTTTCTCTTTGATCCAATCACGTGGAAATGGTGCATAAAGATTTGCGGCTCGTTGAAATCTAATAGTTATGATGAAAATATAAAGAATTATCAATTTATTTTTTAGAAAAATTTATCCAAATCACTTACACTAAACAGCTAAGATCGGTTAATGAATCAAGATAATCGAATAGCTGTGAGATATCATAGGTAATTGTTGTCAATCCAGGATTATCTTCTTTTAAATGTAATTCATAAAGATGGCAAATATCTAGATAATTGTATATTAAAAATGATTGGCTTGGAAAAAATACCACCATCATTACAACTTACATTCGAGTGCATCATTCAATGATTCAAAATCCCAATAAGTACGTGTTTCTAATTTTCCTGGCTGAAATAGGACTATTGTATGAGCCATAATTAATTTATTGATTCAAAAATCAATCAATGAAAATTTGTTTTAAGAAATTCAAAAAAAAAACTAAAATTCTGTATAAAGAATTTTTCAGATTCAGATGTGTGATAATCAACTCAAAATTGAGCTATTAACAATCGATACCGCTTAACAATCGATAGTTTAAAAATCGAAACTTTTTTGCATTCCTTATTTTTAAATTTTAACAACTGTATAATCCAATTTGCAATCAATTTCCTTATAATTATGTCTAATAAATTCTGAGAATGAAAAAAAAGGAAACCCTAATTATCATATTTTTGTTGATTGTTACTATGGTTGATGCGAAATCATTCATTTTGGAAACAAAACAAAAAAAAAATTCATAACGGAAATACATATCGACAAATCTAGAGAATTTTTTTTTTGTTTTTCAAAATTTTTCCATAAACGGTAAAACAGTTAATAAACAGAATTGTTGATCATAATATCACTTTAACATTTATAAAAAAAAAATTCCAAAGAAAAATTCGTTAAAAAATCAATTGTTTTCATTTACGAAAGTACCTTGAGAAAAAACAATCGATTAAAAAAGAGAGAAAATTCATGATTCTGCCATGGAAACGGAATGAATTATCATTCTTCTTTTTTTTTTTTGTTTTAAACTTTTTTTTCCTTCTAAATTTATAAATTTTTATTTCAAAACGAAAATAATATTGAAAATAGTGGAAAGGAAACAAAAAAACGACTTCAAACGATCATCAAGCTTGCGTTGGCAAGCGACAAATGATGAAAACAGATTCCAAACAAACCCCAGTAAAATTTTCAAAACCACTTTTGAACAAACATAGCATTCATGTTGAATTTTCATAGTTACTTATAACTTTGAATATATTTGTTTTCAAACTTTCAATTTACTTAGATGAAGAGAACAAAAAAATAAAACATTTTTCAGCTATGAGAATATTAAGAATTATATGGTTTCTCTTTTTTTTCAAATTTGCTTATAACTTGATGAAAAATTTATATTTGAATTCATTCATTCGAGAATAGTGTTTCCAAAACGATCTTTAGAAGAATAAAATAAATGAAAAAATTTATAAAATTTTAAGTTTGCATAAAGTCTCTTCCTATTTGAAAAATTTATTGAAAATCGATTATCATACTTTTTTTTCACTCTGTGTACACACATGCAAAAAAACAATCGGTATTCATTTTCAAATACTTTACGATCATTAACATTTTTTTTATAATCAAAATTATTTACGTTTCTTTTTCATTCATTGACTATTTCCGTTTTGAAACGATCTTCATTTATTTTCATCATTAGAATATACTTGAACGAATCTATAGAATAGACCATATCTTGCTCCTTGCATTCATTTTTTTTTACAAGGAAAATAAAAATTTCAACTACCTTTTTTTTCTGTAGAATTCATATTCATAATAATAATAATAATCATAATCATCAAGCATTCACCACACCACCACTCATAGATACTTTTGATTCAACTTTCTTCGAATCAAAGTAGTCTCTTGCACCGATTTTTTTCTAATATTTTTCCTTTTCTCTTTTGTTGTTGTTGTTGTTGTTGTTGATCATCAAATTCGATCAATCAAATGTAAGTGTAGTAATGATTTTTTTTCTAGGCAAATATAGTTTGTAAAGAATATTATTATTATCAATATTATAATCAAGAAATCAAGTTAGCCATTTATATCGGTATAACCATTATTTGTATCCCTTAGCATTATTATTATTATTATTATGAAGAATTGCCATCATTATTATCATCATAATTCTTTATTTTAACAAAGCTGGTAAGTTTTTGTTGTTGTTGTTGTTGAAAACTGTCTGTGTGTGTGTGGGTGATTCTAAAAAATAATAATTTTGTTGATTCAAATGAATAAATCCTAGATTAAATTATCATCATAATAAAAAACAACAAACAAAAAAAAACATTTTCAAAAGTTAAATAAAGATGGTTCTTTCAGCCAACAATAAAGTGGATGTGATGGGACGTCCTGCACGTAGCCCATTAAATCGTATCGAATCACCAACTGGTTCAATTAAATCGAATAACAGTGATGATACAACTGATAAAGTAAGATTGAATGATGATTTATTACATATGATCATTACCAATAATTTGAAAAATATCACTCAAACATCAACAACAATTATAAATAACAAACAAAATTATTTAACAACAAAAAAATTACCGGAAAATAATCGAATCGATGATCATTATGTAAAAAACAAAAATTATAATGATAATTTAAATATAAATAAATCTTTTAATACAACACAGAACGGATTCAATACTGATAACATTATTAATTCGGATATTTCTGATTATATGAAAAAGAATAATCAACGAATGAATATAAATAATGGTAATAATTTGATTAACGATAGTGATCCAAAAAAAACGATGGCTGTTGGTGCTGGAAATTTCAATGTAAATAATAAAGAAATGTCAACCATGTTGGATTCGAATCGTGTCCGTATGATGTCCGTATATTTCAATTATTCATCTATTGTTTCACATGCCATTAAAGATTGGTTCGATGTATGGAAAATTTTTAAAATGTTTTTGGTCATTCATATTTGTTTTCTGATACAATTTTTTTTTTCAATCAGGGAACTGTACGCGGTAAACTGGGATCCGAACAAATACTTTATGATAATGTTTTACTTTTCGTTGCCTATATATATTGTGCTCGAAATCTTATGTTGGCATTTATCGAAGATATTGAACTTCGAGCATGGTTAGGCGAAGGTGAACGTGTTCGTCCATTTCGTCAATTGATTATGGTATTAACCATATGGTCAGTATATATGGTTGCCATACTACGAAACTTTCGTCCAAATATATCACGTAAGCGACCATTATCATGGTTAGAACCATTTCGTGTTCTTCGTGGTGAATCGACACCCAAATCTTTTGGTCTAAGTGAACCGATGTTAAATTCCTGGTTTGAATATTCAATATCAATGTGGCGTTTCTATTTTGCTTTTGCTTTGATGATATTGACAATTGTTGTATTGCAAACATTGGGCATGCTACGACATCGATGGAATAGTTATCATGATCCACAATCAAAAAATTGGTATAATATTATGTTACTTTTCTGGACGTTGGTACAGATTTTCTGGGCATTTTTGATCAGCGCCTATTCATATATTTGTGTAGTTTTTTTCAACTCATTATGTTATTATTTCCGTATCCGCTATGAAAAGGTGAATTAAATTGAAAGAATCTAAAAAATATTTGAAAAAATTTTCTTTTTAAATCTAAATAGGTGAATGAAGATATCGAAATTATCATCAATAAACGTTTGAAAGCAAATGAACGTGTTGCATTATTACATCATATTTTAGTTGAACATAATTCTTTATGTTTGAAAGTAGCTGAATATAATAAATTCTGGTCATCACATCTTATGTCCACTTATTTCTTTTTGGTGGCTGTTATTTGTTTCAGTTCATTTCAGGCGTTTTTTACCGCCAATCTTGTTATCGTACGACTTTATATGTTTGGTGTGGCACTTTTAGCCGGTTATATTATTACTCGAATATCAGTTTCGGCTGCAATCATGTCAAATAGGGTATGTGATTTGAACAAAAAAAAATTCCATTGTCAATCATCATTTTTTTAAATTTCAAAATTTTAGGCACATGAGCCATATGGAAGGTTGATTCGAGTAACGTTTGAAAAATATCCTGTAGAATTACAGATTCAGCTACGTATGTTTATTCAACGAACATCTGGACCAACTATCGGATTCTATTGTTTAGATGTATTTGAAATTACTTATACAACATATGCTAGCGTAAGTATTTAGTTTATTTTTTTTTCGAAAAATGAACATAGAAATTACTATCATCAATATAATTATAATTAATAGATATTGGCAGCATTGGGACAAAATTTCTTGCTTATTGTCGATTTTGTACGATCATATGCCGAAGTTGGTAAAGAATTTGAAGAGATATCATTCTCCGATCTAAATATGCTAACCGGTAGCGTATTCAATTCAACATTGGATGTATTGGATGAAATGGCTGGTACTCATCTTTCAGAAACATTACATTCAAATATTTCATTCGTACCATTCTAAAAATTATTGACAAAAATTCACATTCATTATATTCATTATTATTGATTAATCATAATTATATTTAGATAAACAATTTATATAGAGAAATTCTTTCACACAATGGTAGATTAAAGATACACCAAAAAAAAATATCGTTTTCATTTTGAACCAAAAAAAAAAATTTATTATTCAAAATAAAATTGTGAGAAAATTACAAATTTCATTTTTAATGAATAATCATGATGATGATGATGATGATAATGATGGTGGTGTTTGATTTTACTAAAATGATGAACGTAATTATTTGATTTTAACGTTTTCGAGGTGGTGCACTACCACGACCAATACCGCCGCGACCACGACCACGGCCTCGGCCACGTCCACCACGTCCAGCACTAGCACCACTTCTGCCCATATCACGTTTCTTTGCTTTAGCTTTCGGTGTATCATCAACCAATAATGTCTCCAATGGTAATGAATCTGGTAATATAAAATAACGGATATTATTACCGCGAACGGTCAACGAATCCAGTGTTTGTTGAGCGCCATTTTTGTTGACCAATTTAACCGTTTTAAGATGTGTATTCATCGCAACATCAACTCCTGCAATAGTTCCATGTGCCTTTTTTTATCAAATCAAAATAAACCAGTTAGTAAATTACCGAAAAAAATCAAAGAGAATTCCAAAGAAATAAAACATACCACAGAACCATTTTTCAATTCAACCGTCACCGTTTCATGTGATAATTTCATCAAAAATCTTTAACATGAAAAAATATAAATTATGAAAACAAACTAAATCATCTTTAATTAAATGACTTACCGAACTAATTTCATGATTGATAAATTGAATGGAATGAAAAAAATGATTAAAAAAAATTGAAATTTGACAAATTTATTGGTTCATTCACTTGAATACTAATCACATGCTCATTGATGCCGACAGAAGAATAAAAGATTTCCAATAAACTTTCTGGCGAAAAAAAATACAAAAATTTCGGAAATATTTTTTTTTTAAATAAATTTAATTATAAAATTCTTGAAAATGAGACAAGACAAAACAATTTGCAAAGCCTTAAATAACAGAAAGAATCACAGTAAAATAATTGATTGATTAGCCATTTATATCGGTGAATAAAGAAAATAAATAAAAACCTGAAAGAAAATTAATTAAAGAATTAAGAATAAAATAAAATAAAGAATTGATGATAAAAAAAAGACTATGTGCATTCACTATTTAGCATCAATTTTACGAAGGTGTGTGAAAAATTTTTTTGCTGCTGATGTACGACATTGTCGACGATTATATCCACGGCCTTCAAATGTTCCATATGGTTCGACTGTTAAATTAACAACCATTTCCATTTGATTAGTTGATTGTAGTTTTATTGATTGTGCAACTTGTGTTACATCACTGAATGAATGCATCGGATATTCAACATATAAACGATTGATTGGCATTTTGGGTCGATTTTTTAAAAAGTGGCCTTTGATATAAATATTCGGTTCAAAAAACAATTACATAAAATTATTATTAAATACATACGAATTTCATAGATAATCATTCGATAGACAACTTGCCATACAATGTCCAATTTAAAATCACAATCAAAATAAACGGCAGCAATTAATGCTTCGAATACATCGGATAAAACTTTTGGAACATCTATTTCATCAACATTTTCAGAATTAAATTCTTCTTGTCCATTGCTAATCAATTCAAATAATGTTCCAATAGAATTATAGCGAAATTTTTTGATAAATTTTGCAATCATATCCGTCATAGCAATGGATGAATGTCGAATATATTTATAAAGCTGATATTTAGCCATTATATGTGCATAAAACATATTATTAACCAATGCTGATCGTATATCAGTAATTTCATGTGGACTTAATCGTTCATCACAAACAAACAGATACATTGTAATTAAATGATCAAGAATTGCATCACCACAGAATTCCATTTGTTGATAGCTTGGTATCATAATCGAATTAAGTAAATCGGAACGACCATATGTAGCATGTGTGAATGCTACGACTATTGCGAAAGAAAGAAAAGAAAAATCTTTGATTATTATCATATTTCATTGATATACTTACGTAAATAGTATTTGTTGTTAAATTTATAATCAATAATTTTTTCCACTTCATCCAACATAGATTCACAATAAAAACGTTCAAAAAGATCTGAATCATGTTTTATTGGATTAAGATTGAATAATTTTTCTTCAATTTCAAACAAAGGAATCTCTTCAATCGATTCCTTATATTGATAAATATCAGTAATGATTATTGGTTTTTTCGGCTGTAAATGTTTTTCAAGATCAATTTTTGCTTTTGTCGGATCGAATGCTTTTAGATCAAGATATTCTAAAAATGCTAATGCAGTAGATGCAGATCCATGTATAAGAAATACACCGATCAATGCTTCAATACAATCGGCTAAATCTTTCATTTTTAATACGCTAAGATAATTATCATCATCCGTTGTATGCATGAAAGAAAAACGTTTGAAAAATAGTTCATAAATTGTTTCATTTAATGAACCGAAAATTAATTGATGAATTTTTTTCTCTAAAGCAATTTGAGCAAGATTTTGATTACTAATCAATGCTGTTTTCAATGTTGTCAATCGGCTTTCATCATATTTTGGATATTTCCAATACAAATATAATGATGTTGTCATTTTAATAAATGCATCACCAATTGTTTCATAACGTTCAATATTCCATAAATCTTGTGCTTTAGCCAATGTAAGTCCATATAATATTTGCCATGGATTTGGACATTGTATTATATCGAATGTATCGAAAAATATTGCCTCATTATCAATTGTTTCACGAATATTTCCAACAAATTTAAATATTGAAACATAACCATAATCGATTGCTTCTTGATCCGGATTAAGTTGTGCAATAAATTGTCCATAATCATCCGAAGATTTTTGTCTGTTTTTTTCATGCAAAAATGATTTAATTGTTCGAAAAAGTTTTTCAAATAATTTTTCCATTGAATCTTCCGATAATGATGTTGATGATTTTTCAATAGAAATATCTTTTTTAGGTAAAATTTCTTTTAACTTATCATTGATTGTATTTTGACGATAGATTTTTGATTGTGATTTTTCATCCATACTATCCGGATCAATTGTTGCCAATTGTTCAAACGGTAATTTTTTAACATTTAATTCAAATTGTTTTTGTTCATAATAATCAACATGATCAACACAATGATCAACATCGATACCATATTGTTGAAGTGATTGAAGAAATTCATTACATAATGAAAATTGTTCCAATCGATATAATATCAATGGTATGGCCATTATACGAAGACAAATTATTGAACTTAATGGATAAATGTACAATAATTCTCGTGGAAGAAAATTATGAAATGTTTTTTTCTTTTCATTAGTTGTTTTTATTGATCTGATCAATCCGAAACTTTCATAAAATCGACGAAAAATTTTCGAATGAATCATTGGTTGATCTGGATGACAAAGATTTCGTTTAAATTTATTGCTAAAATATTCTCTGTAAGTTTTTTGTGATTCATCTGATGACATAATATCGGTAGGTAAACGAATTTCATCAGATTTTCTAAACATAAGTTCAATTTTTTTCTGACAAAAATATCCATACAAATCAAATTCATCATCAATTTTGGATGGATCATAAACAGATATTTGTTGTTGATGATCAGGTGAAATTGATTCTAAATTTTGATTAAAATTTTTCATCATAATCATCCATTGTCGACATTTTTCCATTTGATCATAATCAATCATATATTGTTTACTATATGGTTTACGTTTAACTAAAACAATCATTATTGATTTATTTAATGAACTATTTTCAAAACGACCACTACGAAATTTTTCCAATATCAAATCGAATGCATGATAATGATGAAAATGTTCAATAAGTTCAATTTTATCTTCATTAAAAAATCTTCCACAAGGTATTAAACGAAATTTTATTGGAAATAAATTGAAAAAGAAATATGAAAATATTTCTTCGAATGGTTTTTTTGGATTTTTAATCAATAATCCAATTGATGAACCATTAGAGCCAATAAATTTTGGTTTAAAATATTGTTCATTTTGTTGTTCGGTGTATTTTTCAGTCATTAAATCAAATTCTAAAGCATAAAGATAATAAAAATCTGTTTTAATTGATGGTGATAATAGTTGAGTGAAAAAATTGGAAAATTTTTTCCTATAATCAGCCGTTTGAAGTTGTTGTTTAGATATACGAATATTTAAATCTTCATTATGTTTTTTGATTAAAAATTTTTGATCAATTATATTTAAACGATCACCTATTTCATTTTGTTGAATCAGATATATACAGGTACGATATGCACAATGAATTTTAGCTGTTCTTTGTTCGAAAAAATATCCACCAGGAATTAATTGTCCATATAATGGACTATTGGCAGGGAATACAAATACAAATGCATATTTTCGTTGATTTATTTGATCATCATCATCCTTTATGAATTGATACATTGGTAAAAAATATTCACTGAATAAATCTCTTGGTAATTTTGTTAGATATTCATTAACTAATTTCAATGAATTTAATGGATATAATGTTGATGGACCATTTTTAAAATAACCCATACTATTAATAATTGTATCCGGAATTTCTTGAGATTCTTTTTCTATATCTTGTTCTTCATCACTAGATTCTTGTAAATTATTTGCCAATTTTTGTGTTGCTTTATCAATTTTGTAAAATTCGGCAAAATTTTCTTTCATTTTTGTACGCATTTCGTTTGGTGTAAAAATAAAATAAACAGAATTTTTATCCCTTGCACGTCCTCTTGATTGTGAATAAGATCGATATGTTTGCGGTTCATCATAACGAATAACAACATTACAAACAGGTATATCGATACCTTCTTCAATGGCAGCTGTAGCCACAATAAGATTAATATTTTTTGATTTTATCATCGATCCATATAAACTATAGTGATATGGTTGATCAAATTTAATAAAATCTTTAGACGAACAACCACAAATGAATCCAGGTTTAATGAATGAATAATATTCATTCGATTGTGATAGTTGTAATAACCAAAGATAAAGAAGATTTGCATCGATACGTTCTTTAACGAATATGATTCCAGTTAGTTCAGTTTTCGTACGAAATTGATCTAATAGAAAAAGTAATATACGTATCCTATCGGATACTAATTCTTCATTAGTTAATAATTTTATATCATTAGGATTTTTAATGGCCAATTCTTTTTTAATTGTTTCAAGAATTAAAATACGAATTTGTTGCAATAATTCTTGCATTATTTCACGAAATTCAAATGACATAGTTTCCAATGAACGTATATATAATTTAATTAATTCGATAGCAAACCAAGGTCCAAATGTTTGGTATAAAACTTCTTCAATTTTTTGAAAAGCCAAACGAAATTGTTTTAGATAATCTTTTTTCTGTATCATTGAATTACAATCATTATTGTTATTCGAATTATCATCTTTATAATCATCACATTTAAAGCATTTATAAATTTTTTCAAAATCAAAATCAATTTCAATTTGAAAATAATTTATATTTTTATATTGAATAACAATTTCTTCACAATGATTAATATGATGTTCGAAATTTTTTGTCATTACACGAGAATGATAAAGTTGTTCGATTTTTTTGACTGAACATGAAAATGCTTCAATTTCTTTTGGTTTATGTGATACAATCGTAGCACTCATGCCAAGAATTTTCGGTTTATCTTTCGGATTGTTATTATTTTCTTCATAAAATTTCATTATTTGTGCATAAAAATGACCAGAATCACGACCTCTTTTTTTCGTTGCCCAATGCATTTCATCAAAAACGATTAAATTAATATTATTGAGAGTGATATATCCTTTTACCAATATATCATATAAAATAGCGGGCGTTACAAAAAATAATTGATAATTTTCCAATTTTTTTATCCAATCATTTTCACTAAAATCATCTGGATTTTGATCACCAGTAACAATTGTTATTTTACCTGGTAATAATGTTATTGCTGTTTCATATTGTTGACTTATAAGGACACGATCTGGTGCCAGAAAAAATGTTCGTTTAGCAATTGATGGATATGGACCGATCGTTTGTTCAAACATATGTCGTATCAAACATAATGCAATCAATGTTTTACCCGAACCTGTTGGCAAACAGATTAAAATGTTTCCTTTTTTGGCTTCAAGAAATAAATGTTTCTACAAAACAAGAATTCGTTTATTAATACAAACAAAACCTATTAATTATTATTAACCTGATAATCTCGAAGTTTATGTTGTCCCATTCGAATCATATCATCATCTTGATGACCATCAGTTATTAAATTGGCCATTTTTTTTACAAAGAATTTGTTTTCCTTACACTGTACACTTAACTCTTTTAAATCAATATCATCTGTACACTTGACTCTTTTGAACAATACTCATTATTATAGAATCAGACATTTCATCAGAAAAAAAATCACTTAATCCATTGCAATCAAAGAAAATGATAATAAAAGGGAGCAATGGTTAAACTACCCAAAATTATCAACAAAACTAATCGATAAAAGGTGATGTTGTCAATGTTGTTGTTATTGGATACATTGTTTTTGAACAGATTCAAAAATAAATTCAAATAATGGCGGGAAATTTAATTTAATATAATATAATCAAATCATAAAATAATTAATTATTTTGTTTGTATTTTTTTCGATTCTAAAAAATATAAATACAATTCTTGAATTTTATTTTTATTTTTGTTTCGCAAAAATTGTAAATATGTTCAGTGTACGATTATATTTGTTACAAATATTGTTAACGATGATGATTATGATAATAAATAGTTTTGGTCAAAAACAAATTTATAAATTTGATACAAAAGAACATGTTTATCCATTTATGGCTGTTATTATTCATAAAAAAAATATGTCAATTGGTTGTGCTGGTGTTGTTGTTGGAAATAATGGTGAAATTCTTGTTACGGCAGATTGTATGGATAAGTAAGTGATAATTGAAAGTAATTGATACAAAAAAACTAATAAAATACGTTTAAATAATAATAGTGTTGCTAAAAATAAAGAAAATTATTTTGTTTATATTGGCCATAAAAGATGGAATAATGATTATAAATTAATTGATAGCAAATATTCATTCGAAATTAAAGAAATAATATTTCATTTAAATACTAAAGCAAAAATTCATGAATCATTCAAAGATATTGCTATTATTAAAACAAATTTTAAAGAGAAAAAAATATCAATTCAATTTGTGTCATTTTTAATGAACGATTTGATTGATGAAAAAAATTTTAAAAATTGTCAATTAATTGGCTGGTGGAATAATGATAATGAATTAGATATAATTAAAGCAACATTAAGACAACAATTTGATATTTGTTATGAAACATATAAAGATTTTCAACAAAATACTATTTATTGTGTTGAATTTTATATTGATTGTACACGTTGGTATGGATATTTTTATGGTTCATTAATTTGTCAATCAACAATTGATCCAAAACAAAATAATATTGTATTATCAGTAGTAAAATTTAATGGATATAAATGTGAAAAACAACCTAGTAATCTTAATCTAGCATGGGCAATAAAGATAATAAATTTTATTGATTGGATCAAACAACAATTTGAAACATCAGTATATAATGAAATAACAAAAATAAAACCAAACAATCATGAACAAACAACTTCATTAACAACAAATAAATTACCATCAAAAAACAAAAATAAGAATGGTAGTGAATGGGATAATGAAAATGAAATTGATCCTTCAGAAACAGATCGTATCAATCAGATTCCTTGGGTATTTTGTATACTGATGTTGATTGGTATATCGATAATTGCATTTATGGAATGTATGCGTATTTAATATTTCAATTTCATTTCATTTGTTAGTAATAAATCAATTAAAAAATGTTTAAAATGATCAGCGAAAATTAGTGAAAAATTTGAATATTGTTTTGTTGTATTGATTTAATAATGGAACAATTTTTAGAATTTTTTTTTCTTTATTTGCTGGTAATATAAATGCAATACATTATTCGTTTTGTTTTGAAAATTTGTTAAACATGATTATCAAATGTTTAAATTGGTTTCATTTGTCCATATTATTATTATTGGTGATAATGAGAAAAAATTATGGTCATGAACAAATAAATAAAGATGATGAACAACAATTCAATGTAAAAATGTATAAATATCCATATATGGCTGCTTTTGTTGAAAAAAATTCAATGAAAGCCGATTGTGCTGGTATTGTTATTGGAAATGGAGAAATTTTAGTTACTGGAATATGTAAAGACAAGTGAGTTTGATTTAATTACAAAAAAAAATTAAATAAATAATCCTTTAATCATGAATATAGAATGGCTAAAAATCCTACAAATTATCTGGTATATATTGGACATGAAAGTTGGAATAATGTTCAGGAAGATATGGATCAAAGATTTATATTCAAAATTGATAAAATTATTTTTCATTTTAATAATAAATCAGTTAAACATATATCATACTATGATGTAGGTATTGTAATGACTAATTTAAAAAATATGCCAATACCAATTCAACGTGCATTATTATGGAATGATGATTATAAAGCAAAAAAAATTAAAAATTGTCATTTGCTTGGCTTTTGGAACAATCAAAGAGTACTTGTTAAAATTGATGTTTCAATAAAAGAACCTGATTATAAATGTTTAGAACAATATTCCGGAATCAGACAGAATGATTTTTATTGTTTAGAATATCATGTTAATTGTAAAAATTGGAATGGAATATTTATTGGTGTATTAATGTGTACAATAGAAATCAATTTCAATGAAATTAATGTAACATTAGCAATGGCTAGATTTGCTGTTTTACCTTGTGATACAAAACCTGATATTGTTGATATATTTAAAACGGAAAAAATATCCACTTATGAAGGATGGATTAAAACAAATGTTGAAACAGTATTATTTTTTGATCCAAAATCTCTAACACCAACAACAAGAAAAATGACAACAAGGACGACAACAACAATGAAAAAAACAAGAAAAAAAACACCAATAATAAATAGAATAAAAACAACAAGTGAAAAAAATTTCATCACTTCAAAAATTGATCAAAAATCTCAAAAAATACGGATGATGACAACAACTAAACAAGAAATTTTACATAAAAAGGAATCGATTGAAAGTAAAAGTAAAAGTGTATGGAATACTAAACATATATTTGATTTAATACAATTAGATCGTATTAATTGGTTTCCTTGTGTCGTATTTTTGATACTTATGATTATGGCTATATCAATATTTGCATTGTTTGAATATGCATATGTTTAATAATAAAATTTTCCCAAAATATCAAACAAAATAATAATAATAATAAAATTCATTTCATTTCAATAACAAACTTTACGTTTTTTTTCGGAATTATTGTTTGTTAATTAGAATTTTCATTTGTCGTAATTCAATTTGATAATTGAATAATTGAAAAATTTTTAGAATTTTTTTTCTTTATTTTGCTGGGAATATAAATGCAATACATTATTCATTATGTTTTGAAAATTTGTTGAACATGTCTATGAAATGTTTAAATTTGTTTAAATTTTTCATATTATTATTGATAATGAAAAAAAATTATGTCCATATGAAAGATGATGATCAATTTGATACAAAAAAATATAAATATCCTTATATGGTTGCTTTTGTTCAAAAAAATACAATGAAAGCTGATTGTGCTGGTGTTATTATTGGTAATGATGGAGAAATTTTAATTTCTGGAATATGTAATGAAAAGTAAGTTTTTGATTGAATGAAAATAAAAATGACAGAATTAAATTACAAAAAAATTTTTAATTCATAATTTTTTTTTGTTTGTTAAATAGAATGGTTACAAATAAAGAAGATTATTTAGTATATATTGGACATGAAAGTTGGAATAATGTTCAGAAAGAAATGGATCAAAGATTTATATTCAAAATTAATGAATTTATTTTTCATCCAAATACTAAATCCGTTAAAGATGTAGCATACTATGATGTTGGTATTGTAAAGATTAAATTGAAAAATACAATAATACCAATTACACGTGCATTATTATTATGGAATGATGAGATTGAAGTAAAAAATTTTAAACAATGTCAATTAATTGGCTATTGGAACAATCAAAGAATATTAGTTAAAATCAATGTTTCTGTAAAAGAAAAATTTGATGATTGTTCAGCACAACTTTCCGGAGGCAATCAAAATGATTTTTATTGTTTAGAATATAATGTTGATTGTACAAATTGGTATGGAATATTTATTGGTGTTGTAATGTGTACAATAGAAATCGATTCAAATGAAATCAATGTAACAATATCAACAGTTAGATTTTCTATTACACATTGTAATGAAAAATCTACTGCTGTTTATTTAAGTACTACGGAAAAAATATCTATTTATCAAGAATGGATTAAAACAAATGTTAAAACAGTATTATTTTTTGATCCAAATGAAAAAAATTTTTTCACAACAAAGAATGATCCAAATTCTGGAGGAAAACAAATAATAACAACAACTAAAAAAACAATTGCAAATAATGATACTGGTTGGGATATTCATCATACATTTGATCAATTAAAAATAGAACATATAAATTGGTTTCCTTGTATTATATTTTTTATACTTATGTTTATGGCCTTATCAATATTTGCATTGTTTGAATGTGCATATATTTAATATTTTTTTTAAAACATTCAAAAAAAAAGAATACAATAATTATAAAATTAAAAAAAACAAAATAAAATCATCAATTTGAAACAAAATACAACAATAACAAACTTTACTTTTTTTCTACTGAATAGTTCTAAATTATTGTTTGTAAATTGGACTTTTCATTTGTTGTTTCACATCTGAATATTTTTTTCATTAGAATTCTATTTGATTAAATAATGGAACAATTTTTTTTTTGGAATTTTTTCCTTCATTTTGATGTGAATATAAATGCAATACATTATTCATTTTGTTTTGAAAATTTTTTTGGTGAACATGTTTATTAATCATCATTTAAATATGTTTTATTTGTTCATATTATTATTAATGATAATGAAAAAAAATTATTGTCATAAACAAATGAAACGTTTGAAAAAAATGTTTGCTGATAGTGAATTACATTTTGATGGTAAAATATATAAATATCCATATATGGCTGCTTTTATTAATTATGATACATTGAAAGCCGATTGTGGTGGTGTTGTTATTGGAAATAATGGAGAAATTTTAATTACAGGATTATGTCATCAAATGTAAGTTTGGGTTGTAGTATAAGATATAATGTTAGAATATGATTTCGAAAAAAAAAAATTATTAAAATTATCATTTTGGTGGCTATATAGATTGGCTAAAGATCAAGGAAAATATTTTGTATATATTGGACATGAAAAATGGAGTGAAACTCGTGTGGATATAAGATTTATATTCTATATTGATGAAGTTATTTTTCATTATAATAATAAATCTCATTTAGATATGGCATACTATGATGTTGGTATTGTAAAGATTAAATATGACGATAAGCTAATACCAATTACACGAACATCATTATTATGGAATGATGAGATTGAAGTAAAAAATTTTAAACATTGTCAATTGCTTGGCTATTGGAATCTTGACAGATTACTTGTTAAAGTCAATATGACTATGAATGAACAATGTTTCAATAATTTTCCCAGAATCAAAAAAAACGATTTTTATTGTTTAGAATATCAAGTGGATTGTACAAAACAATATGGAGAAGTAACTGGTGCATTAATGTGTACAATAGAAAACAATTCAAATAAAATTAGATTAACAGTAGCAACAGCTAAAATCGATGTTCCAAAATGTAATGATCGTACTGGTTTTAAATTAATTTCGGAAAAAATATCCAATTATCAAGAATGGATTAAACAAAATGTTGAAACGGTATTATTTTTTGATCCAAACCCAAAAAAAACAATACCAACAACAACAACAAGAAAAATAACAACAACACCCACAACAACGACAACAACAACAACAACGACAACAACAACAACAACGACAACGACAACAACACCAAAACCAACAACAACAACACCAAAACCAACAACAACAACACCAAAACCAACAACAATAACAACAACAACAAGAAAAATAACAACTGAAAAAAATATCATCATTACTACAATAATTGATCAATATTCTCAAAAACAAACAACGGCGATAAGCCAATCAAATATATTGCATAATAAATCAATTGAAAGTAATAATACTGGATGGGATTTTAAACGTACATTTCATCATCTAGCAATAGATAAAATCAATTTAGTTCCTTGTGTCGTATTTTTCATTTTTATGTGTATAGCTGTAACAATGTTTGCATTTTTCGAATGTTTATATATTTAATATTTTTTTCAATAAATTACAAAAAATAATAATAATGGAATAAAATTCATGTTTTAAATATAATAGTAGAAAAAGTTCAAGTTAAATTCTATTTGATTGAATAATTCAATAATGAAACAATTAATCGATGATTTTTTTTTGTGTTCCAGTGGCAAATATAAATACAATTCATCAATCCTTTTTTGTTTTGAAAATTGTATGAACATGTGTATCGTACGATCATATTTGTTTCATTTATTAATTTTATTAACAATAAGAAAATATTTTGATCAAAATCATCGAATTGGACAGCAATTTATAGCCGTTTTTATTCACAAACAAAACATGTTTGCTAATTGTGATGATGTAGAAATCCTGGAAAAAGAATCAATAACCATAACTGAAAAAAATTTCTTCAATACTATTAGATCAAATTCTCCAAAAATCCAATATAATAAATTACAACAACAAAATAATAATTCAATTGAAAATAATGATGATTCGGAATATGAACGGAAACTTGAAATTCAGGCAAAAAATCATAGCAATTGGTTTCCTATTATTGGATTTTTATTAATCATATTTATGGCTGTATCGTTATTTGTTTTTCTTGAATGTTAAAATGTTTTTTAGCATTAAAAAAATAAACTTTTCATTTCATAAATTCTATTTGATTGAATAATTAAATTAATTGAACATTTTCGTTTGAATATAAATACAATTCATAAATCAATTTTTTGAATTTGAAAATTGTCTTCAAACATGTCCATTGTACGATCAAATTTGTTTAAATTGTTCGTATTATTATCAATAACAAAATGTCATTATGGTCATTATCGATTTATGGCTGCTATTATTCATAAAAAAGAAATGTTAGCCAGTTGTGCTGGTATTATTATTGGATATGATGGTGAAATTTTAGTTCCAGCAAAATGTATGGAAAATATGTAAGTGTTTTTGTTGTTGTTTGAATGATGAAAAATCTCAAAAAAAAAAAATTTAATCCAAAATGATATGTAGAAATAGAAATAAAGCCGATTATTTTGTTTATATTAACCAAAACAATTGGAATAATAATTATCAATCAATTGATAATAAATATTCATTCGAAATCAAGGAAATTATTTCTTATTCAAATGTTAATAAACCATTCAACAATATGGCCATTGTAAAAACTAATTTTAATAAAAAAAGAATATCAATATCACGTATTACATTTTTAAATGATCATATGATGATGATGGATGTAGGAAATTTAAAAAATTGTCAATTCATTGGATGGTGGCATAATAATACACAACTTGTTACAATAAATGTTTCATTGAAAAATCAATATGATAATTGTATGAATTTGTTGAAAAATGTTGAAAAACAAGATATTTATTGTTTAGATATACAAATTGATTGCATTCATTGGTATGGACATTTTTTCGGTGCATTAATTTGTGCGATACAAATTGATACAGAACAAATGTATGTAGCATTATCTGTGGCTAAATTTTTTATTCAAAAATGTGAATCTGTTAATAACATTGTATATGTGGCATTTAAAATATCGAATATTAAAGATTGGATTAAACGAAAAGTTCAAACATCATCATTTTTTGATCCAAATTTGATTAAAAAAACAAAATCAACAATAACATTGAATGAAGAAAAATTCATTCATAATCGAAATAATATTCAACATAAAGAATCTACGAACAAACATGAACCAAATTTATTTGAATTCAATAATACTGGATGGGATTTTAAATTTGTATTTCATTATTTAGCAATAGATGAAATTAATTTGGTTCCTTGTATTTTATTTTTTGTACTTATGTTCATCGCTATATCATTATTTACATGGCTGGAATGTGTATATATTTAATATAATTTAATATATTTCAAGAAAAAAAACAAAAACAAAATTAAAATTAAAATTATCATTTCATTCAATCCAATTCGTTTTGTTATTACCTTATCATTTTGTTGTGAATATTTTTCAATTAGATTTTCTATTTAATTGAATCAATTAAATAATGGAACATTCAATGATTTTGTTGTATTTTGCTTGAAAGTGTAATATAAATACAATTCATCGAATGATTTGATTCGAAAATAATAACGTTAAAACATGTTTAATGTTGTACAACGTTTATATTTGTTTTTATTATTTATATTATTATCGATAACGATAAATTATTGTCAAAATCGAATAAAACGATTTGCATACAATGGAAACGATCCATTAGAATATATTCATCCATATATATGTGCTTTTATTCATAAACAAAAAATGTTAGCCAATTGTATGGGTGTTCTTATTGGAAAGGATGGAGAAATTCTTGTTACAGCAAATTGTATAAATGTGTAAGTAAAAAATTTGAAATTTCTGAAATCCAAAAAAAATATATAATTTTATCATTAAATTATGCACTGAATATATAGAATTGCAAAGAATAAATCAAATTATTTTGTATATGTTGGACATACAAGATGGGGTAATAATTATCGATCAATTGATGATAAATTTGTATATGATATACATAAAATTATTCCACATTTATATGATGAAACTGGAATTCATGATCCATTTCATGATCTAGCCATTGTTAAGATTAGATCAAAAGATAATTTGATGCCTACTTCACGTGCTTTATTATTATTTAGCAATATAATGGATGTAAAATTTTTGAAAAATTGTCAATTTATTGGATGGTGGGAAAATAATAGAATTATTTCTAAAATCGAAACTTCTTTAAAAGATAATTATGATATTTGTCTTAAATCGTTTAAGGGATTTGAAGAAAAAAATATTTATTGTTTAGATGTATTTATTGATTGTCAACAATTTTATGGAGATTTTTATGGTTCATTATTCTGTGTGTTAAATGTTGATTCAAGTGAAATGAACTTTTTATTATCGATGGCTAAATTTGTTATTGAAAAATGTGAAAAACCATCTGAATCTGTAAACAACGTTTATGTAGCAGTAAGATTATCAGTTTTTAAAGAATGGATTGAACAACGAATTGAAATATTAGATTTTAAATTGCCACCTATGGTATCAACATTTCCAACTGAAAAAACAACAACTTCCAAAAATCAAAGAAATAAATCAGTAATCGATTTTGGTTTTTGGGATTTTCGAATTTCGATTGATTTTTCATTAGATAATCTCAATATATTTCCATGTTCCATATTTTTTCTACTTATGTTTATAGCATTATTGTTTTTTTCATTTATTGAATGTGCATATCTTTAATATTTTTCCAAAAAAAAAACATTGAAAAAATAATAATAAAATAAAATTCTTTTCATTTCAATCTTAGGTAATTGAAAAAATAAAATAGTTAAAATGACATGATGAATGTTTGGAATAAATTTTTAAAAAAATAAGTAGCTATAGTTTATGCGAAATTTTCGTGTAATTTTTTAATCTCAAATTTTTCGAACATAAGTAACATAAATGTTCGAAAGATGATGAAGGTTTGATTTTTATGAATAAAACGTCAATACATTAGTTTGATTACCACGCATCAACATAATTGGCGGCATATCTCGAGTTAATGTATCTAACCAAGCCATATATAATGATGGTGGACAGGTATCTTTTCTTGGCATTGGTAATGTCCTGAAAAACACAAATACAAAAAAAAAGTTTATATAAAAATCTTTCGTCAATTCAATTCAATTCAATACATACATTACAATCAATCGAGCATCTTTTGAATGTTGTAACAATAATTCTCGCAATCGTATATTTCGATTATTCTGTTTTTTTTTGTGATAAAGTAAAAATATTTAATTGAAGTTACAAAAAACAAACAAACAAATTTTACCTTTTCTTTGAATTGTTCTAAATCATCGTTTGTGATTAGAAAATCTTTACATTCGTTTTCTTGTTCATCATCTTTTTGTAAATATTTTTCAATTAAATTATCAAATTCTATTTTTGATTCTTCTTTCGGTGGTTTCAATATATCAGTAATTAATGTAACTGATGAGAAATCGATACGAAATTTCGATAATAATGTTGCCATATTTCGTTGTTCGATATCTAGTTCGGATTGTTTGTTGGCCAAAGCAAAAACACGAAGTTTACATCCATTCCATTGTGGATTTGAACGTATTAAATAAGGCAATAAAAGAGTAAGACCACCATCATCATATAGCCACCAAACATCAATACATGAACCTTTTGGCTGTTTTGTCAGAAACAATCTTGTTCTTGGATTTGAAATTTCCAATTTAGGATTTTCTGAATCAACATTTGTTGATGAACTATTCATATCATCGGTTAATGGATCATCGAGATTTGTTGTTTTATCATTATCGTTTCCATTTTGTTGCTGTATCGATTGATTATGGCGAAAAATTACGATCGATAAATGATAATCGAAAATAGTGCTAATAATCAATGTAGAATAAATATAATTAATTTTTTTTTTTGTTAAATAATTCACTTAAAAAATTAATCACGTACTGAATAGTGTTGAAATAATCAAGCAAGCATTTTGATTCACAATTATTCCAATCGGTTTTAAATCCTAACATAATAATATTTGGTCGTAATTTTCCAATTCCACTTAGTTGAATTAATGCACGTGAACCTTTATGAAAATCATTTTCTTGCATAATATCGACAAAAGCTTTAATGTTTTGTTGCATTAGCCATTGATTTGAATCGTTTTGTAATTTGAATTGTGTTCGAACAGAAATTGGTTCGATTACAACATTACCACATAATAATAAGCCACTATTTTTTATAATCAAATGAGCAAGATCAACATGATCAGGACGATGTTTTGGATGGCCAGATAGGAAAAGAATTTGTGGTCGATAGTTTTTTACATGTTCAGGTACGGCATTCAAACGATGAACCGAAGTTAATGCTGAACGATAAGTTTGTGCTTGTGTTGATGAGCCCCAATTTACATCTATTGAATAATAATGTCATTATCAATAATATCAAATTGAAATGTTTAGATATAATTACCTGGTTTACGATAAAGAATCCACATGTAGAGAACTAAAATTATCAAAAATGTAAGTAAAGCTGTCGACCAGCTAGTGATGAACATGACCAATGTCATCAAAATAGCACTAATTAGTGACAACCATTGATTATAATAACGAAAACTTGGGCGAAAACCAGGCGATCGAGAGAAACTAGCATGAAAACAGGAAAAATTGATCAAAGTATATGCGGCCAGAAAGAAATTCGAAATAATCGGTGCAATTAGATTCAATTCGCCCAATAGACAACAACACATGGCAATAGCAAATGCGAGTAAGTAGCCCGGTCTTGGTTCATTATTTGGACCATATCCTTTGCCAAAAAATGATATATACGGAAACAAGCGATCATTACATAATGCTTGAAATACTTTTGGTGCGGAAACCAGACTAGCCAATGCGGATGATAAGGCAGCAGCAAATATACCGGCATAAATAACAGGACCAAACATAGACATCATTTCTACAATCTGATAATAATTTACCAAACCATATGAGCAACTAGTGTTAGGACAATTTTGAACTGCTTCGAGTACATTTGGAAGTAATCGACCGGTTTGGTTATCACTTATGATCAATTCTACAAGGCCATTTGCATCACGAACAACATTTGCATTTACAATAAAATGAAATGCTATGTAAGTGATTGTTGTAATTCCTATGGCTAAAAATGTTCCTTTGGGTATAGCTTTGGATGGATCTTTAAGATCACCGGAAATATTAGCACCGGCAAGAATTCCAGTTGCGGCCGGAAAATAGACAGCAAATAGGGAGAAAAAATTATTACCATTACGATAATCGGACATCATATTTTGCTTAAGTATTTCAGCTGAAACAAAAATTAAAATTAATAATAATGGTAAGGATGTGAATGAAATAATAACATACTATTCCAACCAAAATAACCACGTGCAATTTGCTGATCATTGACTGGACCAAGAATGGATCCGGCAATAAAATCCAACATAGCGGTCACCAAGATGATCAACAAGAAAACTTGTGCCTAAAAAAACAATTGAATTATCAATAAATTTAATTATAATCATCAATTACTTTGGCTTCCCAAGCAGTACCGATGAAAACGATGGCCAACAAAACGACCACTGTAATACAGCTTATAATTCGAACCGTGTTGATTGATTCATCTTCAGGCCAAACAACATCTCGAAAAGTTTCGGCAAAACCAACTGTATACATGGCTACAGCTACGGCATTTGCTAATGAAAATATGATTCCGATGGCACCACCAAATTCTGGACCCAATGATCGACTGATCATATAATATGTTCCACCACCTTTAACTTCGCCATTTGTACAGATAGCCGACATTGACATGGCAGTTAATGTTGTACAAAGTGAAGCTAATAGAATGATCAATATGCCATAAATAAGACCAGTCTGTCCACCCACCCATGATAATCGAAGAAATAAAATAACACCCCAAATGTTGAGCAAATTTCTAACAAGTACACCTTTGATCCAGCCAAATTTAACAACTTTGGATGGATCGAAATTGTCAGCCGGTGATACGGGAAAATTCATTCCTTTTTCATTTGAATTATCCAATGAAATACTTGTTTGATTTCCATGTAATTCATCCAATGTTGGTCGATTACCATGACCGTGGCCATGAAATCGAACAATAGACATTAGATTACGATAGAATTCCATTCGTGGTAGAGCTTCACGTGTATAATTTTTAAAACTTTTTAAATTTTTTGTATCATAATGAGTACCGTATGCTGAATTAGATCGAAGTGTACCGTTACCATCATCTTGATCCGGTGTTTGTGGCTGCTGTTCATTTGAATCTTTATTATCTTGATCCACTTGATAATGAACAGATAGATGTTTAGCATTTTTAGCATGTTCATTCGATTCATTTTTTATGATTTTTACATTTTCATCATTATTTTTAAACAATGGTATTGATTCATTTGGATGATTATCATCATCATCATCATTTGAAGGCAATTCTTTATCACGATTCATAATTGGTTATATATTCGTTGATTGTTATTTCAGATTAAAAACTAGCTGACAACTACAATTGATCACACAAATGAACAAAATTGAAGACGAAATTGAAAACAAATGACTTTGAAAAAAATGATGTTTAAACAAAATTAAATTGTTACAAAGGAGAGAAAAAAAACCCGTTTAGCACAAAAAAATTAAATTAAATTTTCTGGTCACGCAAAGCGCCAAATTAAAGAAAAAAGAAGAGGAAAAAAACGTTAAATCCAATAGATCCAACAATAATCAAAAAAAAGAAAAAGAAAAAATTCATTCAGGGTCATTTGGTGTTGAAATAGTTTCTTTTCCAAGCTAGGTTCTTTTGTGTGTGTGTGCATATCATTTGAATACAAAGAAGACGACAAAAAAGAAAAACACGATGAAAATATTCGAAAATGAAGACCCAAAGAAAAGCTTCACAGAACAGAAAAAACGAAGAAGAATCTTTGGGTAGCGGCATTGATTTTCGAAAAAAAAATATAATTATAGTTTGTTTTATTGTAAATGTAGGGTGTTGTCACATCACAAACAAAAACATTAAATTCATCAAAAAAAAATACACTAAATTATTCTTTTCTTGTCAAATTCTTGGTAGTCGAAAAAGAAAATAAATGTTTCAATGTATGCATGTGTTATGTACATGTGGAATTGTTTTTTTTTTTGAATCACATTTTGTTTATATTAAATCAAACACATATACTCGCATTCAAAAAACCGTTGTAAGGTGAATGGATAAAAAATGTATTTTTTTCATTCAAAATACATTTGTCGTAGAAGAAGGCAAAAAAAACTGAAAATATCAAAATAGAAACAACATTTTTTTTTCAATAGACAGATAACATACAAACATGGTTTCGAAGTAACCACAAAATTCAAAATATTGTTGGCATGGACGCACAAAAAAAATCGTTTTTTTTTACATCGTATTTTTTATTTTGATTTCATAATGATGATAACCATGGTTGACCATGGTGTTAAATAACCATTATTTCGTTTTCGGGTTTCGGTTAACAAAATTGATAACCAAACGTAACCATTCATGGATGATCGAACGATTGATTATTATCATGACAATTTTTTTTCGTTATTTTGGTTACATCATGTTATGACTTTGGATTTTTTTTCTGTCCTATTATTACTTTGATTGTTTTTTAAATTGAACATAATGATGATGATTATATGATCACAATATTAGGATATCAGGATTTAAAAAAAACAATGGATTTTCAAAAACAAAAGAATTGATCATCATTTTTTGAAGAAAAAAAAAACAATAAAAAATTGATTCGAAATGTCCAAATGATGCTGTTAATGTTGTTTTTTTTCGAGTTTTTATAGTCGTGAATGGAATAATCATTTTAAATGTGTGTAAAATCTTATGTATCAATGATGAGTTTGGGTAGACAAAAACAAAACCTAAAAAACAAAACAAAAATTATATAACAACCCAAAAAAAAAGTTAAAGTTGTTTGATGGGTTTTTTTTCGTTGTTGTTGTTTCTCTTCCATCACTCAAATGAATAAATTCTTTGAATATAATGTTAATGACCGGACGACAATCATCAACAATCTGAAAATGAAAATGTTGATGATAAGGTGGAGGTGGTGTTGGTGGTGGTTATTATCTGGTTCGAAAAAAATTGGTGTTTTTTTTATATTCAAATCAACAAATGGTCGTATATGGTATATGAAGAAACGAAAAAAAAAACAAATCAAATATAAAATGTCATGTTATTGAAAGAAGAAAAAAAGGTCAAAGAATCCATAGTGATAATGGATAAAGGTAAACGGATTGAAAAGGTCTTTTTTTTTGTTTCAAATCTATATTTTGCATCTAAAATAAGTGGGTGGTTGAATGTTGAATGTTGACATTCATTCATTCATTCATAATTTTTATTTATAGGGGTTTCACACTAGCAGCAATGTGAATGAAATATTTCAAATGCAATATTTCACTACATTTCAGCCTTATGGACTGAAATATTGCATTTGAAATATTTCATTCACATTGCTGCTAGTGTGAAACCCCTATTAATAAAAAAAGAAAAATTTATTCAAAAAAAAATCGAGTTCATGGACCTTATGAGAAAAAAAGTTTTAATAAAAAAAAAAATTCTGAAAGGTTAAATTTCGAACAAAACAAAAAATCCGGAAATTCTTTCCACCGACTATTTCCACACAAAATGTATCAGAAACAATTCGAATGATTTGTCATATTTACAATTTGTTATGCGAAAAAAAATTTCGATTTTATACTCATTTTACCAAAGCAATTTGTATTGGATTTATTTATTTATTCATTTTTTTCTTGGTAAAAAGAATAATTATAGCTAAGATATGAATGAATCAAATAAATTTTTTGTATTAAATTCATTAAACCAAACTACTAAACCATTGTTTATTTTAAACAATATAAAGTCATCGAATAAAGTTCTTTTGCCTTCTTTATTCAAAATACGACATTTCTTTTTGGTATGTTATCTAAATTTTAAGTAATATATAATGGAAACATAATATAAAATTTATATACAAAAAAAAATATAGCGATCAAATAATAAAACTGAAAATGATTATAATGAAACTTATGAAATATCATTATGGCCATGTTTACGACAATTTTCACCGAATTCTATTTCTCATTTTGGACAATTTTATCCAGTTGATGAGGGTCATTCAATGTATACAATTGATCCAACAAACAATCATATACATCTTTTTCGTCGTGATTCAAGTAAAATATTTATCGGTTCGATTCCTGATAAAATTATTCATTTGTATTCACAATCATCTGATTATCTTTATATATTGGACAAAAATTATCGACTATATTTCTATCCAGCTAATGATGACCCAAATTCTCAAATAAAAATCATTATGGATGGTATTGTAAAATTTCGTTCAAATGGTAAACAATGTTTGGGTTTGGATTGCGAAGGTGATTTGCTTGTATGGTATATGGCTTTTAGCAAAAATCAATCTGGAGATAATTCCGTCGAATTTCTACCATGGAAATTTCAATCATTCAATGAAATTTTTGGTGAACATTCAGTTGTCTTGGACTTTGATTGCGGAAAATCCAATGGCATTTTACTAACATGCTCATCAGATTATCAATCACAAGCTATTCACGTTTGGAGACGATTAACGGAAAATGGTGATGTTGATTTTCTCCAAAAAATACTTATCTCAGACAAGCAATTTTTCTGGAATGTTACTGCCGGTTTCGATACGTTTATATTGATGCGCGAAAGCATCCTTCATGTTTATAAAAGTCAATTCGATGTATTCAACGATCAACCTGTGATGATAACCGGAGTACCAAAAATCAATGCTTGTTACAGCATTCCATCAACTGATATCTATGTTTTAATTTCGAATTCATCATGGTATATTTATAATCTACAAACAGGACAAAAAATTCGAACATTATTACGATCATTACCCGATTTATATACATTTTATGGTCGTTATCCATCATCACCACCATCATTTTGTATTATTAATCGACAAATTTGTTTACAAGAAATTTTGCCATTACGATTATTCAATGATCCATCAAGTAATGATTTCAAGATTCAAATACCAATGGATAGATATACAACACGAACAATTTATTTAACAAAATCCAAATTAAATTGTTGGAAAATCTATTTCAACACCTTGTTTCAACAACATCCGAATTTGAATGAAACATCAGATCTATTACTCAACATTGGTTATATTGAACATTTTTATTATTATAAATCGATTTTTATTAAACGATTACCTCCGTTCATCGAACAAGATGAACATATTTGTGAAGGTATTCGAATACTTAACGCTAAACATAATATACCATATACTTTTCATTTAAATCAAATTTAATTGAATATATTTTCAATATAAACATTGCTATTGAATAATTAAATTTTTTTTTGTTTCATTTTTGTTCATCATTTTTTTTCTCAATAGATGATGATGATGATGATGACGGTGGCTGTTTTTGTAAAGAAATTTCATCGAATGCTTTACGAGCCTGTTTCAATTCCATATTCATAGTCAATAGATCATAAACACGGGAAATTTTTTTCGGATCATTATGTACAGCATACATAATATCTTCAATAGTTAATCGATCACATGTTCGATATTGATAAGCTTTGTTTAACAAATCTGTAATATATTTAATAACCAAATCTTCCATTAGATTTAATGTTTCAGCATAAGGATTACGATCATCACCAAATCCATACATCATACAGGCCAATTCTCTAGTAAATATTCTTTTCGGGGCTGTTGTTGATGATGATGAAGAAGAAGAAGAAGAAGAAGATTGTTCTGATAAATCATTAATATTGAAAGACATGTTTGAAATTATGTTTATTTTTATGAATTCAAAACAAAACAACAACAAAAAAACGGAAACGGTTTACATATGGAGTGTTTTGTATAAAATTATTTTTTTATAGTGAATATAACTTGCAATGTATAAACATTAAAATTACAACAAAACAAAAAAATTCTATTAAACATCCTTTATTATGAAATTTGATTGATAAGAATTGTGAATGAAAAAAAAAGAAAAAATGTGATTTTTATCAATAATTTTGTTTTTTTATGGAAAAATAAATAAATTTGAATTAAAAGCAATTAACACCCTATTCGTATTTTTCTACTTGGTTCGAATTGTGTCCAAATCAATTTATCAAAATCTGTCATGTTATATATTCAATTGCATTGAAACTCCCTTTCGAATGGTAATGAAACATAGAAAAATAGATTAAAATTGAATTTCATATACAAATTCATTTTCATTCATTATTCTTTGATCATCATGTTATGATCTGTTGTTTGTTTTTTTTCACCATTAAAAATGCTATTTTCAACAATTTTTGTAAGATTTTTTTACATTTTTCTAATTGTTTGGGCAAAATTAACCGAACAATTTGATGTTGATCATTATCTTGATCCATTTGATTCACAGTAAGTTTAAAAAAAATTCAATTATAATTTTTTTTAATACAAAAATTTATTGAATAAAGTCCACGACTTTTGGTCAAAAATGGCCATCTTGTTCTGTTGACTGGTCGTAATAAAGATATTGTTTTTCGATCATCCGGTTCCGGACAAATACGAATAAATGGAAATGATTTATTGGCATCGAAAATTCAATCCATTAATCAAGGATTAGATGATACAATTACTTCTAATGAAATTGTTTCGCAACAAAATTCTCCTATTAATCAATTTATTGATCGAAAACTTTCGATTGTTGAGACAAGAATTAATTCACGTATTGATGAATTAACACAACGTCTAAATGATACCATTCTTTTGCAGAAAAAAATATTCGGTCGAAAACAATTCCGTAGAATAAGAACAATGTTACGACGTTTGGATCGACTTGAAAAATTATTAACGAAAAATGAATGTGACAATAATCCCTGTCAAAATGGTGCTACATGTGAAGATGGTTTTAATCAATATTTTTGCCGTTGCCGTTCAGGATTTATGGGTCAAAATTGTGAACAAGATGTTGATGAATGTGTCCAATATCAGGGAACCGAATTAGGTTGCCAAAATGGTGGTACTTGTTTGAATATTTTTGGCAGTTTTGTCTGTCTTTGTCCAGCAAATCATCAAGGTCTTCGTTGTAATATCGAATTCAATGATTGTCATAATGTTAGTGATCATGAAATCTGTGGTCAAGGCTTATGTTTAAACATACCACGAACTCAGAACAAAGTGGCCGCATTCCGCTGTGTTTGTTTTCAAGGTTTTACTAAATCAAATCCAAATATTGAAAGTGCTCCATGTGATGTAGATGTAGATGAATGTCGTCTAGGTATCGATAGATGTTCAAAAGATCCACCAGTTGATTGTATCAATACTCGAGATGGTTATCAATGTGGTCCTTGTCCTTCTGGATATACTGGTGATGGCTTCCATTGTAATGCATATGACCGTTGTTTGATCAATAATGGTGGCTGTTCAATATCTCCACGTGTCTCATGTTTTCCTTCCAGTTCATCAGATCGAGTTGTTTGTGGTCCTTGTCCACCAGGTTATGTTGGCGATGGTATTACTTGTTCAACTGTTGATGGTGATATTTGTTCAACCAATAATGGTGGTTGTTCACCGGATGCAACATGTATTGCTAATGTTGCCATATCAGCAAGATTTCGACAATGCCGATGTAATGATGGTTTCACAGGTTCAGGTGAAGGATCACAAGGATGTCAACGAATCAGTTCATCTGCAACAAATTGTATTAATAATCCTTGTCAACACGGTGCAACATGTATGTCTTATATTCATCATGGCGTATCGGATGTATATTGTATATGTCCACCGGATTATACCGGAAGATATTGTGAAAATCAAGCAAATTTATGTCGAACAAATCCTTGTCAAAATGGCGGTCGTTGCATCAATAATCATGGAGTTCATTAGTAAGTTTATTATGCATGTTTATTATTAATTAACAATCTTTTATTTAGTTGCCAATGTTCAAATGAATATATGGGAATCAATTGTGAACAACAACGTGACACTTGTGGTGGACAATTGGATTCACCAGCTGGAATTCTTTCATTTCCAACTACAAACTCATCAGCGAATACCTATGCAGATAATGTAACATGTATATGGGTGATTCAAAATAGCCAACAAAGTACGAAAGTTTTGAATATAACATTTACTCGTTTCAAAATGGAACAATCACCCGGTTGTGCATTTGATTTTCTGGAAATTTTTGATGGTCCATCACGAGAATATCGTAATTTGGGAAAATTTTGTGGCTATAAAAATCTGCCAAAAGGTGGCAATATTATCACATCGTTCAATTCAATTTATTTGAAATTTCGATCCGATCCAAGTGTAGCACATGAAGGTTTTTCATTAACATGGGATACAATCAATCCAAAATGTGGTGGTTTAATTATGAATCGAACAACTGGTATAATTGAATCGCCTGGTTATCCACATCATTATCCAGCTAATCGGGATTGTCATTGGGAAATAATAGCCGATTATGGAAAACGTATACAATTCATTTTTACCGATTTAGACATTGAACCAAGTCCAAATTGTACATTTGATTATTTAATAATACGTGAAAGTTTATCTCGTCTTCCTTCATCGATTCGAACGATCAATTCTAATGCCGATGCTATCAATATCATTGCACGTTATTGTAATTGGACTGCATCACCTGAACAATCTATTCCACCACCAATTACAACAAGTGGTTCATTTGCTCGTATTCATTTTCATTCAGATCCTGGTATACATAGCCGTGGTTTTCATCTGGTTTTTAATCAAATACCTGGTGTTTGTGGTGGTATTCTTACTGGATCCAGTGGCATATTTCAATCACCAAGTACAGCTTATACATCAACAACAACTGGTCGTACATTTCTTATCTATCAAAATAATATTGTTTGTGATTGGTTAATTCGTGTAATGCCAAACGAAAGAATTTCATTAAGATTTTTAAGTTTTGCATTAGAATCCGATACAACAGTGATGAGATCTCGTAATCGTTCAGGTCTTTGTACATTCGATTATGTTGAAATATATGATGGAGAATCATATGAATCACCATTACGTGCACGTCTATGTGGCCGTATTATTCCACCTGAAATAATTTCTACAGGTCGATTTTTACGAGTAAAATTTCGTTCCGATATGAGTGTTGCCTTAAGAGGTTTCGTTGCGAAATATGTAAGTTTTTAACATTTCATTATTAAAAAAAAATTTATTTCATTGCGATTAATGTTTTTCATTTTCAGCAAGCATTATGTGGAGGTGAATTCAGTGGTAAGTTCAAAATTGTTATATTTTTTTATATGTCTGATTGTTGTTGCTGATAGAATTACAAGGACGAATTGAATCACCAAATTATCCAGCACCATCATTATTATCAAAAAATTGTACTTATCAGATTAATGTTCCAATCGATCATATTATTGAATTTACTGTTGAACAAATGGATATTGAATTTGATCATCGTTGTATGTTTGATTATCTAATGGTAAAAGGACAACGTTATTGTGGCCAAAATCCTCCACCACCATTCTATTCGATGAATAATGAGCTTAAAATATATTATGTTAATGATGAATCTAAACCATCAATAGGTTTTATTGGAAGTTATCGATCAATTGAAATTGGTTGCGGTGGTGTTTTAAAACAAGGTGAACCAATGATTGCTATTTCGGCTGAACGTCTTGTTACATCATCGATAGTGAATCAATGTTTTTGGGAAATTCGTGCTAATCAATCACATCTGGTTATGCTAAAATTTTTTCATACAGAAATTTCATCATCATTATCAATGTCAAACGGAATTCAATCGGATGAATCACATTATTCCATCGAACGTACAACCAATTGTTATGATCATTATATTATGGTCAATGATTCGGATGGAAGTTTAATTAAAAAATTTTGTGTCGAACAACTACCACCTCCACTTATTTCGACAGGAAGTATAATGTTTGTCACTTATGTTCTTAATAATACACAGCCTAATCAAGAATTTGATTCGATGGATTCGAATTCCACTAATGCTACTAGACTCACAACAGTACCAACAACAACAATATCGGCGATACAACCAAGATTTGATCGAATGATAATGCGATCATTCTATGCTACTTATCATTTTGTTCCTGCACGATCATTTTGTGATAAAAATATTTTCAAAAATATTGGTGTAATCCGTTCTCCTAGATATCCACGACGATATCCTGCAAATCGTAATTGTACTTGGATTATACACGTAGATAATGGTCTTCAAATTCATTTGAATTTTACTCAATTTCGTTTAGAACCAGCCAGTGAAGTAAATAGTCGATGTTATGATTATCTAGAAATTCGTAATGGTCGTCGTCCAGATTCACCATTAATCGGACAATTCTGTGGTTCTGGACCAATTCCAGATATCATATCGCATAGTAACTATCTATTCATACGTTTCATTTCGGATCCATCAATGCAAAACAAAGGTTTTGAAGTTTATTATGAAGCAATGGCAACTGGTTGTGGTGGAACAATGACAGCTGAATCTGGTAGTATTGAATCACCTGGTTATCCAGATTATTATATCAACAATATGAATTGTGAATGGAAAATACGTGTAGCAGAAGGTTCGATTATTTCCGCTTATCTGGTAACATTGGATATGGAACGTACAAATGCAGCTAAAAACTGTGAATTTGATTATTTAGAAATATATGATAGTGATAATGGAAATGAAGCAAGAAAATCATTGGGAAAATTTTGCAATCATAATGATATATCAAGACCTGTTATCAAAACTACTGGCAACAAAATGTTTATCCGTTTCGTAACTGATGCAACCATAAATCGAGGTGGATTCAAATTAAATTATCGAACTGATTGTAATCAAACATTGATTGGACGTTACGGTGTGATTGAATCACCTAATTATCCAGATCCACATCCACATAATTTGAATTGTATATGGCATATATTAGCACCATTAGGTAATAATATTACTATTGCATTTTCACAACTTGTTTTGGAAACAAATGTAGATTGTAAATTTGATTATATTAATATTTCCGAAGTAATACGACCAAATCAATTTCGACTTCAAGATGTCAATCTATTGAAAATAAATGAACCAAATGATATTAAAACAAAAATGACACTTTGTGGAAATTATACCGGTTCATTACCTACGATGATACGTATAGAACAAAATGAAGCTCTAATACAGTTTATATCGGATGAAACACGTTCGATTGAAAGTGGATTTCGTTTAGAATGGTCATCCACTGGTTGTGGTGGAGAATTTCGTAATCATCCAATAGGCGTTATATCTTCACCCGATTATCCAAATTCATATCCATTAAATGTTGAATGTTTATGGCATATTTATGCCGAACCTGGTTACAAAATTGATCTTATGATCGAAGATTTAGACATTGAATTATCAAATGATTGTGTTTATGATAATCTTCAGGTATTCAGTGGTAATAATGATCGTAATTCTCCTTTATTATTAAAACAATGTAGTCGTACATCAAATATTCATCTATCTTCATATGGTAATGAAATGACAATTAAATTAACATCCGATCTATCCAATTCACATCGTGGATTTAATGCTACATTTCGAACTACTGAACGAGGTTGTGGTGGTACTTATTTGGCTGAAAAAGGAACAATTACATCGCCTAATTATGGTGGTGGTAATCATTATGATCCAAAAACCGATTGTTCTTATCGATTAATGGCTGAAGAAAATTTTGATATTGAATTAATTGTCAATGATTATGATATACCTAAATCTATAAACTGTTCAGCAAGCTATCTGGCCATTTATGATGGATTTTTTGATGAATCGGATTCTGTACTTTTGGCAAAGTTCTGTGGTCAATTATCACAACCAACCAAAGAAGAATTGAAATTTCGTAGTAATAATTCTGTTTTATCTGTTCGATTATTTTCCGATGGACTACATACTGGTCGTGGTTTTAATATTACTTATCGAAAAGTTTGTGGAAAAACAATCATAATCGATGATCAAGAACAATATCAAAATATATTATCACCAAATTATCCTCATCGAATTAATCAGGAAAAACCATGTCATTTTATATTGAAAACATCAAAACCTGAAGATAGGCTAACTGTTCGTTTTACACATCTCGATACAACAAATATTGATTCTGGTCAGATTCCTTGTGAATTTCTTAAAATCGAAATTTATGAAGGACGAGAACAATTACCTAATAAACGATTACAACAGATTTGCAATCATATAATACCACCACCAGTTGTATCACAAGGTGATACACTTCTTTTAATTGTTCAAGCTGCCATATTTCGTGCCTTAGTATCATCGATTCATTCATTTTGTGGTGGTGATTTTCATAATACTGAAGGCTATATTGCAACACCTGGATATCCAAATAGCTATCCATTAAATATTGAATGTATTTGGGTGTTGGAAGCAGCACCAAGTAATCGTTTTGAATTGGAATTTGTTGAAAATTTTGATATTGAATCATCTGATTATTGTAATAATGATTATCTGGAAATTCGTTTAGATAATTCAAGTGGAACAATTCTTGGTCCAAATGGTCAACGTTTATGCGGGCAATTTGATGGTAAACAAAAACCATTACCACAAATTCAAATTGATTCACCAGGAAATTTATGGATAAAATTTCGTACTGATGATGTTGGCGTTGCAAAAGGATTTCTTCTTCATTTTCGAATTGCAACTATCACTTATCTTTCTTCTTCAAACGGAATGATTGGATCACCAGGTTGGCCAAGTGGTTTTTATTTTGAAAATGTTACATTTATTTGGTATGTTGTTGTACCACATGATCATTATATCAAATTAGAATTTCAAGAATTTTCACTTCATGGTGATCAAATTATCAATTTTTGTCCATTTCAATTATCAATCTATAATGGTATTGTAGATTTTAGTCAAATTTCATCATCACTTACCGAACAAATATCAACCAATTTACAATCATCAATTTTTCCTGAACCAAAACAATCTTATTGTGGTCAACAACTTCCAAATGATTTTATTGCCGATTCAAATGCAATAACATTAATGTATATGAGAAAATATGATGCATATATTCCATCGAAACAAATCAAATTTTTACTGAAATGGTCAATGCTTAATGGTACTGAATATACAAATATAAAACAAAATATTGGTATACCAGATAATATTAATACAACATTTAGTATATTTATTGATCATGGACAATCATATAATTTATTGTCAGAAAATTTCACTTCATATGGAAACGATATTGATTGGTATTTTCGTACAAAACAATCAATGCATATGAATGTTACCGTTGATCTTATGGCTATAAATCCTCAATCATCATGTTGGTCAAATAAAATGACATTATATGTTTGGCAAACAACAAAACATCGATGGCAATCAATAAAAACTATTTGTAGTCGTATGACTGAACCAATTGAAATTCGTGAAAGTAATGAATTTCGTTTAAATTTACGTTATTTTAAAAAATTTGAAAGTTTTCCAGTGAAAGCCAACTATAATTTAACAATAACTCCAATTTGCGGTGGAAATCTAACCGATCAACCGAATGGTGAAATCGATTCATCAGAAGATATTGATGAACAAATTCGTGGTATTAAAATATGTGAATGGAAAATTAAAGTACGCGAAGGACGAACAATACGATTTCATATAGAATTTTATTCGATTGGATTTATTATCGATTCATCTACATGTCAAAATAGAGGTGAATCATTAGAAATTCATAATGGTCATTCAATTGATTCACCATTATTGACACGTCCATTATGTGGTCATGCAACAACATGGTTTACATTATCAGATACAAGTACAAATTATGCTTATGTTGTATATCGAAGTAAACGTGCAACAAATTCATTTCGAATACGTTATGAAGAAATTGGTATTAAATGTGGTGGTGAATTTGTTATAAAACGTGCTGGTGATGATGTTATAATATCATCACCAGATTATCCGGAATATCCTAAACATGATATTATTTGTGAATGGATAATTCGTGGTCCATTAGATTATGGTATACAGATTACATTTGAACAAGAAAAATGGTCATCATGTGATAAGAATAATTCCTATCTTGAAGTATATAATGGCGGTTCTGAATTATCCGGATTAATTGAACGAATTTGTATACCAGCATTCAATCAGAATACTATAGTTGTCAATTCACATATAACATTGATTCGTTATGTATTGAAAAAAGTTTCATTTCAATCAAGATTTAAAGCAACAATTACGATTGAAGGTTGTAATCGTGAATATTATGTTCCATTTGGTAGTTTTCTAACCGATAAAAATGGTTTATCAAAATTAGAAGATGAATATCAATTTCCTAAATTTCGATATCGTAATCAAATCAATTCATCTATAAAAAAATCAACACAATTTTCATCCAATCTATGTACAATTCGATTATTGACACAAGCTGATTTTTTTATCACATTAAATATTACATCAATATTGTTACGTGGTAAAGATTGTACAAAAGGTGATATAATTGAAATTAAAGAAAATTCCAATTCCCCTGCAAATCTAATGAAATTATGTTCACCTAAAAATGAAACAACAAATCCTTTAATTATTACATCTCAATCGAATGAATTATTTATTATTTATAAACAAATTAATATCGAACCAAATGTTGATGGTGGTGATATTGGTGTCGATAGATTTAATAATGATCATTCAATCGGAATCAAATTTTATGCATTTGCTAAATATAAACGTTGTTATCATTTTATTGATTTACGTCAAACAACAACCGGTCTAGTATTTTTGCCAACAGATATTCGATCAAATACTCGTCGTGTATCATGTCAATGGTTATTTTACAATGATCCTGGAAATTTAATCAAATTAACATTTTCTTGGTTTAATTTTGGTCAATTTCCAGTAGAAATGAATGATAATGATGATGATGAAACGAAAAAAAAGAAAAATAAAAAACAAACATTACGTTGTAATAAACTTATGATGATTCAACGAAATTATTTTGTACCACCAATATTGGCCAACAAATATGGATGCTCAAGATTACGGCCCAGAGTTATTCAATCATTAACTCATATAATGACTATTAAAATGTTTGCCAAAGAATTGGATTCGAATGAAGGTTTTAGTTTGGTGTACACAAGTATTAGTGGTGAAAATATTTGCAGTGCAATTTTTGATTCATCATATGGTTCATTTCAATCAATGGATTTCGATTTTAGTCATAATATGACTGGTTTGATTAGCTGTGCATGGGAAATGAAAATTGGTTTCAATCATTCAGGTTCACTTGTCATCGATACGTTTGATGTTCCAGGTGATTGTTCAAATTCAACTTTAAATGTTGGACAATTACATTCTGGTTGTAAGTTTAAATTTATTTTTCCATTCTTAAATAAATTAGCTAATTAATTTCAATTTTCGAAAACAAGTAAAAATATTTGGAACTCGACATCTGATTTGTATACCGGAAAATAAAAAACCACAGAAAAAGGGCCTCAAATTTATTGTACCAATTTTTCGTGATTTCGATGAATCATTAGCAATCAATCCGACAATATTTTTAAATTTTAATCGTACCAAATCCAATGTTTATAAAGGAATGCGTGGAGAATATTTTATACAAAAATGTGGTGGTTTATTTGATCCGATGATCGAACAAGAATTTCAATCACCATCATATCCAAATGCATATCCATCATCAACATTTTGTCATTGGATATTCAAACGAATGAATATTGATTTTGAAGCTAACAGTATACCTGGTTATAAATTAACATTCATTGAATTAGATATTGGTCATAATTGTGATCAGGATTATTTTCTGGTATCTAATGATTTTTATTATTTTTATTTTGATATATTTTTTAAATTGTTGTTTTTTTTAAAAAAAATAGTTACAAATGAATCCACGTTATGAATGGCAAGGTTCGGAACGAATCTGTTCAAGTGTAAATAGTTTACCCGTACCTATTTATCTGACACATGGAATTATTTTATCATTTGTTTCGAGTCAAAATCTTTCCATATCATCAAGTTCAACAAATCCAAGTACATATGATTCAAGTCAGAGAAAATTTCGTTTTCGTATTGAACCAATTTCAAATGGATGTGGTGGTCTTCTAGCTTCACATCAAGGTTTTTTTCATTCACCAAATTATTCGGATATAAGTGATACTGACACAGGTTTTGGTGGTCAAACTAATCATCGTTATCCATTATCGATTGAATGTGTTTGGACTATAAAAGCGATGCCAGATTTTCATCTTGAATTTGAATTTGTTTCACGATTTGATCTGGAACAATCTGATAATTGTCAAAATGATTATCTTTTGTTCGAAGAACGTAAAGGATTATCCACAAATATTGATGAATGGACACAAATATCAAAACTTTGTGGTCATCAAACACCGAAAACAATTATTTCTCAATCAGATTTAGTTCGTATTACGTTTCGTTCTAATGATAATATTCAAGGTGATGGTTTTCGTGTACAGTATCGGCAAAAATGTGGTGGACAATTCGAAGATGAATCCGGTTTTATTTATTCACCCAATTATTTTACACAAGGATCATATAGTAATGATTTGACCTGTATTTATCGAATACGACGAAATCCAAATGAATATATCCAAATTCAATTCGAAGAATTCGATCTTGAACATCATACAAATTGTTTGTTTGATTCGGTCAATATCTATCTTGGTGATCATCAAAATTCATCTACTAAACATTATGGTCCTTATTGTGGTCTCATTGCTCCTCCACGACTTGTTTCAAATGAATTACTTACTATCGTTTTTCATGCCGATCTTATGGTTACAAAACGAGGTTTCAAACTTCGTTATAATGTTACAAAATGTGGTGGTAATATTACAGATGCAGAAGGTGAAATTATTAGCCCAACTGGTTCTCAACGTGAATGTGTATGGAATATTATGATTCCCGATGAAAGAATGTCCGTTTCTTTGCAGATAATTGAAATGAATTTAGGCAATGAACATTGTCGATATTATTGTTGTAATAATTTGAAAATTATGGAAACGATAAATGAAATTTATCATCCTCCTTTAGCATATCTGTGCAGTAACCTAACCGAAGAGGTTACATTCAAATCGACTGGAAATCAAATGTTTATTAGTTTGATGCATGATACATGGCAAGATTCTTTTGTGCCAAAATTTCGTTTACGATATTGGGCATCACCTGGTCCAAAAACTAATTGTGGTGGCCATTTTGATGGACAAATGGATGGGGTTATCATTACACCCGATTTAGATGGAGATTCTTTTTATGAAAAACAATTAGATTGTTTATGGACAATTAGTGGTCTTCGTGAAAATCAAATATTAACACTTGAATTTGAACGATTCGATGTGGCCACTATTGATAATGAAACCGATCCGGATCGTTGTATTCATGGTGGTGATTATCTTCAAGTTTTTGATGGTATAACCATACATGCACAACAGTTAACAATATTATGTGGTCGTACTATGATTCCAGAAAAATTAACCAGCACAACTAATTCATTGTTATTGCAATTCATTACAAATCATGATGATATTTTGGGTCATGGTTTTCGTGCACATTTTCGTGTTGAAAATCGTACCTGTGGTGGTACAATTATTTCATCGGAAATACCTTCATCATTAATATCACCACAATATCCAAATGGCTATGAAAGACCATTACAATGTAGTTGGGAAATATCAGGACAATTTAATTATTATCGTATACCACTTATTTTGAAATTTCAAGATCTTGATCTAGATTGTTCAAATGGTGATTATGTTCAGATTATACAATTTCGACCATCAACTTATGAATCATATTTATATAGTCCAATAACATTATGTTCATCACCAGCACCAGTAAAATTTATGAGTGATTCAAATAATCGAATTCGTTTGATAATGAAAACATTTACCGATCCGGTAGAAACTGCATATGATTATGTTGGTATTAATCGTACAGCAACATCTACAAAATTAATGCCAACACAACAACAACAACAACAAAGAAAAACATTTCGTGGATTTAATGTTACACATCATTTTTCTGTTTGTAATGAAACATTAGAAGGACCAGATAATGGTTTTATTTCAAATAAAAATTATCCACATCCAACATTGGTTCATATGGGTATATTTTGCTATATAAACATAACAGTTCCTGAAGATCGACAAATATCAGTATTTTTTGAACAATTTTCATTTTACATTTGTTCACATTCAAATCTAACCATTTATGATGGTAATAATGATAATGGTGATGATAAAAAACCAAAAGTATTTGGAATATATTGTGATCAGAAAACTTTACCTAATCCATTGTTTACAACATCAAATCGATTATCGTTAATTATTCAAGCTAGATATCAGATTCGAATTCCTGGAACACCGGTTAATCCACATGATAATCGTAATAAAATTCTTTATTCAATATCATATACATCACAACCAAAATCATTAGTACCTGGTTGTGGCGGAAATTTTACAAGTCTTCGTGGATCATTTACATCACCAAATTATCCATTTCCATCTATCAATGATCAAACATGTATATGGATGATACATACTAATGGTTATCATACAATTACATTAAAATTTGATGAATTTATGATACCTGAACCATGTGATACAAATTTTATTACAATTTTTGATGGTCTCGAAGATTTGGAAGAAAAACGTTTGGCTACATTTTGTTCAATGGTAAGCATATTGAATTTGAGAAAAAATACTTATTTTATTGCTTTTACACACACACACATACAGGATAAACCTGCATCAATACAAAGTTTATCAAATTCTATGATGATAAAATATTATTCACGAGAAAATTTTCTACCCGGTTTTCGTGTTTCATATCATGCTAATACAAAAGGTTAGTATATATAATTAGTGAATTATATTTTAGATAATTTTTTCCCCTTGTTTAATTACAGAACCTACTGTTAAAGGAAGAATAATAACTAAAAATACTTTTCGATTTTCACGAGATTTTCGTGTATTTACTGATGTTTAAATTTTTTAAAAATAATTTAAATGTGACATCTTTATCTTTATAATCTTTATTATATTATTTTGAATAAAAATTTTTCAAAAAAAATCAATAGTTTATAGGTTGTAAGTTTTTTCTCGATAATTTTTGATTACTTTCAAAGTCTAAATTGGATTTCAATTTTGTTTACAACATCATTAAAACATCGGCATTAAAACTTTTCGATATATTTTTTGATGGACGCAATATTATGGGTGTAATTTTTATTTATAATTTTATCATTGAATAATTGAGTTCGGAAAAAACGAAATCAAAACAATCAAAAATGCTTTCGAAAGATAAAATTTTATTACAAAATACAATATCCGAATCGCAAGTGCAAGAAATTGCTGAAAAATATTGTATTGCATTTAAAGAACATCAATTAAATGCTGATCAAGAATTAGAATATGGACAAATGTTGTTACAATCACCATTCGAACAAGATCATCTAACAGCAATTCAAGTTTTTAATGAAGTTATTCGTTTTAGAAGAATGGATCCAGCCATGACCTTAGAATTCTATGTTGGCTTAATCATTGGTTACATAAAAATAAAAGTATAAATGTAGTTTTTAAAAATATAAAAATGATCATCAATTGTATATTTATTTTATAGGATTTGGATCAAGCTAAAAATATTTTGGAAACATGTCGACAACGAAATTCTTTCAATGTTGAACAACTTGAACGTTTGGAAATGATTGAAAAATGGATTAAAAATCGAAATCAATCATTTTTTTGGGGAGCAGTTACATTTGCTGCCGGTATTGCGGCAATTGCATTGATGAGCGCAATGGGAAAGAAACAGTAGTGAATTTTTAAGTTTGAATTGCGTTCGAAAAGAAGTAAAAAAAAATCTAATTCTTGTTAATTCATTTTATAATTTTAAATTTTATTCACGAAAAATTTTAATTACGTTGTTTGTGAATTGACGTTTTTTTTACTGTTGACAATCAACACAGCTGAGCGATGATATTTTTTTTGTTCTTGATGCAATAGCTTTTCAATCAGCCAGTCAACGATTTGTAATTAACAATTTTTTTTTAATCTCTGACTCATTGAATTTAATCGATAATATTTCTAATTTTGAATTTGTGTCGAAAAATTTTCTAATCATTTACCTGAACAAATAAATTAGTTTGAGAAAAAAAAACAAAATGGAAGAACGTGTTGAAGCAATGTTAGACAGTAATGTGACAAATTCTGAATTAAAACTTCTTACGGAAAAATTTAATAAAGCAATGCGTGAAGGTAAATGTGATGTTGATACAAAATTCCAATATGCTGTCACATTATCTCGTTCACGTTTGTCGGCCGATCATCATCGTGCCATTACATTGCTCGAAGATCTTTGTGTATCTGGTGATCCTGAAGCATTTCGAGATTATCTATTCTATCTGATCATTGTCAATATTAAACTTCATGTTTGTATTTTATCTTATTCTATATCTTATATATCCATAATAATAAATCTTTTTTCAATAGGATTATGTACGTGCATTGGAATGTGCGAAAAAATTTCTTGAAATTGAACCATCAAATCGTCAGGTACAAGATCTAAAAGATTATGCTGATAAAAAACGTTTCAATAATGGAATGAAAGGATTGGCTATTGTTGGTGGTGCAGTATTGGCTGCCGGTGCATTGGTAATGGCATTCAAAAGTAAATGATAATATCATATGATGATATTACCATTCTATCATTTTCATCAATCATTATGATTTATTCAATTCACAAAAATGTTTATTAAATTATTATTTTTCTATTTCAAGAATAATTTTCCCTTTCCTATTTTGTTTGTTTGTTTTGTGTACATACAGATCATCCAAAAATATAACATTTGTCAGAAAAAAAATTATATCTTATCATTTCAAAATTATTTTCATTATTCTAATTGTTTAATTTTCTTTTTGTTAAATAATAACGGAACTAACAAAAACAAAACAAAAATTGATTCTTTTCTTGAGAAAAAAGAATATAAGAAAACTGTTCTTGCGCTAAACATGTTCCACATGATCATTATATTTATAATATTGAATGTTTATTTGAATTTAGTTCGATTTATTTTATGCATTTTTTTCTTGAATCATAATGAAAATGAAATGGAAATGCAAAAAAAAAGCTTAACAATCGAAACAAACACACCGATATTATTATTATTATAATTATTGTTAGATATTGATTTGGTTCATGAATATTCTGTTTGACATAGAATTTCTTTTATGATATGTAGTATCTCTATCATCATTATTACCAGTTGTCTTGGAAACTTTTATTCCATTGTTGTTGTTGTTAATTCATTATGGATCGATATTTTGATTTTAAATGAACCAAATGTTAAGTTGGTTTGTTTAAAAATTTTTTTTATTTTGCTCTTCATATCCGTTATTCGAAATTGTTTGTATTCAAATATATTTTCTTTTAAGCTTTTCGTTATTTTTTTCACATTGCTTTTTTGTTTAATTGCTTGATTCAAGAAAAAATAAACACACAGAAAAAATCAGTTGAAAAAACCCTAAATTTTACACATGAAATGAGTGAACACTAAAAAATACACCACAAAATCGAGAGAACATTAAAAAATACACCATAAAATTAACTTTACCCTAAAATTTGTCCACTAAATTTTGAAACACTACAATTAGGATATGATGCGCATGCTTTTATACAGAAAAATCCGTTTGTAATTGTTTATCATTCTATGACGCAATTATTCAATAAATTATACAATCTTCAATAATTATCATATAAAATTGGATATTTTTTGTATTTTCGTCAATTTTTTTATAAATGTAAATATAATATTATTGTTCGATTGATTATGAAGACATTTTAATAACATAAAATATTCTTCATTTCATAGTTTAATCTTTGAAAAGCATTTTTCTTGGTTATTTTTTGTTTTCTCATCGAAATCATGGTACGTTTAGACGAGGATGCTTATTGTTTCATATGTAAAACTCGTTTCATTACGAGTGAAGAAATCAAAAAACATTTTAAGAATGTTCATCGCAATTACCAATCTGATGAATACTGTTGTAAAGCTTGTGTTGCTTGTACATATGTAAATTTGCGAAATCTAATCAGACATTTTGTAAACCACCATTGCCAACCGAATCGATATATAGAAAATTTTTGTGATGTCCCTGATGAGAGTCTAAATCAAGATATAGACTATAGCATGCAGTTTGATATTGATCAAGGTAATGAGCGAATTGAAATTGATCAAGGTAATGAGCGAATTGAAATTGATCAAGGTAATGAGCGAATTGAAATTGAAATTGGCCAAAGCGATGAGCATCAAGATGTAAAAGATGATAATGATCAAATAATTGACATTTTAAAGAAACATTTATCAATTCTTAAACAATTCTTATCCATGTTAGACTTGGTTTGGTAAATTTAACGTTTTCACTTTTCATGAAATGATTTGGCGCGTTTTCTTCCTTCGACCAAATTATCTACACAATTCTGGTATGATCAATGTGGTTTTGTTTCTTATTTTCAAAATTCTTGACCAAGTTACGTTTGTTGCCGTTCTTTCGATTCATGACAATGTTTGGCGCGTTTTCTTCTTTTGAACAAATTATCGAGGCTATTGCGATATGAACAATGTGGATCGTATTTGTATTTTCAAGATTCTTCAAGATTCTAGTTCATGTTAGGTTTGTCAAGTTGGTGTAAAGTTTGGTTTGGTAAATTTAATGTTTTCTCTATTAATGACAATTTTTGGCGCGTTTTATTTCTTTGAACAAATTATCAACACTATTTTAATATGATTAACATGAATCGTATCAACATTTTGAAGATTCTTATCCATGTTAGACTTGGTTTGGTAAATTTAACGTTTTCACTTTTCATGAAATGATTTGGCGCGTTTTCTTCCTTCGACCAAATTATCTACACAATTCTGGTATGATCAATGTGGTTTTGTTTCTTATTTTCAAAATTCTTGACCAAGTTACGTTTGTTGCCGTTCTTTCGATTCATGACAATGTTTGGCGCGTTTTCTTCTTTTGAACAAATTATCGACACAATTTCTTTATTTCACAACAAATTATCAATTGAATTCTTATGTGATTAACATGGATTAACATATCTTTATTTGCATCGTTCCGGATCATGTTAGGTTTGTCAAACATATTTCCTAATTCACACTTTTTGGAATTCAAAATATTTTTCATTATTTGATACATCGATTCAAGAGAATTGAACTTTTTTGACATCCATAAATTCACAAGTTGGAAAAATCGATAATAAAATTAATTGTTGATTTTTGTCAATGTTAAGTCTATGGAAAATAATAATGCATTCTTTTTTTCAAAAAATTCATAAGTTCGACAAATGATCATTTGCGCATAGTCAAATGGCTAACTATTTTCAATACAATATGGTCTGCACTTTTGATAGTGTAAATCGTGTTGCGGCTCGTAAAAATTTTCTAGCGGCAAGTGGTAACTATTTTCTATACTTTTCCATCGTCCAATCATTTTGATTGAATGTTAGTAAAACGTTCGATTTGTCCTCGTCATTCTATTTCGAACTTTTTTTTTGTTGACGGTTGTTTTTTCGAACGCGTTTTTTCTGCTCGATCTTGTAAGTTATTTTTTTCAATTTTAATCATTGATTTTGGTCCGAATTTTTGGAACAACCACTTTTATTGATTAAAGATTATCTTTGTTTGTTTCGTTTATTTGTTTCAGATAAAAAATTAGCCACGAAATTGATGAAAATTGTTTGGACGGGCGATGATGCAATCGACGAAAAATGATCATTTTCTCGATGGCATTTATTCAAGTTTGTAATTATCAAATGATATTTCATTATAAATAAACTTTCATTTAATAAAATCCTAATCAAGTTTATTTTTCAGTTTCATTATGGTGATAATTAGCACTTCCAATAAATCAATAAAGGTAATGTTACCATTTTGAGTGGCATGAAAATGATTACAATTTTCCTTCGTTTTAGCATACAATTCGACATGGCAAAAATCTATGAATAATTGGTCCAAAATAATAAAACTGCTGGTTGGATCGATGGATGTTAATCATTCAGTGAATAATCCAGGTAAATTTGCAATATAATCCATAATACCTTTCACTTTAGTTTCTCAAGTTTTTACTAATGAATGTCGAAACAATATTCGATTGATTATCATCATATTCCAGATTGATTTGTCGGTTCTATTGTTCATCGGCATCTGAATCAAGAATAGTTTGACAATGTTCAACAATAGGATAGGCTAGGTTAGATTAGGATTAGAGAACATGGTCTGAACTATTTCCTATTGAATTCGATATCGGGTGAAACTTTGTTACCGACAAAACGATCGACAAATATGATTAAATCAGTCGAATATCGGCACACTTGACATCGATTTGGAATGATATGTGATTGAATGAAATGAACAAACTGACAACTTATATTTTTTCCATCAGGTATTCACTATTATATCTCATCATCCGCTGGAACGGTCATTAGTGGACAGTGATATATTGGACGCTATTGGACATCTAATTGAGTCGACAGACAAAATTGGCCACTAATTGAATTGATAATGAATGGTATGTGATTGAATAAATGAACTGAACAAACTGACGACTTATATTTTTTCTATCAGGTATTTGCCATTATATCTCATTTTATCATTTGTTGGAATGGACATGAAACGATATCATTGGCCCTTATCCAATGCCAATTCCAACATAATCACATTTTTAAACTTTGTCTTATTTGATTTTAAAAAACCAATGATGCCGAAAAAAAGCAATTTTTGTGATTCAATTGGCTTGGACCGAAAAAAATGCTGCTAGAATCATTCCCGGAAATGAATGGTATGTGATTGAATAAATGAACTGAACAAACTGACGACTTATATTTTTTCTATCAGGTATTTACCATTATATCTCATTATCATTTGTTGGAATGGACATAAAGCGATATCATGGGCAATAGCTGTCGATCATAGATGTTGGACATTGGTATCAATCACTGATATTGGACATTGGCGTCAATTATCATTGCGATTATCATTGGAATTGGAAAGATTGGAATCCTTCAAAAATGTTTCTTTCTATTGTTGAAAATGTCTCTTTTCAAACTAAAAATTCCCATTGCCAATGCCAAAATTTTGAAATTAAATTTTTGTAAATTAAATTTGAGTAAAATTTAGTGTGAATTGCATTTGGGTGTAAAAATTTCATGGTGTGATGCATTTGGGTGTAAAAATTTCATGGTGTGATGCATTTGGGTGTGAAAATTTCATGTTGTTATGCATTAGGGTGTAAAAATTTCATGTTGTTATGCATTAGGGTGTAGGAATTTTATGGTTTAATGCATTATGGCTAAGAAATTGAGGTTTTTTTGACGAAACCCTAAAAATGGAACCTTCTGACAGAAAAACAGCAAAAATGTAACCCTACATTTTTACTCTCTGTGAATACAAACAAAACCAACAATGTCATATATGTTTTGATAAGAATTAAAGAAAATAATAAGTGATATTATCAACAAAAAAAAAAAATAAAAAAATGTCATCCGAATCTGAATCGTCTATTGTTGATTCTATTGTTGAATCGACCAATAATAATTCTACAAGTCTTAATTGGGCAAGTGAATGGTTTGGCTACATTGCATTATGTATGTTTTCATTAGTATTAGTTGTACCAACATTGGGTATTTTTGGTCTTATGATATGGGAATATTTTTCCGATGAAGCTGAACGTAAAGCTGAAAGAAAAAAAGAGATTGATCAAGCGGTTAGCATTATAATGAATGAATATCTAACTTGATTAATTTTGTCGCATTAATTTTTTTTTTTTGGCTTTTTTCCAGATGGAACAACATTTCGGTGGTGGCACTATTGATGATAAAAAGTTAAGAAAAAGGAAAAAACGTCTTGAACGATTACAACAACAGCAAGAAAAAGAAGAACTGAATAATCTAACAACTAATCATAATTCATCGGCTAATATTGATGATGTACATATTGAAGATGTTAATGATGAAACAGTCAATACAAATGATTATGATTTCGATGCTGATCTTTATGATGATGATTCTGATACCGATTCCGAATCAGGATCTGAAAATTTAAACGATGTTGACAATGTTCTTCAACAAGCTGAATGTCTATTACATCGTCGAAAACGTCCAATAACAACAACTAATGATGCCGATGCGGCCAATAAATTTGATGAAATTCTTACATAAAGATTTTTTTAAAAAAATCTTATTTATTGATTACATTTAAATTAAACAAATCTTGTTCATCAATTATTTTATATAATGAAAATAATGAATGAATATTCGTAGGTCAGAAAAAAGGTTAGCGAAATAATAATAATAATAATAAATGTCCGAAAAGTTCATAAATTATAAAATGATAATTATATTAAATGGTCTACGAATGAAAGTAATGATTATGTTGTTGTTGTTGATGATAATGTGGTTTTGTATAATAAAGATGATCGACAATAAATCCAACAAATTCTTGATCCGAATATTTACATGCCAAATGATACATTTCGGATAGAATCCAATCATCAATTTCATTGAATGAAATTTTTTTCGTATAAATATAACGAAGATAAATAAACATTGAAATATAAGAAGTTTGATCATCAATCATAATTGTTAATATTTGGCCATTATTAGCCATTGTTGATAATTTCCAATGAAAATAATTTGAATATTTCATCAATATGGCTTTATGTACATAGATTGGTTTTGATTGATAATGTTTGAAACGAAAAATCAGATCAGATTCACGTGGATCGTTAAATTCAAATGTTGAAATTGTTGTTTTTGTTGTCAAAACAGATGAAAGTAATTTCGATGGTAATCGAGTTAATTGTGGTGTAAATGATGATGAATATAAACATGTAGTATCAGCTATTGAACAATTATTTGTTGAAAATAAATTTTGACCATTCGATCGTCGAATATTATCATCCCAAACAAAACATTGACCACCACAATCATCACTAGTTCTAATAATAGCAACATTAGGATCTTCAGGTATATCAATACAAAAATCAATAGAATTAATTGAACGAAATGGATTTCTTATGGATCGTACACGTTCATTTTGTATGGATAATATGCTTACACGACCATCACGTGTTAATACCATTATTTTATTCATACCGATTGGTATTATTTTAAATATTTTAGAATAATCATTACGTTTATATGTCAAACGTACAGTGGATGATGATCCAGATAATCCTGATTTAAATTTATTTGAATAAAATTTCAAAATAACAACAACCAAAAAAAAAAAACACTTACCGAATTGTTTTAAATCACCCCAAACATAGAATGCACCTTTATCATTATTATCAAAACAATTATCATAGGCAATAGTTAGATATTTAGTTGTTATCAAATCGATCATAGCTGATGGTGAACGAATTAAACGTTCAGGTGTAAAATTATGTGGACAACCGGGAAATTTTCCCCAAATACGAATCGATCCATCCATAACTAATGCAACGGTATGTTTTGGTCCACAACATACTTTTTGTACATCATGTAAAATTAATGTTGGTTCTATTGAATTCATACGATACCATCCTAAACCTAATTGTCCCGAATGATTACAACCCCATCCATAAAGATCGCCTAAATCAGTTAATGCCATCATATGTTTATCACCTTTGGATAAGGCAATTATATTGATAAAACGTAATTTAATCAATTCTTTTGGTTCATTCACAAGTGGACATGATGATGATGATAATGATGTATGATTATAACAATAAAAACGTAAAAGTCCAAAATATTTTTGTCGTATATCATCGGTTGGAACGCCTAACATACCGTATGGATTTCGACCATATCCATATACTTTACCATTACGACAAAATAATAATAAGGATTCACCATTATTAAATATAAAAAAACGATCAGTAATATGAAGAAAATCATTCGGAACACGACGAAGAATTGGCCATAATGCTAGATCATTTGTTTGATCCATAACTTAGAAAAATATATTGGGATGATTGATGATGGTCAAAGAGAGAGAGAGAGAGAGAAAGTGAAAAAAATTTGCAAACTTTAAATATAAATTTATAGTGTTTTCTTTTTGGTGAATCAATTTTTTTCATTTTGTTTTTTTTAATTTTATTCGAAAGAAATTGAGTGAAATTAAAAGATAAAAATTGAAACTGAGTCAAAAAAAATTAAAAGAAATTTTTTATTTTTTTTTGAATATTAGTTTTTAAACATTTCCTTTCAAATTTATTTTCTATTTGAATTAATTGATTGTTTGATAAAGATTGTAATTAGAATTTAATTGAATTTCTTGATCGATTGCGGCCACCACTTTCTGTCATGTTTGTTAAACGGTTTCAATCCGATTGGATCGTTATTACTTGTTTGATTACGGATCAATATTAACGGATTGTCCTGATAATTTGTTTAAATTTTTCAATGATCGTTGACTTTACATTGAACATTGAGTTACTGTATTGGATTGTCCTGATTGTTCATTACGACCGGAACGCATTAAATTTCCAATCAAAGATCGATTTTTTTTTTTTGCATTGGATGAAATCATCTTTTGTGTCGATGAATCTTCTTCAAAGTTGTTGACGATATTTCATCATTCATTTGGATTTTATTTTCACAATAATCATCAAAATAATTAAAATGTCAATTATAAATGTCATATTTAATAATGATAATGACATTTTCTTTTGTATGATTTTTTGTTTTTTTTTCATTAACACATCACATTTTGTATTTGGTGAAAATTTTCTATTTAATCGGTTACTATGGTGTAAATGAATTCAAATGTCTAATGGGCATAGTGTGTTGAATTACATAGTTAAATTAATCAAATAATCGATTGCTCGATTGGTTACAGTTGAATTCTTTAAAAAAAACTTTTTCCGATTGTAAATGTCAAAACAAATAGACATTTCAAAAGATAAAAATTATCAGACAAACAAAATCCTAATGAAAATGTTGATTAAATAGAAAAAAATTAAACATTTATTAAAAAAACTTTTTAAATAATGGATAATAAAATGTTCATAAAATCATTAATATCATCATCAACATCATCATTTTTAATAATATTGACCATCATATTGTTATTGATGACCAATGGTTATAATCAATCGACAACATTAACCCCACCCGACAATAATAATTCAATTCTTAATGGACAATCAACAACAACAACACCACCACCACCAACAACAACAACAACAACAAAAAAAACCACGAAAAAATCTGGTATTAAATTATTTAATATTAACAAATGGATTTATGGACACTTGAAAAATAAAATTGATAAAATATGGAAAAAACGTAAACAAATTATGAAGGAACATTTATCACATATAAAACATTGTTATAATCCCCTTTATGGTGGTAATGAATTAAATCTATTCAAAACGAAAATCCATATTGTTGTGGAAAAATTTTTTGTAAGTTTTTCATTTTTATTTTTTTTCACCACTTTTTTCCCGTTGTCACCCAAAATACCTTTGTTAATTTTTAACCATTTTTTTTGTGATTTTGATAATTTTTTGTTTTTGGCAAAAAAAAATTCAAGAATGGTTCAAAATTATTTGAAAATATTCCGAAACCAAAAATTGCTAAACGTATTTTATCATTTGTTAAAAATATGGTCAATTTAGTTCATATGATTGAAAATTGTGTCCATGAATTTATCAAAAGTAATAGTACAGATGGATTAACTGTTTTAGGTATAACACCATTATCAGCATATACTGAAAAAGAATTTGAAGAATTAGGCAATCCATATCTTGGTGATATTGAAGAAGAATCTAAAAATATAAAAAAAAGACAAATATCATATAATGATAGACAATCATCAAATGCTAATATAAATTTTGGTCAATGTGATTTTCGATTAGAATCAACATTACCGCAAAGATTTGATTGGCGTGATAAAGGTATTGTCACACGAGTAAAAAATCAAGGAACATGTGGTTCATGTTATGCATTTGCATCAACAGCAGTAATTGAAAGTCATGCACTTCGTAATCGAAAAAATAATCCTAATAATAAGGCTGAATCATCATCAAATCGTCGTAATAATAATCCTGAAAGACCACATAATGTAGTACCACCATCATCAAATCATCGTTATATCAATCCTGAAAAACCACATGTAATGCCACCATCATCAAATAGTCGTTATATCAATCCTGAAAAACCACATGTAATGCCACCATCATCAAATCATCATTCAGATGTTGAGGATATAACAAATAATTTTTTGAATGATGTTGGAAAAGTAGTGAAAGAAGCCGTTAATCCCGAAAAATTTAGAAAACCCGAAAACCTTCCACCAGATAATTTTTACAATAATCATGAAAACTTTCCACCAAATGATTTTTACAATAATCATGAAAACTTTCCACCAGATAATTTTTACAATAATGCAAATCATCTTAAGAAAAATACTGAAGAATCCGATTCAGATGATATAAACAATAATCCTGAAGAACCACCATCGAATAATTATTATAATAATCCTGAAGAACCACCATCGAATAATTATTACAATCCTCGAAATCAACCAGCAAATAATTATTATAATAATCCTCGAAATCAACCAGCAAATAATTATTATAATTATCCTCAAAATCAACCAGCAAATAATTATTATAATAATATTCCTCAAATTCAACCAGAAACTTTTTATAATAGACCTTATTTTGATTATTATCCTAGTTATCGAAGTGGTTATTATCCTCGTTATCGAAGTGGTTATTATTCTCGTTATCGAAGTAGTTATCGTGATCATCATCGAATCGCAGGTTATCATGGAATAAATAATAATAATGATATCAATTTAAGTGAACAACATCTTGTTAATTGTGTTGGAAAATGTAAAGGTGCTAATGTAGCCAAAATATTTAATTTTATTCGTACTCAAGGTATTACTTATGAAGATTTGGAACCATATGTGCTACGGGTATGTACACTCTATTCATATTATCATATATCATGTTTTTTTTGCTGTTGTTTAAACTTTTCAATAATATTTTTTATTTTTTATTTGAAAACAAAAATTAAAGGAACATTTTTGTAAACAATCTTATCCAAAACGCGTTCGTATACAAGATTTTTGTTTCGATTATCAACGTGTTCATTCGAATGAAGAAATAATGTCAGCTATACTACGTTATGGTCCAATTTTTGGTGGTGCTGCATTTAATCGAAAATTTCAATTTTTACGTGGTCCTTATCATGGCGCATGTAAACAATCAAGAAAAGATTTACATCATTCAATTGTTATTGTTGGTTGGACGGAAAAAAATTGGATTATTAAAAATAGTTGGGGAACTGATTGGGGTGTCGATGGTTATCTTTATCTATCGAAAAATAAAGAAAATAATTGTGGTATTGGTTGGATTGTAGCTGCACCGATTGGTGTTCCTGAACAATAACAAAAACAAAAATTATTTTAATTCAATATTATTTTATGAAAAAAAAGGGAAAAGGGTGAAAATTATTGTTGTTTGATCGTTTGATAATCAATTTTATTAAATGTTAATTTGATTGCACAAAAAAAATGAAATAAAAATAAAAATTTTGAATTGACATTCATATCAATCTCTCTCTTTTTAAATAACATGACAATATTTTTTTCACATTACAAACAAATTATACCATTATTAGCTCATCATGAATTGTCAATTAATTATTTTTCATCAAACATTAAACATCGTATAATAAAATCGCTATCATTATGAATAATTTATTGGAAAAAATCATTTTGATCAATATTATTTTGTTCAATTTTCATAATGGTTTATTATTAACGAATGCTGAAAATACTAATGAATTAGATCAGACAACAATGTCAACTGTTTATAATAAAACAATTAATAAATTACCGAAAAGATTATCATTTTCAAATAAAATTCTTACTGGAATACGAAAAAAAGTATTGAATACAATTACTGATATTATTCAGGATATTGTCAATAAAACCGATGTTAATAAATTAAAACAATGTTATAATGGTGAATTTGGTGGACAGGATTTAAATCTTTTTTATAAACCGATAAAATATGTTATCAAAAAATATTTTGTAAGTATTAATTAATAGTATTAATTAGAAATTATAAATTATAAATCCCAAATTAGGAATTTAAAGGACATAGAAATTTATTTATAGATAATAATAAAAAAATTCAACAAATTGTTATAACATTTATACATAATATACGAGAATTGTTACATAGAATACGTAAATGTCTATTTTCATCAAAGGAACAACAAATGATTAGAGGTTTAACATCTTTATCACATTTGGTAAGATTAATAAATTTTTTTTTCTCGATCAAATATTGATTAATTTGATTTGAATTTCAATTTACAAAGAGCTATGATGAATATAGAGGATTGTTGAATAACAAATTGTTTTCATCAAATGATAATCAAAATGAAACTTTTACTATTTGTCCAGATATTAAAACAGTAGATTTGATTCCGGAAGAATTTGACTGGAATAAACAAGGAAAAGTTACAGCTTGTAAACAACAAATGACATGTAATTCTTGTTCTATTTTTGCATCTGTTGGGGCAGTCGAAAGTGCATATCTTATTCATGGTAATAAGAAATTTAAAAAAAATGATGTAGATATAAGTGAACAGGCTATAGTGGATTGTTTTAAATATGATGTTTGTAAAAAAGGTGGATCGATACTTTCAGTTTGGAAAATTATGAAAGTACAAGGTATTGTTGATGAACATGATTCAAAATATGAAGGTAAAGTAAGTTGATTTTGTAATTTTGTTCTTTTTTTTTGAAAATTTTTCACTTTAATCAACTAATCATTTTTGTTTCGAAAATAGCAAAATTCTTACGCATGTCAAGGATTACCAAAATCAAAATTAAATTATGAGATTATCGATTGGTGTGGACATGATAGAAATGATGAAATGTTTATTCAAAAATATATTTTAAAATATGGACCGGTAATTGCTGGTATTAATGGTGATTCAAAAGATTTTCAATTTACAAGAGGTGTATTTCGTGGTAAATGTGATATTAAAATTAATCATGGAATTGTAATAACTGGTTGGACAAAAAATAATTGGATTATTAAAAATAGTTGGGGTTTAAATTGGGGAATTGATGGTTTTCTATTTTTACCACGTCGACAAAATAAATGCGGTATCAATCAATCGATGGGTATTACTTTTGGACGAAATATTTGAAAAAGAAATCTTTAATCTTTACTAAATCTTTTCTTCTTTTTTAACATTATTTTTTTTTTTACATTACGAAACCAAAAATAGCAAATTATTTAGAAAAATTGTTTTCAAATTAAAAATTAAAAAAAAATGAAATACAATTACAATTTATATCTTTTGTCAATGATTCCTATGTGTAATTATTGTCGATATATTGTTCATTATCCATTCGTTTTTTTTTAAAAATAAATTTACAAATAATCAAAATGATTAAAAATCGAAAGAGGTGAAACAAAAAATTTCATTCCGAGAAATTATAATTTATTTGATCATTTGATAATCAATTTTATTTAAATGTTAATTTTTTTTTGTCAATTTTTAAAATTTTTTTACAAAAAAATAAAAATTTCTAAATTGACATTATCCATCTGACTTTAAATATCAATGTCAATATTTTTCCCCCTACAAAACAAATCATGACATTATTTTACACAAACGAACATATAAAGAATTGATCATTATAGATGATCCATTTGATAAAAATCATATTATATTGATTTAGATGAAATATAAATGCTGTTTGAATTGATGTGGAAACAAAATCATTTGATAATTCTTTTTTTTTTTAATTATTTTTTGTTTTAGTACATCATAAATCGCCATTAAATTATCAATCATCAAACGATAAACTTTAAATATTTAAAAAAAAATCGTTACCATTATGAATTTTCTATTGAAAAAAATCCTTTTGTTCAATATTATCATTGTATTGTTTAATTTTCATAATGGTTTATTATTATCGAATGGTAATAATACTACCGAATTAGATCAAAAAACCGGAAATCATGATGTATTAATTCATGATGATAATAATAAATCATCGGAAATGTCAATTTCGAGTAAAATTCTAATTGGAATACGAAGAAAATTATTGAATACAGTTTCTGAAATTATTCAGGATATTGTCAATCAAACTGATGTTCATAAATTAAAACAATGTTATAATAGTGAATTTGCTGGAAAAGAATTAAATCTATTTCGTATACCGCTAAAAGATGTTATCACAAAATATTTTGTAAGTATTGAATTGAATTGAATTGAAAAAATTATTAATAAATAATAATAATAATAATAATAATAAAAATTCAAATAAAAAAAAAACATAATAAATTAGGAACATGATGAAATTAAAAATTTATTTAAAGATAAGAAAAAAATTCAAGGAGTTATTATAACATTTATACATAATATACGAGAATTATTACATATGATACGTAAATGTATATTTGCACCAGATCATCAACAAATGAAACTTGGTTTAACATCATTATCACATATGGTAAGACGGTTATTTTTTTTTGTTTCGAATTAATAATGATTAATATATATAATTTTTCCCTATCGATTGAATTTGTTTCAATCTACAAAAGAGCCCTAATGAATTTAATTCAATGTTAAATAAAGAATTGAAGAAATTTTTTTCGATAATTAAAATAAATGACCAGAAACTGCCAAATGTAAAGGATAATACTTGTCAAGATCCTGGAAGAGTAGATACGATTCCAATTGAATTTGATTGGAATGTAAAAGGAAAAGTTACAGCTATTAGACAACAAGGGAGTTGTGGAAGTTGTTTTATTTTTTCAGCTGTAGCTGTTGCTGAAAGTTCATATCTTATTCATGGTGATAATAAAATCAAAAAAGACGATCTAGATATAAGTGAACAGGCTTTATTGGATTGTCATCCACTTGCTACTTGTAGAACCGGTGGTTGGCCAAGTACAGCATGGTATATGATGAAACAAAATGGTATTGTTGATGAAAAAAATTCACCATATAAAGGTAAAGTAAGTTGATGTTGCCATTTTGTTTTGTTTTAGTTTGTTTTTTTAATTATATTGTCTTTTTATGATACGTTAATCGATTTTTTTGTTGTTGTTGTTGAAAATAGCGATCTGTTCGTGGATGTAAAAAAGATTTACCGAAATCAAAAATAAATTATAAAATTAACAAATGGTGTTCTCATAAGAACAATGATGAGAAATTTATTCAAAAATATATTTTGAAATATGGACCAGTATTTGGTGCTGTTGATGCTGAATCTACGGATTGGAAATTTACCAAAGACGTATTTCGTGGTCGATGTAGTAAAAGTGTAAATCATGCTATTGTAATAACTGGTTGGACAAAAAATAATTGGATTATTAAAAATAGTTGGGGTACAAATTGGGGTCGTAAAGGTTATCTATATTTACCACGTGGACAAAATAAATGCGGTATCAATCAAATTATAGGTATTGCTTTTGGCAATAGCACACGACATTCCAGAAAAAACAGTAACAAAAACGAAAACGATAAAAATAAGGATGAGAATAAGAAAAAGGATGAAGATAAGAATAAGGATGAGGATAAGAATCACGATCATAGTCATCGTCATCATCACCATCATCACTATCCAATAGTAATCGTTAATTGAATTTAAAAAAAAAAATTAATTTTTTACTTTCGGAAGAAAAAGAATTCAATGAATATTTTTTGAAATAAAATCAAAAGATGGCGTTATTTTTTGTAAAACATGTGTGTGTGTGTGTATTATGATTATTCTTATTTATTTAAAAAAACAGAACAAAATTTTTTCTCGGTACATTTTTTTCCAACAAGTTTCTTTCTTTTTTTTTTTGTATTCCGACAAAAACAAAAACAAAACAAAAAGATGGCAAATAGATTTTTTCTTAAACTAGTTATATTAGGTGCTCCTGGTTCCGGTAAAGGAACCATATCGAATCGTATGATACGTGATTTTAATCTTGCATATTTTGCTGTCGGTGATTGTTTACGTGATCATATGAAACAGCAAACAAAAATTGGTAATGAAGCAAAACGTTTTATTGAACAAGGAAAATTAGTACCAGATAATGTAATAAATCAATTGGTTATAAATGAACTTTGTGAACGTTTTAAACAAAAATCCTGGCTATTAGATGGTTATCCACGTAATCGTGAACAAACATTAGAATTATGGAAACAACCAGAAGAATTTCGTCCAAATGCTATTATCAATTTAATTGTACCAGATGATGAAATTATTGAACGTATTAAACATCGTTGGGTACATTTACCATCTGGTCGTATTTATCATATGATTTATAGTCCACCAAAAAATCCCGGTGTTGATGATGAAACTGGTGAACCATTAACACAACGTAATGATGATAAACCTGATGTGATTAAAGCTCGTCTATTAGAATTTCATAAACAAAACGATGAAATTGTCAAATTATTTCGGTAAATAATATATTCATTCAAACAACTGACAATTATAATACTAATTTTTTTTCAATTCAACACAAAAAAAAACAGTGAAAAGAAAATTGTTCATGATTTTGAAGGACGAGAATCGGATGTAATCTATCCTAAAATTAAAAATTTTCTGGAACAATTCATTCAATCAAATAATGCTAAAGCAGCCTAAATTATATCAACTTCATAGTCAAATTTATAGATTTTATTTTGGTAAAAAAAACTAAAACGTTATCCTTAATTTATAAAAAATGTTATTGTTTTGAATTAAAATGAATCCATTACAAAAAAAAAAAAATTTAATAAAACCAATAGTGTCGAAATAGTTTCGAATATATTTTTATAAAATGAAAAATAAACAACAAAAAAGCGGGCGGTATTCTATTTATACAAGTTTGGGTTGCTGCTGCTGCCTGATGGAATCAATACACATCAAAAAAGAAAAAAAAATAAATAAACTCAAATTGCTCCCAATTATTTTTTTTGAAAAAAATAAAAATAACAATAATCATCATTGAAATAAATATAAACAAAATATGTGAAATGTTATAATACTTATGCATATATGGTTTGTTTAACTATTCATCATCTATTTTCTATTTGTCAAAAAATTTCTTAAATAATGAAAAGATTATTTCAATCTTAATAATTGACTATAGCCAACCAACCAACCAACCAACCGAAATACTATTTTCAAAATCATTTTTCTCTTCATTTTCTTTCTCTTTTTTCTTCAAAAGAAAAATCATTATTTACTATTTATATTCATTTTGTCAATAAAGATTGTCATCATCATCATCATCATCTTTTTTTGTATTCATTTCGATAATAATTATCAATGAAATATCTTCATTTTTTTCCCTTGAATATTTCACTGAATTCCTTATTGATTCGATAAGTTTTTTTTCGTTTAAATTAATTTATCTTTATCTTTTTCTATGAAAAAATGAAATTCTTAAATTCTAATTAAATCAAAAAAACTTCCAAATTTATTTTTGTGTTTGTGTTCAGCATTTATTTCACTCAAGTTTGTCCATTTTATATGTGATTGAATTTGTATTATAACGATAAATAAACGGAAAATATTAATAGAATTTATTATTAAAAATCCTTATTCTGGATTAGTATCATCATTGTTTATTATTATCATTTGTAAATCTATCACAAACCAAAACCTAACAGCATTTAAACAACGAAAAACAAGACAAACAAACAAACAAATCTAAGTAAACAACGAGAGTCTCCACCTCATCAAATTGATTTTTTTTCCATTTCATTTGTGATTTTTATAAACTATTTTCGGATCAAGTTTCAATCATCTCAATCAATCCATTAATCTTTATTCTTGATCTCAATCAAATCATTCATTCATTCAATTTTTTTTGATGAAAATTCAATTTTGTTTTTCAATTCTCTACGAAAATCTTAGATTTTGATTGAAAATTTTATTTGTTTTCAAGAAATTTTGTTAATATTCGACTAGAAAATTATTAATAATAATGGCTAATACGTTACCATTTCATAAAATTATTATGGTCGGTGCTGGTGGTGTTGGAAAATCAGCCCTTACATTACAATATATGTATAAAGAGGTAAGAAAATTTTCACCCATTCTTTATTTTTGGAATTCATTCTATCCTAAAAACATAGTTATCTAATTGACCGTTATATAAAATCATTTTTAATTATAATTATTATTATCTTTGTTTTCTATTCTAAAACTAATTATTTTAATTTTTTTGTTACAAACACAATAAATATTAGTTTGTTACGGATTATGAACCCACCAAGGCTGATTCTTATCGTACTAATGCTAAAGTTGATGGCCAAGAAGTAAATGTTGATATATTGGATACAGCTGGCCAAGAAGATTATGCTGCCATACGTGATAATTATTTTCGTTCAGGCGAAGGTTTTATGTGTGTATTTTCGATAACTGAACATGAAAGTTTTGCCGCTATCGCTGATTTTCGGTTTGTTTTTAATTTTTGTCATTTTGGAATTTGTATCATTTAAAATAAATCATTCTTTTTTAAATAAAATAGTGAACAAATTTTACGCGTTAAAGGCGATGGTAATATACCAATGATATTGGTTGGTAATAAAGCCGATCTACATGGTGATCGTAAAGTAAAATTTGAAGAAGCACAAATGTTGGCTACACAATGGTCGGTACCATATATTGAAACATCGGCTAAATTATATACAAATGTTGATGAATGTTTTGATCAATTATTACGTGCAATTCATCAAAGTAAAGAACAATCATTGGATAATGGTAAACAACGTAAAACAAAAAATAAACGTAAAGGTTTATTGAAAGGTATCAGAAAAAATTGTATCATCCTATGAAATTTTATAAATGAAATGATCGTAAACGTTTTTCACTACATACTTAATCTTAATTTTAAGAAAAAATATATAACCAATAACTTTTTCAAAGATATTGAATTTTGTTTCGTTTTTTTTCTCCTTATAAATATATCTTATCCTATTGATCGATATCGATAATCTTTGTTTATTTGTTTTTTTTTTTAAATTTTCTTTAAATTTTTCATTTTCATGACTCAAACGATAAGCATTTTTTTCCCCTAAGAAATTTAAGACCATATACATTGTTTTCACTTGTAATTTTCATATTTCACCAGAACAGGAAAACAAACATTTTTTTACACTTGCAAACATACTGCTATTTTTTTTTCTATTTTAATTTATACTGAAATTGTTTGTAATCAATGATGCTGATGATAATAATAATGTGTATAATTGATTAAATTATTATTTGATTAATAAATATTGATTATCAATACAAACTTTTCGAGTATATCAAATGATTATCAATTGATAAATGAATCAATTTTTCTATTTATCAAATCTTAATTTTGCGTTTCCTTTAAATCGTTTGGTTGTACCTAGTGTGTGTTGTATGTCTGTCTTTTTCTTCTTTTTTTTTGTTCGGTTATATAAATTGCTAAAAGTAATTGATTTAAATCAATCCAAGAACAAAAAAAAAAATTATGGAACAAAATAATGAACCAATATTTTCTGTAATACCGAAAAAAAGTACCATTACAGATGATGATCGTAAACGGTTATTGAATATATTCAAACGAATGAATACAAATAATTTATGGTCAAAAGTAGAAAATTTTAATGATTTTCATGCTGAACGATTCAAGTATGTTTTTTTTCAATATAAAATTCGATTTTTTAACAAATTCCTTTTTTTCTGTTTGTTTGTTTTTGCAGAACTGGAAATGTTAACGATATTTGTTGGTGTAAATTAAGTGATGAATTTTGTCAACAAAAACGTTCCGAAGGTTATAAAGATCAGGATTTTATTGGAATTGTTGTAAAATTTTATACCGAATTTGATTGGTTCAAAGTTAATTCAATTGAACGGGCTGTTATCAATACAATTATTTCATCAAAAGGTTTTAGTCCTAAATTATTATTTATTGATGATAAATGTCAAGTGGATGAATATATTGAGGTAAATGTTATTTTCACTCATTTGAATTCACATTAAAAGGAAAAAAATTTTCAATTATATAGGGACGACATTACAATTATGATGATGATTGTGATGAAAATACTGTACGAAAATTGGCAAAAGAATTGGCACAATTTCATTCAATAAATCCTGTACCAATTTCACGTTTTGGTTTCGATCAATGGATTGCAATGGAAGATGATAAAGAAAGTGATTTTTATAAGATTCTTTGTGTGGAAAAACTTCATCTTAAAATGATTGAACAAAATCCCGAATTCAAGGCAAAATATTGTTAGTATTTGAAAAACAATGGTAAAAAAACTATTCTAATTTCTAATATTGATAGATGATATAATCGCTTCGATGGATATGGAAAAAGATAATGAATTATTAAAAAAAACTGTCAAAAAAATCGGAACACAATTAATATTATCACATAACGATTTTAATCGACAAAATCGTTTAATTCAATTTGATAAAAATGGTAATAAACGAATATATTTTATTGATCTTGATTTTACCAATTATTATTATCGTGGATTGGATTTGGGAAGATATTTTTCCAATTATCGTCATCATGATGATATGTTTGGTAATGAAGGTTTTCCAGATGATAATGAAATGGATTTATTTCTAAATGAATATCGTATGGAATTATCCAAAAGCCAATCATCTGAATGGTTAAATGATCCGAAAAATTCATTGGAACATTTTCGTGATGAATCAAAAATTTTTACATTAAAAGCCTATTCAATTGATGCTGGTTTTGCTGTAATGATGTTTGTACAGAATCCTACTACTGATAAATTTTTGGTATGTTTTTTTTATGCAACAACCCCCAGAAAAAAAAATTAATAAAATATTTCCAAATTAACAATTAGATAATAGCAAAAAATCGTTATGAAGGATTTTTACAATTGAAAAAAAGATTTACTGATGATGGAACTATACCTAGAATTTTGGCTGAATAAAAAATTGATTTGAAAATTCCGATTGTATGTGTTTTATGCATCATTTATTACCAAGAATAAAATTTCAATAAAATGTTTTTTTCAAATACCGCCACCACCATGTTGTTGTTGTTGAATCAGGATGCAATGTAAAATACTGTTGCTATGACATTATTATAACCGGATGATTATTAATGAACTTTATTTTTAAAACTTTTATAATAATAATAACTCATGATGAAATCCAAGGTCAAACAACATTGAAGTGAAGAATTGTGTTATGATAGTTGTTTGTTCATAGTTTTTGTTTTGTTTTGCTTTCCCTTGCTATTATAATAATGACTTTGAAGTTTATTTTATTCGTCTGTCTGTCTCTTGTTGTTGCGGTTGTTCATGTAATGATGATTTGATCATTCTTTTATACAGCAACATTGTTATTGAAAAAAAAATTGTTATTGAAAAAATATACTTGTTGCTCAGGTGATTTCTCATCTTCATCATCATCATCATCGGTAAAGGTATTCTGAAAAACAACCATTTTTTCCAGTTGTGTAGTTCAAGGTGACATCCATATTTTTTTCGAAAAAGAAAAAAATCCTGTTTCTATTTTGAAATTCTTTTCATAAGAAGTTTCGATATCTTATTATAAGAAATTCGTTGAAAAAAAAACTATGAATGTTAATTCAACTAAATGTATTGATGATTCGATTCCAAAACATCGTCGTGAAAGTGTTGCAAATAATACAATGGAACATCTTAGCTCATTAGATATTGATTCAATTCCGGCATTTGAACGTTTGACCGGTATTATCTGTACGATTGGTCCGGCTTCACGTGATGTACAGGTTTTGGTTGAAATGATAAAATCCGGTATGAATATTGCTCGAATGAATTTTTCGCATGGTACACATGAGGTAAGAACTAAAATGAATATTTTTTCTTCTAGATTTCTCAAAGTTTTATTTATATTTATTCTCTAGTATCATAAAGGTACTATTGATAATGTTCGAAAAGCTATCGAAATAGTTAGCCAGGAAAAAGGATTACCTCAATTTCCTGTTGCTATTGCATTGGATACAAAAGGTCCAGAAATTCGTACCGGTATTGTCGATCCGGTAAGTATTTTGAATCAAATTTCAATAATTGTAAATTTAATTGTAATTTTCTTCATTCAATCAGAGTGTTGGTGGTGATATTGAATTAGAAAAAGGTGATCATATAAAATTGACTACAAATGATGATCATCGAAGTCAATGTACATCGAAAATGATTTATATTGATTATAAAAATATTGTCAATATTATTCAAATTGGTTCACGTGTTTTTATTGATGATGGCCTAATTTCATTGATCGTTCGTGAAATAGGTGTCGATTATCTTGATTGTGAAGTTGAAAATGGTGGTTCAATTGGTTCGACAAAAGGTGTTAATCTTCCCGGTACATCTGTCGATTTACCTGCATTATCCGAAAAAGATAAATCCGATTTACGTTTTGGTGTTGAACAAGGTGTGGACATGGTATTTGCATCATTCATTCGTAATGCTAATGCTGTTCGTGAAATACGTAGTTTATTGACCGAATGTGGTGATTCCAATATAAAGATTATATCCAAAGTTGAAAATCATGAAGGAGTGAAAAATATTGATGAAATTATTGCTGAAAGTGATGGAATTATGGTAGCACGTGGTGATCTTGGCATTGAAATTCTACCACAAAAAGTTTTACTTGCACAAAAGATGATGATCGCTAAATGTAATATTGTTGGAAAACCAATCATTTGTGCTACTCATATGTTAGAATCGATGATAAAAAAACCTCGACCAACTCGAGCTGAAGTAAGCGATGTTGCTAATGCAATTCTCGATGGATCTGATTGTGTAATGCTTTCGGGTGAAACCGCTAAAGGTGCTTATCCATTAGAATCATTACGAATGATGCATGCTATATCGTTGGAAGCAGAAGCTGCAATTCATTCAAGAGTAAGTTTTTCTTTCTTTTTTTTTGTATTAAATAATTCATAAATTGTATCAATTTTAGAATTTATTTATTGAATTAAATAACAAATTAACCGTACCGGTTGATAAAACAACTGCAACAGCTATTGCCGCTGTAAATGCATCATTGAAATGTGCAGCTGCCGCTATTATTGTATTGACTACAACTGGACGTTCAGCACATGCATTATCACGTTTTCGTCCACGATGTCCGATTATAGCCGTATCAAGAAATTCAAAATCTGCCCGACAAGCACATTTACATCGTGGTATTTTACCATTATATTATGGTAATGAAATAGAATCAGATTGGTTACAGGATATTGATTCACGTGTACAATTTGCTATCGAATATGGTAAACGTAGATTATTTATTCGATCGGGTGATCCAATTATTGTTGTTACTGGATGGCGAAAAGGTGCTGGATCAACAAACACTATGCGTATTATTAGTGCTGAATAATTAGTTCATCAATAATCATTCAATGATGATGATTATAAAATTATTCAAAACATTCATTTATCAGTCCATTTAATTTAGTCATGATAAAATAGTCCTTTTTTGTGTTACAACAAAAAAAAAAATCAAATTATAAAATCAATTAAAAGTATTTGACACCAGATAGTGTTACTATTTTTTATTATTGGAATATTTGAAAAGAGGGAAATCAACAAGTCGATCAAACCGATCGAAAATTTGTTTCCAATATTTTTCTAAACCAGAAATTTAATCGAATCAACCAAAAAAAAAGTTTTGAAATTTTTTGACAATCAACATTTGATTCTTGTCAATCAATGATGATATTAGATCTTGAACTTTGTTATTTATTTTTTTATTTCTTTCTTTCTTTCATCATCATCATTATGTTTATAACTGGTTACAAGGTTGATCGAACTTGAACTTTCTTGTTAATCATCAAAAAACAACAAAAAAAAAAGATTTTTTTTCATTTGAATTTTAAATCAATTCATAATATGATCATCATCCACATCATTAATAATCAAATCAATATTTCTATCGATCGATCGATCAATCAATTAGACATTTATTTCAAAATTTGATTGATTGACATTTATGAATAATGAAAAAAAAAAATTTTATATGATGACTATTGTACAATGAAGATAATCAAATCTTTTTCTTTCCCGTGAAAAAAAAATTTGATAACAAAAAAAAATTAACCATTGAATCGCTTAAGGCTTAAAATGTACACCATCAAATTTATCCAAAAAACAAAAAAAATGGCAAGGATAATCCATTTCCATTTTTTTTTTCTGGAAGAAATTCAAAACGATTATCACAAAAGTGTGTGTGTTTATATTTTGCTTTCGATTTTCTTTAAAAATTGATTTCCACAATTCAAATTCAATAATGTTTTGTTTGAAATGAATGAAAAGAAAAGAAAAGAAAAATTATTATATAAACAGATAAATTGAATGATTACCGAAAAAAAATCCCAAATAACGATGATTAGATTTTATTTTTCCCTCCGATTTCAATCATTCGAAATCTAATAGCATTGAATGTGTGATATGGGAAAAAATTATTAAATCATAATCAATTTTGACAAAAAAAATTGAACTTTGACTTTTTTTTTGTTTGAAATCAAATAAAAAGTTTATTCGAATTTGGACTCAAATAATGATGAAAATAGCATTATCAATTGTTTAGAGGTTAAAATAGCATTTTTTTTTTTTGTTGGAAAAACGTTCGAAAAAAATGAATTTTGTCATTTTTGCATCCATGTCCACTTGGTGTGTCCTAGATTATTTTTTCAGGCAACTACTGAAAGAATTAGTAATTAGTAAAGTAAAAAAAATTACCAATTCTTTTTCATTAAATCAAGTATTTTCTTTGTATTCGGGTTCAGAGAACCAAAAAAAATTGTCAATAAACAAATGTCGACGACATTGTTTGTATATCTATTATCTTTGTGATACACTTGGTAAAATTTACAGTTTCAATTTTCTTTTTCTTCGATTATGAATAATAGGACATTCAACCTTGAAACTTTAATGACATTGAATGTTTTTTTTGGTTGGTTTTTGTTGTAATAACAAGCAAATAAAAAATAATCAAGGAAATAAACAAAAATTGTTGCTTCGAAAAACAAAAAAAAACTATATTTATTAGTCAAAATTGTCAATATTTTAAATTGGAAGGAAAAAAGTCCTTGGAATTCGTAATGAACTTTAACCTTTAATCCTGAAAAATTAAACTTTCAACTTTTCTCTGTTTTTTTTTCTTTTTTTTTTTGGGAAAAACCAATTTGGTCATTATTATGGAACGATCGATCGATAACAGGTGTTTGATTTTTTTCTTTTCTTTTTTTCTCCCAATTTGATTGGAATAACAAATTTCTCATCATTTCTAAATCCAAAATTTCTAATTATTTTGTTTGAATGTCATTTTGGAAAAAACCATCCTGATTATTTTTTTGTTGAAAAAATACCCTCGAATCAACAACTTGTACGAAATAAATTAATGTTGTTTACCTGTGTTGACCTTTACCAATCACCTTGATTTATCAACGAACAAAAAAAAATATATAACGTTAATAAAATGATATACCCAACCAACCAACCAACCTATATGACCTAAATAAACATTTATCATCTTCTTTATTTCAACCAAAAAAAAAAAAAGAAAAAAAAACATTAAGCTATCATTGATCTGAATCTAAATGTAATGGGCAACCCTCAAGGTAATCTTTATATTGGAAAAAAAACTTGATCAACAACAACAACAGCAACAACGAGAAAAAAGAAGAAACCAGGTTTCATTAAAATAATCATCATTTTAATCACATGTATTAATTATTTCTTTAATCATTAATCAATCAATCAATATTGATTTTTTATAATACAAAAAAATAGGAATCGAGGAAATCCTTTCAAGCATAAGTATGTGTGTGTGTGTGTGTGTAGGTAAATTGAACTTCATCATTTAATCGAACCAGCCTGTTTGACCGTAAAGAAAAAAAAAAGATAGAAAATATGAGAGATGCGGAAATTCAGATTGTTGAATATTTCAAACACATTCATGGACAAGGAAAAAAACTGGAATTTTTTCATAGATATGATTAATTCGGCTATATTATTATCGAAGAACCAAAAAAAAAAAAAAAAATATCATTAAATCTAAATAACGATAAAGATGATGATGATGATTAGTAGTAATATCGTAGTGGTATCCAGTTGAATAATTTCTTCTTCTTCTTCATTTTTTTTTTTGACCATGAAGCAACTTTAGCTGAAATATGCTTCCGCATTTTTCGCTTTTTTATTTCCTACGGAATTTATTTCTTTGTATTTTTTTCAAATAAAAAAAAAGATCGTGGATGAAGATGAAAATGTTTTTTTTTTCATTTTGGGAAATTTTTTTTCACGGTTTTTTCACGGTTCTCGTTCCATTACATGGACATTGTCCTTTTGTTTGTAAATGTACGAAAAAATAATAAACAAATGGAAAAAAATCAATTCAAATTTAAAGGTTAAGGTTATTTGAGGAGAAACAAAAAGGCGTAATGAATTTTGTTTGAAATTTTCTGAACTTTTTTGTTTAAACAATGCAAAAAAAAGGGTTAAACCAAATTGAAAAATAACGAAATCCGCAATATTCACATTTCCTTTTCTTTCTGGGAAAGTTTCGAAGACAAAAACAAACAAAACAGAAGTAAAATTTTGTTCTTTGTCGTTTTATATGTTGTTCGATAAAATAAAAATTCATCTACCTAACATAAGAAATGGCCATCAGAAGAAAAAAAAGTCGACAATTTCTACCTGTATTATGTTCAATTATCAATATGATAATCATGAGTAAAAAGCAAAACAAAACAAAAAAAAATGTCAAAATATTATCAAACAAGCAAACAAACAAAGAAATGAAATGTGAAATGGATATATATTTTTTTCAACTAAAAAAAATGCTAAATGTTGCATATATGAATATAATATTCTAAAACCCACCAAGACCAACATCAACAAAACAAAAAGGTGATAAATAGAGTGAAAAAAACAAACGAGAAAAGTTCATGAACCAATTTTTTTCGTTGTTTGTTTGAAATTATTTAATTATGTTCGGGACCCAGGTAGTTTCTTCTTCTTCTTCTTTGCAAATAAAACAACGACAAATCAAATGATTTGAAGAGAAATACTAAACATAGAGAGAAAAAGTTTATTTTCTCAATAAAAAATTTCTCTCTTCTGTTTCAATTTTTTTTAAAGATTTTGAATCTTTTCATTTGATTGATTAATGATTGTCATCATCATTATCATTATCAATCGATTGTTGATCAATATCTATTGTTGTTAAATGTCATCATCATCAATTGTTTATGTTGTTCAATGATATTCTCAATATTGATTTTTTTCTACCTTTGTTTTTTTTTTTTGCATTCATTCATTCAACAAATTTCATCGAAATGAATATTTCCAGAGAAAACAACAAAAAAATTGAATTTCATCATCATCGTCATCATTTGTACCTAACCAAACAAACAAAATTTCATCATTATTATTATTATCATTTGATAATCTTTGTAAGAAATTAGATTTCAAAGAAGAAGACGAAGAAGAAGAAATTCAACTGAAACAAGAAATAAACCAGTATCACACACTGGACAATGGTGTGTGTGTGTAGTGGTGGTCAATGTTGTTGTTGTTGTTGTTGTTTTTCGTCTTCAAAAAAACAGAAAACTAAATGTAGAATTTCAATGTTAATATCCAAGTTGGTCAGTATTTCATCAAACATCCAATCATTATGTTGTTAGTGGTGGTGGTGGTGGTACCGGTGTATTTAAATAATTTATCTTTTTTCCAAGTTGGTCGAAAGATTCAGGCAATGTTATAAACACTTAATTTTAAAATTTTCTTCATGTTTTTGTTGTTGTTGATCAGGTTTATTTCAACACAGGAATACTCTGTGTTGTGTGTGTGTATGTTTGAGTATATCTCAAATCAAATTCAGTTAGTTAGTTTAGTAAGTCATCGATCGATATTATCAACAAAATCAAGGTGTTTATATTGTGTTTCGGGGTTAAGAAAAAATATTTATGAAAATTGTCCAAAATTCTTTACACAAAAATTACCAATCACCATGTGTGTTATTTCAAATTAAATTTTGTTTGTTTTGTTTGTTTTTCGGTTTTTGAATGTCAATTTCTTTTGGTTCCAACCTTGATAAGAATGTGATTTTGGATTTTGTGCATAATTTGAATTTGGAAAATGTCAAATGTAATAACATTTCATCATCCGTGTTGTTGTGTAAGTGACATTGCTGTGCATAAATTATGTGTGTACAATATTGACAACATTGTTTTTAACATTTAAAAAAAATTTAATTGATTTGTTAAAACACATTATATGACATCACTAAATATTGCATATCATCTTGTTTTGGGTTTTTTTTAATTGTTGTTGTTGTCGTCGACCATACAACCCTTTTCTTTTAAGGTAATATTTTTTGTTTGTTATTTAACTTGTTTTATCATTTCAATTGTTGACCAATTCTAATAAATCATCTTCTGAACAACAACAAAAATCAATTTACATAAATGTAAATGTATTTAGCCTATTGGCGTAGACACATCAATTCATTTGGATTTTCATAAAAATGAATTATTATTATTGATGTTTGTTTGTTTGTTTCCACTACAAACAAACAAATCAAATCAATAATCAAGTTTAGATTTACATATTTTTTCAAGATCAAAAATTCTGAAATTCAATCGAATATTTCAAAAAAAAAGAGAGAAAAATGGAGAGGATTGTCATAAACATACAGCCTAAAGGTGTATTAATTTGATCGAAAATTGATGATGATTATGATTATTATTAAATGCCAAGTTCAAGCAGAGATTTTTTTTCTCGTAAGAAAAAAAAAGGAAAAGAAATATTTTCAAGGTAAAACGGTCATCTTGTTTGTTTAATCTTTTCTTTTTCTCTCTCTCTCTCTCTCTTTCTGAGAAAACATTATTATCCTACTTATTATTTAAGACTTGTTGTTGCTGTCACAACGCAGAAAAATATTCAAATTGTTTTTCTTCCTTTTTTTTCATCTTCTTTAAATCGAACAACATCGATTGTTAATCATCAAACAGTTTCGATATTCAAAATTAATTAATCAGAAAAAAAATCGATCGATTGATGCCGATCAAACGTTGACCTTTCTTCGTTTTGCCAATGGAATTGGCCAAATTTTTGTTTTCTTTCCAAAAAATATTGATTCTGGCCAAAATCATTTGATTTTCATATTTCAAATTATGAAATTTTGTTACAAAATGAAAAAAATGTGTGAATTTTTTTATTATTTCTCGACACATTCAAAAGTAAACACATTTGGGCCCAATGATGATGATAATAATAACATCATCACATCAGATTTTGTGGAAAACAATCGATCAAACAAAATAAAATCCATATTGTGTATATTTAGCAACAATGAACATTAACACAGGTAGGAAAATGAAATAAATAAAATATTTTATTTCATTTTTTCTTCATAAAACTAAAAATAAACAATTGAAATTCACATTGTTTGTTTGTTTTTTCTCCACTATTATCATATATGGATCATCATCAGTAGTAATCATAATTATCGATTTGAATAATTTTTTTCTGTTTTGTTTCAAATTTTCAAGTTTTTTTTCTAAAATAATTATTATTGCATAATAAAAATCAATGAAATGGATACATAAAGTTTTTCTATTTGTTTCTTTTGCATAAATGAAAAGCAATATTCATCAATGATATGTATTTTTCTCTTGTGTTTTGATTGTTAATTACCATCTTCTTTCTTTTTGAAAATCAATTGAACCTATTATTAAATTTGAATTTATTGACATTGAAAATTTTTGAGAAAAAAATTATAGAAAGAGAACATTAAATTACATCATTGAATATCGATATTTGCTATTATTAAAGTTTCATCATTTTTAAAAATCTTTTAATCTTTGAGGTTGTTGTTATGATCGATTATTTGATGATAATGAATAAAATTTTGTTGTCGTCGTTGTTGCTGTTGTTTGGTGTAAGGTCAATGGATCTTTTTTGTTGTCATCGTTGTCGTTATTGATAAAAACCATTTAGTCATTCAATGATAAGGATACAAAAATCGATTTCAATAATCGGTTATAGACATTTTTCTGTTTTGTCTAAGGCTCTTTAACTCGTTAAAACATTTCCTAGTTTGTTGTTGTTGTTGTTGCTTTGAATCTAAGTTTGTTTTGTCTGGTTTTTCATTTTTATCATCATCATCGATAATTTTGTCAAAATTCTTTTAATTCCGGATCAAAAATTTCTGAACAAATCATTTGAATGAACTTTTTCTTCCTATTTCAATGCTGAAAACAACTTGAAAAGTATCCCATCATTATAAATTTCTTTTCATCTCAGGTTTTTGGTATGATTGGTGGTGGCCCGGTTTTTTTTTTTTGCTACTGGTTTTTTCTTTCTTTTTTTCCGTTCATTTGCTACAAATTACATTTTGACGGCCAATATTACAATCCGGTCCATTTGATTATGATGATGATGATGATTAAATCTGGTTCAATCAAGTTATTTGTCATCATTAATGTTCTTAATTTTTTTTTCTGCATCGTCAATATTTTTTTTTGTTGATGATGATGATGATGATGATAAGTGTTGATGACAACCAAATCAATTTTTTTTGACGGTGATGACAAATTTAAATATCATATTTACCGAAACAGTCGAAAAAAAACCGCAACTAACTAACTAATGATATACGAATCCGAATTGGGTAAATGTGTTTGTAAATATATATATATTTGAGATGGAAGAAGAAAAACGACCTACAAAATTACAATTATGGCAAAAAAATAAAAATCTTAAGTTACATTTTGTTTTTTTTTTTACTACCGGAACGATATTTGAATCGAATGATGAATGAATATTTTTTGAGAGAAACATAGAAATTGTTAATAAACATTGTATACAAAAAACAGTGTTTCAGATGAAAGAAATCATTCAAAAAATTTTGTTTTTTTTTTCTCAATGATGTTTTGATGCCCGATTTTTTGCATCTCTCTCTCTCTCTCTTTCTTTAACTTTTTGACTCCCGATCTCAGGGTTTCGAATAACACCTGTGTGTAAAAATATTTTTTTTTTAGCCGAAAAAAAACAAATTTTAAATATTTTACAAATTGGTTTCTTTATTGATTTCTTCTTTTTCATCCCCACTGGAATCAAGTCTCTTTTTTTTTCGGTGGCTATATTTTGTCCCTAAATTTTTTGCATTTATTTATTTGTTTATCATTCACAAATCTCAAAAAAAAAATCCTTCTTTCTTTTTTTTTTTCCAAATAGTAACTATGTTTGTCCAATTTTCATTTTCTTCAAATTCAAATTAAGTTTTTTTCGATATGGTTCCAAAAGATGCAACAAGTTTTTGCTTTGCTTTTGACTTTGTTTGCCAATCAGTTGCAACATTCATTAGTTTTGTTCAGTGCAGCAGCAGTTCGGTTTGTTTTTCTCTTGTCAATCATCAAATTCTTCAATGGGGAAAAAATATTTACATATTTTCTTGCTGTTTATTTTGAATTTGTTGTTTTTTTTTCTCTAATTTGAATTTGTTAATGTTAATGATAATGATGAATGTTTGTGTTTGTGCGTTGAACTTGAACTGATTCATTTGAAAACAAAAATGTCAAATTTATTATTAGTTTGTTAATAAATAAACTATAAATGTGCGTTATTCAAAATGTTTTCTCAAAATAAATGAATTTCGATTATTTTAAAATAGAAAAACAGAATTCAAATTCCTAACTTCTGATCATTGTTTGATTAATAGTTTCATTAATATTTTCATTCGAGAAATAAATCCATGTACTTTTTTTTATTCATTATCTCAATAATCGATTGGTTCAATCAATTTCTAATCAATTTCTGATCAATGAGTAATTGAATACTGATCAATTAGCAATATTGATTTTTTTTTCTGTTTAAATTGATTTTAATCATTATTTATCAAATGAAACTTTTTTTCCTGTGCTTTGATATATGTACTCGGTTTGTAATCGTAAAATTAAACTTTTTTTTTTGTTTGACAAAGTTTGAAAAAGTTTCAAAGTTCAATTCAATTGATAATCAATAAAAATCGAATTTTTTCTTTCTTTAAATAAATCAAATTTTTTTTAGATAAAAATAGTGAACCAAAAAGAAAATCTTTTTTTTTGTTTTGTTTGATCTATAATTTAGGGAATTTTAAAATTTCAATATTGATCGATTATGATGAAATAATCATTGTCACCATCTACGTATACGTCATACATAGTTGATGATAGTAGTATAGCGATGTATACCAGAGCAACCAGAGAAATCTGGACCACAAACAAACAAACAAAATTTATTTATTTTTTTTTTTTTTTTGATTAAATTCGACCGACAAAAACAAAATCCTACTGATCTTTTTGTGATCCATTTCTAACCAAACACAAAATCTATTGATTTTCGACAACGTTTGCGAAAAAAAAATCGATTGACAAAATTTTTTTCAGCAGACAAACAATCAGTAAAATAAGTTTTCTTAATTAATGTTTTTTTGGTTTCTCATCCCTCTAATTATTATGATTAGAATCAAATTATAAATAGTAAAAATATTTTTCAAATTACCAGAAGCAGTACACTCGACAATATATATATTTTTTCTTCTATTGATTCAAATATACACACACGACTTGTATCCATTTTCCAATATTAATTATTGATGTGATCAATATTGATTGATTGATTGATCGATTGATCAATCAATCGATCCAATTCAATTTATTGATTCGAAATTTTTTTCTGCTCACTTTTTCCACACACAATTAGTGATTTTTTTTTCTCTTGATTGTTTCATATCGTCAAAAATAAATGAACTTTGATATTTGAATTTTTTTTTTCTTCTTCTTCTTCGTTGTTGTGATATGCATGTGTTTGTGATAAATGGATAAAGTGAATTTGAAGTTTCATATTTCCATTATCATTTTATTTATTGACATCAAATTAATTCGAATCAAAAAAAAAAATGATGATAATAATGAATCCATTTCTTTCTTTCTTTATTTCTCTATATGTTCGTGTTGCTATAATATGCTTTTTATCACAGTTTTGATTTATCTATTTTGAGAAACAAACAAAAAAAACGAAAAAAAACAAACAAAAATGAAATTCTCATCTAATCATTGATTTTGCATCAAGTATTTGTACACGAAGATATATAGGATATAAACACACACACACTTACACTTACACACCTACGCATTACATATTTTGTTTATCAATATTATTATTATTATTATTATTCACAAATAAATAAATCAAAAGATGCATTGTTGAAATTCATCATCATTATCATTATTATTATAACATTATGGTTATGTTATGAGTGTTGCATTTTAAAATTCAAAAAAAAAAATTTGCCAATTCTAAACAATAATGATGATGATATTGTAGCATCATTCCAAACATGAATCAATTTGATGATCGAAAATAAAAAAAAATTTCACCATATACATCACCCTCATCAAACATGTTTCAGTGTGTGTGTGTGCAAAACTTTTGTCATCATCAACATCCATTGACTGGATTGATTGACTGATTGCATATATACTTTTGGGTGATAAATTATCATCTTGACAAAATTGACAACTCCCATTTTTTGTTTCTTATTTAATATTTTGTTTTTTTGAACATAGAAATGAATATGAATACAAATAGCGAACCAAAATAAATATTCATTCTCAATTTTAATCTTCAAATATTTGGATTCAATTTCCTTGATCAAATTTTTTTTTGTTGTTAGGATTATTTTATGATTTCATTTTGTGATTAAAATTCATTAATTTTTTTTTCATTTTTTCTCCCCATATAATCACCAAAAATTCATTTTTCGGTGATAATTTCATTTATGCTGAATTAGCATCTTGGTAAGCGACAAGAACGAAAAAAAAATCATGCCATATCAAATACAATCATTCGATTCAAACAATCATTCATTTACAAATAATTAAATGATGATAATAACCATCTAATTGGTCATTAAAATATAAAATTTTTTTTTCGTTGTTGTACTGAACCCATTGAACGATCAATCGACCATCAACCAACCAACCAACCAACCAACAAAGATAAATTGAAATTGCTAAGTTAGCATTCAATTTTTTTCTGTTTTTTTTGTTTCTCTTTGTTTTGATCTATAAATCATCATCATTCTTATTTGTCTAAATCAACTTCATCAACTTGAAGAAACAGAAAACTTCGATCTCATTTTTTTTCTTCTCATCTCATAATTTTGTGCTTGTGTATGGGTTTTTGGTGTTTTTTTTTAATTATTATTTTCATCAATAACATCTTTTTCAAGTCTTTCATTTTTTTTCAAAAAAATATCCATTCTTTTTTTATTAATAATCATCCAGAATAACAACGATTTTCATTTACACGAATGATTCGTAAAAAAAATCTTCTTTATTTATAAAATTTTAATTCATTCAATTTTTTTTCTTCTCATCTCATCTCATCAATAAATCGATCAGCGAATAACTAATTTAACAACAACAACAACGACGACGAAAAACAAAAATGGCATTGACAAATTCATCAGCGGTCGATGTTGAAAATTTAACATTTTCATATACACGACATGGATCAAATCTTGAATCAATTAATATGCATGTACCACGTGGTACAATTTATGGTTTATTAGGTCCATCCGGTTGTGGTAAAACAACATTATTACGTTGTATTGTTGGTCGTTTGAAACCACGTTGTGGTAATGTAAACGTTTTTGGTTATCGACCAGGTATGTTAAAAAAAAACAATTGATTGTGTTTGAATATATTTTTTAGAATTTAGCCAAAAAAAAAAGTAATTAGCTAATTCCTTGAGAATCATTCTTTCGAAAAAAAATGATGATAATTTTTTTTAGGCATCAATGATTCATCATTGTAACTAACACACAATATTTTTACAAAATTATTTCAATGATAATAATCATAATTATCATTGTGAACATTATTGATAATGTTGAGATATTAAATGAATACGCATTTGATTTTTCGATCAACTTTATTGAAAGACTATGTGTGAATTTATGTATGAAACAAAGATGAAAATCTATTATTAAAATTTACAGAAGAAAAAAATCAAATATCTTTTTGATCAGTTTGATTGATAGCTTCAATCAATCATTGAAATGATTAAGGCTAGATGTGTTTGTTTGTTTGTTTGTTATTTTTTCCATTAACAATTAAATCTAAAGATCTTTTCTCATTAGCATTGTGTAGGTGCAATAGGTATTTATTCAATATAATCAATTGTCATTAGAAACAGAATACATGATTGCAATGTAAATAATCAACTTTAGTGGAAAAAAATTCTGAAAAACAAAGAATGATGATGATGATGATAATAGTGTATGTAAATACAAATACATTATCTATTTTAGATTGGTTGAATAAAGAAAATTTCAATGCCAACCGGAAAAAAAACTTTGATGCTATTTTTTTTTTTTTGAATATCAAATTTTTTTTTAAATAAAAATGACATTGAATAATGTAAATATACAATAATCATCATCATCACTATTTTTAAACAACAGCAACAACACTTCGGATCCATTAGCATCCGTTCAAGTGCTTGACAATTTGTCAAAATTTTTTTTTTTTTTTTTTGTTGAGATTTTTAGTTATGAAAAATATACAGTTTTGTTGTTGTTGTTCAGACAAGATTTTCCATCATCATCATCATCATCATAGCTTTAGATTACCTTGACATCATTTAAGATCTTTACACCATTTTTTTTCCTCTGATCTTTGTTTATGTTGATGGTTTTCATATGTCTGACCATCATCATCATCATCATCAATATTGATTCGGTTTATTTTTGAATCTTTTTTTTCGAATCTGTATGCGAATGTTCAGGTCTAGGTTAGGTCTATTTTAGTTTTTTTTTATATTACAAATCTCCTCTTCATTTTTATTGCTACAAACATACAAATGGGCAAATGTTACAATGTGAATATAGGATTTTGATGACAAATTAGTATATGAATATAATTCAGGTCATCATCATTAATCGACCGATTGAAATAGAAACCTTGAGATATTTAAAATGAAAAAAAACATGTAATATTTCCTGTATTACATATGATGGGATATATGTAGGTTGTTTTTTGTTGTTGTTGTCAATTTTTGTTTGTTTGTTTTTTTGCCACTCTATCTTTACTCAATTTTTTGTTCTTTTATTACAAAATTCAAATTATTCATCATTTTCTTTTTTGTTTCAATATTCTTACAATAATAGGTACAAAAGAATGTGGTATACCTGGACCAAATATTGGCTATATGCCACAAGAATTATCATTAATAACACAATTTACTGTAAGAGAAACACTTGAGTATTATGCCGGTTTTGCCAAACAAACATCACATATGCAACCATTAGAATCACGTATCGAATTTTTATTAAAATTATTGGATATAAGTGATTTTGAACATTGTTATACGGATCGTTTATCCGGTGGTCAACAACGTCGTGTTTCATTGGCTGTAGCAATGATTAATGAACCGCCATTATTGATATTGGATGAACCAACTGTAGGTGTTGATCCTATTGTTCGTGAATCTATCTGGTCATATTTAGTGGATCAAAGTAAAAATGGCCTAACAGTATGTATTTGATAATTGTTTTTTGTTTATGAAAATATTAATGTCAATTTTAAAAAAATTGTTCTATAGGTCATAGTAACCACACATTATATTGAAGAAGCCGGATCAGCAGATAAAGTTGGTTTCATGCGACAAGGTCGTATATTGGCCGAAGGAAATCCAAATTATCTAATGTTACAAAATAATGTGGTATCAATGGAACGTTTATTTTTGAAATTATCTCAACAAGATGATTTTCATCATCATTCAAATAGTACGAGCCAATTAGAAAATGGATCACCATATCCAAAAGATATTTTATTGCAACTGGATCCTCAAAAGAATCATAAGATTCTTAATATGAATAATCATCATAATAATCATCTTCATCATAATAATTATGTTACGGAAAATGGTGGATCACCGGCCGTTGCTATTGCAGCAACAATTGAACCTACAAATCAATCGGTAATATTCACTTCGAATGGTGGTACTATGACTGGTTCAACGATGATGGCATATGTTGGTGGTAAACCTAAACCAAATCTTCTTTCACATTTGGCTACGCCAACCACAAACAACACAGCCAAACATATTATTGTACATGAACAATATAAACAATTGGATCCTGATTCTTTGATCGAATCAAATACGATGACAGGAAATAATTGTAAATTAAACAATAATGACTATAATAATCATCATATGGATGCATCATCAGATTCGCCATTATTCAACAATAATTCATCATCATCTTCTTCTTCTTCATCATCATCATCAACAAGATCAAAAAAATCTGCCCATTTATCATCTGGTCGTAATAATAATAGTAATAGTAAAGTTCGTACATATTCTGTGCATGGTCAAAATCGTTCAGTAAATTCTATACAAAAAGTTGGAGTTTTATGTCGTAAACATCGTATTCGTTTGTTTCGACGTGTACCGGAATTGGTCATCACAATGTTATTGCCTGCATTAGAAGTAGCTCTTTTTTGTCTTTGTATGGGACGTGATCCAACATCAGTACAGATGGCTGTCTGTAATCAAGAAGATCCTCCATTTCTTAGTCTTATGTTTCTCAAGTCAATTGATTCGGATTTTATTTCATTGAAATATTATCGAACACCAGAAGAAGCTATAGATTCCGTTCGGAATGCCGATACTTATTCGGCTATAGTTCTGGGGAAAAATTTTTCACATGTTCTTAATCGTTTCGGTAGAATGGGTGGAGTTATACCGGCAAATTTAGGACGTTTACCGCTTCTTGCTCAGCAGCAATTTTCGACACAAACGACGACGACAACAACATCGATTGCACCGCCAATATTAGGTTATACACAGCCAAATGGTAAAATGATAACTAATACGAATGAACCAGTACCGCCATTAATGACGCCTTATATTGCGCCATCACAACCAACACAATCAATGTTGAAAACACCTTCCATGTTAGTTGATGATAATGATGATAATGAAAATTCCGGATTACGACGTTTAAAACGTAACATTTCTGATCTACTCACGACTACAGCAGTAACACAATCTACCACTGATTCTATTATTACTGCACCAGATGATGATGATTCAATTATTCGAATCTATTATGATGGTTCGAATGCATTACATGTCAACATAATTCGTCGTGAAGTTTTTAGTGCATTGTTTAAATTTGTTGAAAATGCTGGTAAAATTTTCGGTGGTCAGATGAGTTCGATAAAATTGCCAATCAAATTTGAAAAACCAATCTATGGAGGCGAAAAGACCGATATGGTTGAATTTGTTGGTCCTGGTCTAATGGTTTTCATTGTATTCTTTGCGACAATGTCTATCACATCGATGGCTTTTCTTTCGGAACGTCGTGAAGGTAATTTATTATTAATGTAATTAGTTGTTGATTTTTTATTTTTTCTCGATTAATTGAAAAACAGGTACATTGGAACGTTCAATGATTGTTGGAATGACACCAACCGAATTTATTATTGCTCAGATTATCAATATAACATTTTTATTGATCGTACAGATTATATTGACCGTTGTTATGGGTTTCTGGATATTTGATTTTCCAATGAAAGGTTCATATGTATTAGCCATTGCCATGATGTTTCTACAAGGTCTTTGTGGTAAGTGTTGTTTTTTAATTAACAGAAAAAAAATTATCTTTACTTTTTTACTAATTTTAAATCTAGGAATGACATTTGGTCTAATGTTATCAGCTATTTGTACAAGCGAAATGACAGCATTAGCATTAGGAGCCGGATCTCAGCTAATGTTCTGTTTTATAACCGGTATTTTTTGGCCAGTCGAAACAATGATTGCATTACTTCGTTATATATCTTATGCAATGCCACAAACAAAACCAATGGAATCTTTTCGTCATATATTGATACGTGGTTTTGATCTATCCAAACCGGCTGTATTGAATGGTTATTTAATAACAGTGGCATGGATTGCCTTTTTTCTTATATTAGCCATCGTCATATTTCGTGTTCGATAAAAAAAAATTTTTTTTTTCATTGTTAATCATTTATGATCTTGCCACTTATTAATAATAATGATGATTTTCAAAGTGCCCGACCAAATTTTTTTTCTTTTTCTCATTTTGATGTGACCATTATGATCGACAAACCGACATTTATACACTTACACACACATCCTGGATTCTTTTTATTTCTCTTTTATTGTTTGTTTGATTGATTGATGCTTAATACATTGCAATCAATCATATTTTCCTTTCCTTTTTGTCCCTCAAACATCCACTTCCCCCAACATAAACTATTATAGAAATATTTTTTTAAAAAAACATTCTAAATGATTAGCAAATTTTTTTTCAAATATTAACTTCTATATAATAAAAAAATAATAATAATTGATAAGAACGTTTTTAATTGATTGTTTTAAATATCATTTTAATTTCAATTTTTTTTCGGGAATACAAGGTAAATTTACACACAAACATCAACGATCCATTTATATTTATTAATTCACATCGTCTGTGCCAATTAGACTCATTTTACCATAGTATCGTATGATGCTTCTATTTTTTTATTCATTGTTTGGCCATTTGATTTTTTTCCATATAAGTTTTAATAATAAAATAATCATATGATTTTGATGGAAAAATAATAAAATTTACTTTTAGATTTATGATTTGTTGATATTGGAATAATTTTGTTGCTAAATCATAGTTTGCATTTGAAAATGACAACAAAGTCGTCAGAAAAAATCATCATCATCATCATCATTAATGTTGCAAATCTCAGCAGTTTTCATCTGTTCATGAATTGAATGCCGTTGAACAATATCATTGCCATTGATTGGATCTAATTTTACCAATTTGATTGGTTTGACAATCATTGTCGGTCGATTATGATTATGATGATTGTTGATTGATCGTGAATCATAAATTGATCGAGATGAATAACGATTTGTTTCAAATTCATTCTGAATGTATTCATAGAATTCTTTATCCAAATTATCAACAAAATCGTCATCATTTTTATCAACAGTAGAATTATCATCATTAAGTTTACAATTGTTATTCGTATCGATCTCAATTTTATCATCAGATCTATTATCACAGAATTTATCGTCCTGATTCGGATTCGAACGTTTTTTGATAGTTGATTCAATAACTAAATACACACGACCATCATCGATTGTATCAACATCATCATCACCACTAGTTGTCGTACTAAAATCTTCAGATTCATTTGATTCATATATATCATCATCATCATCATCACCGTCATCATCAAATTCATATTCACGATCTTGTTCATCATCAGCATCATTATCATCATTAATATGATCAATAATTGGTTGTTGTATTTGATGTTGGTTAAAATTATTATGGATCAAAGCTTTTGTACGATGATAATTACTATGTAATTAACAGAAACAAAAAAAAATCAAAAATCTCATTCAAAAACAAATCACAAAGAGAAAAACAAAATAGTAAAAGTAATAGGTTTTTAGTTATTATTGCACAAAGAAAAAGATAGAATGAAAAAGTATTTATAGACAAAGAAAAGTTTACAAAATAATTTATGGAACAAGACAATGAAAAAGAAATAGATAAGATTCTGATGGGCATTGCTTCCACACAAAAAAAAATGACAAGATTTTTTTTTGTTCATTACAAATGAACAGTAAAAAGAAAAAGATAATAAAAAGGAAACGAAATTGAAAAAATGTGTGTATGAAAATTAAACAGAAAACAGTGAATAGAAAAATCCAGAATATTCAACAATGAAAAAAACATTTACTGATTCTGTGCACTTTCTTCAGCAACTAATAATTCATATTCTTCAGCAGCATAACGATCCCAATCCGACATAGATACACCATCTTCATCACGTTGTGATGCAAATGGATCACGTTGTTCGTGGTCAAGATATTTTTCTAGATTAAAGAATGTATCGAAAAATATTGGTGTTAATCGACATTTTTTCAAATCCGATAATGTTATTCGAGATGGATCTTTTGGACTGATTAGATCGATCATCTAAATAAAATAAAAAATTGCATTAATTAAAAGTTATTAAATAAAAAATTTAAATCATACCTGACAAAGACAATCAGTAAATGGTAATGCTTCAATACCGGCCGATTCCATTCGTTTTACTTGTTCATTATAAAAATATTCCAATTCATAAAACGAAAGACAACCATCACCATCAAGATCCATACAACGAAACCAATATTCAATTGCTCTTGGATGACGTTTATCTTCATCCGCCAACAGAAACCATACGAATTCTGTATATGACATTTGATTATTATGTGAACTGCGAGATGCTCTGGTTCGTGTGACAGCACCGCTAAAAATTCGATCAATCATTCGAGAAGAGATAGCTAAATTTGAAATTAAATCATATTAATGATATTTTTTTTTGAAAAGAAATTTCAAAAAATTACCTGAATCATTATGCCTAGCGAGGTCATATTTACTGATGAATAGATCATGATCTTGATCAAGTTCCCAAAATTTACAATATATCACATAGAAATGTTCATAGGAAAAATATTCAGTTATCTGATTGATATCATCTTCTTCTTCAAGAAGATGAATAACTCGAAGAAGATTAGATTTTTTCAATTCAGGTAACGTTATCGTACCGGACCATGTTTTATCCACACAATAATATATACGTGCAATCACCGTATGTACATAACGTGAATGAAATTCTTCGGCTTCTTTCAGGAATAATAATCCTGGATGTGTATCAATCACATCCTGTATAAGTGGTTCAAAATCTTCAGGAATAATATAATTTCGTTTGCCTTGTGTCATGATTTTTATAAAACGACTAGCATCATCGTAACAAATTGAAATTAATCTGAATTTAGAAAAAAAACAACAAAAAAATTAATCATCAGTAATTTTAAATTGTCACCTACTTTTTCCAATAATTTGTAAATTGATCACAAGTAATATAATCTTTAATATTGCTACAATTGCCATTCGATGTTGTTGTTCCATTGGCCATGAAACCATTTTTACTGTTTGATGAATGATCGATCGAATTCGTACGACGAATACTAACACCACCACCACCACCACAATTGCCATTTGCCATTGAACTATTTTTAACATCAGCCAATATTGAACGAAATAATGGCTCTTTCCAATATACAGGTATTCCACATAATTTCAATACACCACCTAATTCTTTGACCGTAACTGTTCGGCTTGGAAAACGATCAAAAATCGATATAATACGTTTAATTTGATTTTCGACCTCATTCGATGAATATGGTCGTCCAAGTGGATAATAGAAACGAGGCAATTGTCCGGGCAATATGCCAGAATTTGTTCGTGATAAACGCCTAAATGTTGGTATCGATGTTATAGTTGGCGGTGATTTTGGCTCATCTCCTTTATGAATTTTATTTTTTGTCAAAGATTTAACCGATGTTGTTGTTGTTGTTGATGTGGATGATGAGACAGGTTGCAGATTGCCAGAATCTTCCCCAACAACATTATTCAAATTTGCTATTTTCAGATTTCCACCATTTCTCGTCGTATCATTCTGTGGTAGCTAAAATGTTTCATTTATAGATGTACAAAACATGACAACAACAAAGCCAAATCAAGCAGCCACAAACAAAATTATGAGGGTGATGATGTTCAAAAAAAAAACAAACAAATCAGAAAAAATACATGAGATTGACAAAAATAAGCAAAAAATTCTTCCATCGTGAAAAGGAATAACGAATAAAAAAATGTCAAATTGAACGCATAATTGTCTGAAAAATTATGAGCAAAGATTTTGTTTCATTTGCCAAAGGAAAAAAAATTTCTTTGTTCTATCTTTTTGTCTTCAGATTCATTTCTTTGGTCTGTTGATCATAATCCTTCCTGTATATTTTTATAATCTAATCATCGCCATTGTTTTTCAATAATCATCATCATTAAAAAAAAGGTCGATGACATAATTCAGCTAACATCATGATTTTTTTCTATTGAAATAAAATCTCGAAAAAAAAACAACAACAAACAACTTACCACAGCTTGTGTTTCCGTAAATTTCATCCAACTACCAATCTTATTTGGATTTGTTATACGATTTCGTTGTAATTCCGTTAATTTATGTTTCGTAACGGATGTTTTTTCGGGACATTTTTCAAATAACATAACACGTTCGGCTACCGAACCTTTTTGTAGGCCATGATGATGATGTCGTTGTTGGACATGTACCTGTCCGAATACCATTTTTCCATTTACATATTTTGGTTCGGGTTTTGGTTCAGGTTTTGGTGCCGGTTTCGATACAAATATTATACGTCTTTTTTGCTGTGATGATGATGATTGTGAACTTTTTTCATTATCAGATGAACTATCGGAACCCGAACCTGCGGATGATGATGATGATGCACCATATAATTGGCCAACTTTAAGCGTTTCATGTAATAATGCTTTTTCATCATCGGTTAATGATGATTTGGTTGTTGTTGATTGTTGTGATGTTGATGTCATTGTTGAATGTTGTTTTTGTTGATATTTCATTTCATCAAAATAATTATCCAATAATGTTGTGGATGGTAAAATGTTTTCGTTTTCAATTATACCTAAACTTCGTGATAAACGATTACCACCACTATGGAAAAATTTTTCATTTTCCTTTATAAATGTATCGATCGTATTCGATGTTAAAATATTTAAATTATTCGATGATTCATTATCATTGATTTTGTTGTTATTACTGTCGTTGCTAATGATGTTATTATTATTATTATGATAATGATCTTTGTTTATCGTATTCAAAGAGGAATGATATGATGAAACACGATGATGATTGTTAAGCTCTTGATTTCTTGCCACAAAATCTAACAAAGGATCTGATGTTTTTGATGAATCAACAACGACTGATGGTGATGATGGTTGTTGTTTATTATGATGAAATTTTGATATACCACTATCGTCAATTCCGTTAATACCGCCACCACCACCACGGCCATGATTAACACCAATATTCGATGTTGACAACGATCCCAATGTTTTATTCGATGATAATAAATAAGAAGATCTAGATGAAGTAGAAGAAGAAGAAGGAGCTAAAGAATCAACAAGAGAAACAACAAAAAAAAACGAAAATTTTAACCATATAAATATTGCTATTAATAATGTTTATCATACATTTTTCTCTTGTGTCAATAACATCGGTACCGATATTTTTTATATCATCATTCTCTGAACAATATCCATGAATATTATTCGAAAGTTTTTTGTTAATTTTACCATCATTATTGCTACTACTTTTACTATTACAGATGTCATGATTGTTGCCAATAAAATGGCTAGAATCCAATGATGAACATTTATCGTTTGCCATTGTATCATTAACAAACATTTGTTTTCGATTTGATGAAATATAATTTAAAGAATTTGATTTAATATTTGATGATGTATTATTATTACGAGTTAGATCATTATCATGTGGTCGATTTTCTAATTCAAGATTTAGATTATAAAGATCGATTCCGGTAGCAAAATTTAATTGAATCGGTGATGATGTTTCACTTCGTGATTCGATAAGATTTTTATATCTAAAATTTAAATGGAAAAAAAAGTAAAATTAAATTAAATGTCATCATTCCATTCAATGTTATTGTTGTTGTTTTTATAAATCAATCCGGAAACCTGTTTATAGTAAGAGAGAATTACTATTGTAATTCCATCAACAACAACAACAAAAATTTCTAAATATTTTTTTTTCGCATTTTCGCTTGTCAAATTATTGTTATCATTTTTTTCTTTTGCTTAGATTTGTTCTTTGCAAACACTTGCCAAGTTTGTTATGTTTTTCTCATATCAAACATATGAATGATATGAGGGAAAAAAAAGAAATTGGTGAAAATATTGTTGTCAAATATATATAGGCTAAAATTAGAGAATTTAACTAAAATGTCAACTGAATTCTCTATAGATGGTATAACAGGAAAAAAATGTTATTCATATGGCATGAAAAAAAATGACAAAGATCATAGCTAAACATTTTTTTAAACATTAATTATTTTCATCAAAAATATAATAAAGATTTTTTTTTTTGACATTTACCTTGCAAGTGAACTTGATTTAGGACTAATACCAAATACAATTTGATTACGATTTTCATTACCATTTTGTTGTATCAATGATGGCGTTGGTGATGAACATTGTTTCCGTTGTAATGATTCTTCCGATTTTATCAAGGATAATGATGATGATGATGATAATGAATTTGATGGCTGTTGTTGATGATGATGTTGTTGATTAATATTATTTGAAAAACGTAATAATCGTGATTGTACAACACCATCACGATTTGTACTTAGAAACGGTGTTGGTGATGATGATCGATTTTGTTCATAATTTAGGTTACCATTTTGTTGTTGTCGTAATAGATCAGCTTGTGATTTTTTCAATAAAATTTTTCTACCACTAGATGGATAATCGATCGCCGACGATGATAATGATGATGATGATGATGTTGGTGATAATGGATTAACATTTTTATTATTATTATCATCATGACTAGATTCGGCAACTAAAGCTAATGCCAATTTTTCCAATTCATCAGTATCGGATATTGTCGAAATAGAAGATTGTTGTCGTCGTTTTTGTTGTTGCTGTTGTTGTTGTTGATTTTTTATGTTGGATTCGGTTTTAACATGATTAACCGAATTAGAATTTGAATCTACTTGTCTTTGACGACGATCTTCACAAACGAAATTTCTTTTTTTATTCATGTTGTGTGTTTGGGTTATGAAAATGAAGAAAAATTAAAAATTAAAAAAAAAAAAAATTCAAGAATAAATTAATCATCAAGATGATTAACAAACATCAACCAACAACAACAACATTTTCAATCATCATCATCAGATTAGTGAATTAATGAGAAGAAAAAAAACTTTTTGTTATTTGCAAAGAGAAACAACATCATCAAAGAATGGATAAATGAAATTTATTGTTGTTATATATGGATGGATTAACAACCGAAACAAAACAGAACAAATTCTTGAATGAAAAAAAAAATTAAACAACAGTGATTAAAATAAAAATCTAAATGAAAATGGCGAAAAGCCATCAACGATCGAAGAATGATTCGAAGAAAAAAAAATCGATGAAAAGTAAAAAAAAAATTCTTAAAAGAAGAAGAATAAGAATAGGAAAAATTTTGAAGTGTTAGCATAAATGCAAACACAGCATATACACACACACACACACATAAAACAACATAAACAATGCCAAAATGGATTCTAAATTCGCATTTAAAAAAAAAAAATTTTAAGGAAAACAACATCATCTTATATTTGAAGAATATATACAAATACAAATCAAAAAAAAATTGTTCAAGTTTTTTTTGTATTTGATTTCATCATACAAACACAATTCGGTAGTAGAAGGATTATCATCATCAACATTATTATTATTATCAATTAATGAAAAATCATCTTCAAAAACAACAAAGATAGATAAATATAGATGTATATATAGTGAATGAAACAAAAAAAAACTACTACTATAGACTGAATCATGAACAAATGAACAGAGAATATTGTTCGTTATTGTTGATCATAATCATCATTATTAAATCATGATGAAATTCTAAAGAATAAAAAGAATCCGAATGATTTTAAGATTATGATTTTTTTTTTGACGTAATCTTTTTACTATACTAATACTGCTACTACTATAATTATAAAAATTTTCATTCAATGAAAGTGATACAAATTCATACAAAATGATGATGATGATGATGATCTAGATTTTTTTTTCACTGTATTTGAATCCAGTAGCTGTGGGTGTTTAGAATGAATGTACCCGAATGAAGTTGTTGTTGTTGTTGTTGTTTGCGATCTAGATTTAACCATTGATTTGATTGTTATTGTCTGCAAAGTCATTCTCAACAATATAGAGAAAAAAAAAACAAAAAGAAATTTGAAATAAAACTTACCGAATTAAATGTTCAAGTTCATTACGTTGATTATGATTATCTAATTCATCATTAGTTAATAATTCAATAGCTGCATCTAGATTATCACGATAGCTTTCTATTTTAGATAAAATTGATGTTATTGATGATGATGAATGATTATCATTTGATGATGATGATATGGATCGAACATTTTTCGGAATATTAACATTATCATTAGCTGTGGTGTTTGTAGCAGCAGTAGTAGTGATGGATCGATGATTATGACCATCACCACCACTACTACCAATATTAATAATAGGTGTTGCCGTTTTTGTAGGTGTTTTAATTTTATAATAGATAAAATTTTTACAATCACTTAATGTTGCTGTATCGTCGTAATCGTCAATTTTTTGTTGTTTTGGTTGTTGTTGTTGTTGTTGTTGTTCTTGTTCAACAAAAACATCAAAATCAGTACATTTACCAAAATGAACTTTTGCCGAACAAGTACCGAATATTTCTGGACCATTCAAAGTATTACGGAATTTTTTTCCCAATGAACAGAATTGATAATTTTCAGGTAGAATATGTATTGCTTGTCGATGTGGTTGATCAATTCGTATTGAATAATATTTTTGTGGATTTGTATAGATAACTAAACGATGTTGTTGTGATTGTGGTTGTTTAATTAATTGTTGATGATGATTTTGATCACTGATAATTAATTTGGGGAGAAAAAAAACAGAAAAGAAAAAGTTAAAAATGTGAAACAAAAATTTCAAATTATGAATCGTTTGCTCAATTTCAGAACAAAACAATAACAGAAAAAAAAACTTAACGATCGATGCGAAAACATGGTAACAACGGAAAAAAAATTTAGAACGATCAATGTATTTATCATTAACATCATTCAAATCATCAAGGGAAAGATTTTGATCACCAAGGTGATTATCATTAAATGTTTGTCCGATACTCCAAAAAATAGAGAATTAAGTTAAGAAAACAAAAATCCAATTAGATAATTGGAAAAAAATATCATTGACAAATGAAATGTTGATTTTTCTCATTTCAACAAACGAAAAAAAATATTTTTTTAAAATTTGATTTTTTTTTGAACAAAAAAACACTAACCCGAATCTTTTAAGATGCCAAAACACATTGAAACATCAACACGATCGAAACCAGAAAGCAACAAAAAAAGAAAAGAAAATCCTTTACATCCATTTATTGGGAAAAATAGTTTATATCAGAAGAAGACTGAAATAAAGACAAAAAAAACTGAAACAAAGTTGTGTTACTGAAAATGTTAATGAAAAGGATAAAAAAAATGGATTGCCCCCACCTACACAACAACAACATAGATTTTCAGTAAGATTTTTTTTTCAGATCTCGATATATGGAATGATGATGATCAACAAACATCAAACAGACTGAATGAATGAAAAACCACAGATCATTTTTTGTTGTTTGTTTCACATTTTGAAACTTGAAAATGTATTTTTTTCTTTACTTTCTTTTCTTTTCATTAAAATCTTTTTCACAGAGAAAAACAAAAAATTTATAAACACTGTCTGTTTCTGTAATTGGGTGTGGATAACGATGAAAGAATAAAACAAAAATTATTATTATGTAATCAATCAATGAATTTTTGGCTTTTGACAATCAACCTATGTTGCAAAATGCTCCAGGAACTATAACCGGTGAATAGTAAGTAATTCACAAGTAAACGTCAAAAATGATGATTTTTTTTTCATTCTTCAACACAATTCCCTTAATTGAACATGTAATTTGAAAATAAATACAGGTAGCACATGTAAATCATGTTCAAGTTTTTGTTGATTTTCAAGTTGTTCAGCAAAAAAAAAAAAAAATTTCAAAATGACCATATGTTTCACATATAAGGTCAAATGTACAAAAAGTATGTTTATTGCATCACATTATCAGCCAAATATCAATCAAAATTAACGTCAATCTTTTTATTTTTTTTTTTTCATTTCGACAATGTCATTGATGTCTTTTTTTTTAAAAAAAAGTCAACACAGAAAACATTTAGGCGTTAATGATGATGTTGTTTTTTTTCGCTTACTTGGCTTGACTTTCTTGTGAAAAGAGAGAAAAATCTTGATCCAAAATCAAAATGAAATAACAAACAAAAAAGTTAATTTTAGCAACTTTTTTTCTTCCTTTAGTTCTTCAATTCCATTTGATTCTCAAAGGTTTTTTTTTAAAAAAAATCAACTATTCCCACCCAACCAATCATCATCATCATTATATATTCACCAAAAACGGTTCGATTGTTTTTCCTATTTGTTCTTTATACCAAAAAAGCAAAGAAAATTGACAAAAAAATTGTGTTCATTTACATAACCAACAGCAACAAGTACAAGAACAACAAGCTTGTCTTTTTTATTTCATTCTTTGAAAACAAAACAAAACAAAAAAAAATTGAAAGAATGAATGAATGAATGACCTTATCATTACTTAATATGGATATTAATTTTCGCACACATTTTTTTTCTATATGAAAAACAAAATGAACAACAAAAACATATTGAAAAATTTACAAATCAAATATCAATTAATCAATCAATCAATCATTTTATAGATTCATTTGATTTGATTTTTACATGAATTTTTACGTGAAAATTATGTCAAAAAATACAAAAAAAAAAACAGAATGAATGAGTTGAGTAAGAGAAAGGAGACAAAACGTTCGATTGGGTGGAAACAGTTTTTTTTTGTTTGTTTGTTTGTTTGAAAAATTGTAATTTGATCCAACATTTTCAATGTTTGAATGAACGAAAGACAAACATCACAAAATGACATTAGTTTGTCACAATCGATCAATCATGAATCTATTGAATTTTCTTTTTCTGATAGAATTGAAAATTAACAACAACAACAACAAAAAGTTTTCGAATGAATGAATGTCAAAGCAACAAGTGTCATTTTTGAAATTTTCAAAGTTTTTTTTTAAATTTTCTATGAAACGATCGATGACAAATTGTATTGATAATTTTTTGAAAATTTTCAACAACTAATTGGAATGAACTCTCTGTATTCTTGCCGCCGGTGACTATATAATGAATGACAAGAGAAAAAAAACTTAAAAATTCAAGTTATTTTTAGAATTGAAACAAACAACAAAAAGAAAAGAATGTTTCGTTCACACAAAAACCAAAGAATATGAAGACAGAATTTAAAGGAATTTTGAATTATAGCTTTTGACAAACAAACAGTGAAAAAAAGAAGAAGAATAAAAGAATTTTTTTTCTTCTCAAATTGTGTGAATATTGACTTACTAAGATTCTATACTATTACGACGACGATTTTCATCATTCGTATACGATTTTGTTGAATTCTTTCTATTCGGTAATGTTGATGATGCAAATGATGATGACCATGATGATGATGAGGATGATGGTGATTCTGATGAGAAAAATTGTTGTCGCAAAGACATTTGTGCGATGATTGAATAAAGATTTTCCAATTGAAAAAATATTATTTTATTGATGCGGAACAGCTACAAAAAAACAACCATTTTGAAAGTGTTTGATTCGTTTTTGTAGAAACAAAATCATTTCTTTTGCTTGTTGAAAGATTATCATGAAAAAATATTGTGATGTAGGAAGATGATTATAATAATCATCATCATTGGATTTTAATCATTACATTAGTGTCAATGACGATTTCGTTTTGTTTTGTTTGTTTGTTTCAATTTAGAAATATGCCATTTGTTACAAAAATGGATTCAACAAAACAAAAAAGGATTCAAGGATGTTTCCAAAATAGCGACACACACACACATATGATGTACGAAAACAAATTAAAGATAGCGATGGACAATGTTGTAGTAAGGTGATTGAATGAAATAATTATCACACCAAAAAACAAAATACAAATGAAGATATCGAGTAGAGATTAACAAAAACAAAAAACAAAAGAATCGGAAGAATTTTTGAAAATGAAGTGTGTGTGTGTGTGTAATGTGATGCAAAATTCAAAAACAAAAAACATTTTCACATTTCCTACCGAAATATTCAGATCAAATTGTTGATGAGGATTTTGATTTTGTTTTTGTTTTTGTTTTCAACTTTTACTTTTATTGAAAAAAAAATTGTTGAATATGATTTCTATCTGTTCATCATCATCATCAACAACAACAACAACATGATGTTAAAATGATATGGAGGAAAAACGAAAATTCTCTATTTACATTTATTCGTATTGGAATGAACGCCAACACACAGGCTATATGTGATGGATGCAAAAAAAAAATGTAATGAAAAAAAATTCATCATCATCATCAGGATTGGATTGTCGTTTTGTGGATGCTTATTGTGAGATGGCGTGATTATTATTTAAAAGAGAGAGAGAGAGAGAGAGAAAAAAAAAGGGAGAAAAATGATGTTACGTTGTGTGAATCCGTTAAAATATTATGTTTGTTTAAAAAAAAAAAAAATATTCATAGTTTTCTTTTTGTAGCCATTTAGGGTTTTATATCATCAGAATGAATGAATGAATGAATGATTGAAAGTAAAAACAAATTCAATGGCCCCAAAAAAAACAACAAATAACATCCGAAAACAAAATAAACAAAATTCCATCAACAAAAAAAAATGTTCGCACTAAACATTGGTGGAAATAAAATTCGAAAAAAAGAACCGGAACAAAATAAGCTCCATCTTTTGAATTGAATTGAAAACAGACAAAGCTTTTCATCAGAAAAAAAATTCATTTTATTTTTGTTTTTTTAAAAATCATTATATCAATTTCAAAATTACAAAAGTCGAGCACGTGGAACACGTGTTGTAAAACGAGATTTATGAAAATTTCTGCTAACCCGATTTGGTAACGGAAATTTAAGTTTTGAATCATGAAATTGTTTCATATGTGGTCGACGGCATTGATTGGCCGGAATCTCTTCAACTTTGATGATTTGAATCGAATCGGCACGTGCACGATGACGAGCACCCATATCACGATCTAATCATTGAAAAATTAAGAATATCATTCCAATATTTCGAAGTTTAATTATGAAATAAACTTACAGCAAGCAGTGATAGCATTGTTGGTAGAAATGTCACGATATTCACGATACATGTTATGGCTACCGGTACGTGAATTATAACGCAACCATACACCATAATTCTTCACACGTAGAGCCGCATTCGATTCTTGTACCTCTTTGATTTCAACAATTTCACCATTAGCTTTCTTAATTTTCTTCAAACGAGCCAAAAAATACCAAAAACGTGATTTTGCAATGATAGCATCTGGAGCGAAAATAGTCATACGATACAATGGTGGATTTGGATTTCTATCATTGACCAAATGTCGTCCAACGATTCTATATTGACGAAGCTATTGAAATACGTTAAACAATGAAAGAATTAATTAATTATTCAAGTTGAAAAGAAATTCTCAAAACAAATAAAGAAAATTGACAGAAAAAGGTTAGAACCTTTGCTTTTTCCTTAAAAAAGTGGTTCGCATTAAATAAAAGATTATGAACATTATTGTCTGATCAATCATAATTGATAAAAATTTCAAAAAAAAATTAAAACTTACCACACCAGAAGCCTTCATTTTTGAAAATTCTTTAGAACCAAATTAAAATTTATGAAACGAAAACAAAACTCACACACGCACACAGCCACAGGAAACAGGAACATTCAAAATGCTTTAGCATGCCACATGCAGCAACAGACAAATGCTCACAGACATGCGCTGGCATGCTTTGCCAAAAACTTTACCATTAAATGGACAATTCGATTTGCCAGGAATATTTCCTAAAAGATTTTTTCAGAATTTGATTTTAGTTGAATTAAAAATGCAAAGAATTAAAGGTTTTTTTTTAAATTCAATTTTTGGTCTTTTATTGAATCGAATATGCTTAAAAAAGGAATTACACACAACAAATAATGACTACTACAAATTTTTTTTCATCTGCTCTAAAACTAATTTTGAATTATATTTTTAATCATGTTATGAAAGTGGAATATGCGGCATTAATCAACAGGACAATGCTGTTACATCTTGTTTAGTTTCCACCACGAAGTCGCAATACCAAATGTAATGTCGATTCTTTTTGGATGTTATAATCGGACAATGTTCGACCATCTTCCAATTGTTTTCCGGCAAAGATCAAACGCTGCTGATCTGGTGGAATACCTTCTTTGTCTTGGATTTTTGCTTTGACATTTTCGATAGTATCCGATGGTTCCACTTCCAGGGTGATGGTTTTACCGGTCAATGTTTTTACGAAAATTTGCATTCCACCACGGAGACGAAGCACCAAATGTAAGGTGGATTCTTTTTGAATATTGTAATCGGATAATGTACGGCCATCTTCCAATTGTTTACCAGCGAAAATCAAACGTTGCTGATCTGGTGGAATTCCCTCTTTGTCCTGGATTTTGGCTTTTACATTTTCGATTGTATCCGATGGTTCCACTTCCAAAGTGATCGTTTTACCAGTGAGGGTCTTGACGAAAATTTGCATACCACCACGGAGACGTAAAACCAAATGCAATGTCGATTCCTTTTGAATGTTGTAATCGGACAAAGTTCTTCCATCTTCCAATTGCTTTCCGGCAAAGATCAATCGTTGCTGATCTGGGGGAATTCCCTCTTTGTCCTGGATTTTGGCTTTTACATTTTCGATCGTATCAGATGGCTCGACTTCCAATGTAATAGTTTTACCGGTAAGAGTTTTGACGAAAATTTGCATACCACCACGTAGACGCAATACCAAATGCAAAGTTGACTCTTTTTGGATGTTGTAATCCGATAATGTACGACCATCTTCTAATTGTTTACCGGCAAAGATCAAACGTTGCTGGTCTGGTGGAATTCCCTCTTTATCCTGAATTTTTGCCTTCACATTTTCGATTGTATCAGATGGTTCAACGTCTAATGTGATGGTTTTACCAGTCAATGTTTTCACGAAAATTTGCATACCACCACGTAATCGCAATACGAGATGAAGTGTCGATTCTTTTTGAATGTTGTAATCCGACAATGTTCGGCCATCTTCAAGCTGTTTGCCAGCGAAAATCAAACGTTGCTGGTCTGGTGGAATTCCTTCTTTGTCTTGGATTTTAGCCTTGACATTTTCAATGGTATCCGAGGGTTCCACTTCCAATGTAATGGTTTTACCAGTCAAAGTTTTGACAAAAATCTGCATACCACCACGTAATCGTAATACGAGATGAAGTGTAGATTCTTTTTGAATGTTGTAATCCGATAGGGTGCGACCATCTTCCAACTGTTTACCTGCAAAAATCAAACGTTGCTGATCTGGTGGGATGCCTATTTTCAAACAAACGAAATATTAGTACAAAATGATGAAATCAAGAAAATTAACATACCTTCTTTATCTTGGATTTTGGCTTTCACATTTTCAATTGTATCTGATGGTTCAACTTCCAATGTGATGGTTTTACCAGTCAAGGTTTTCACAAAAATTTGCATTCCACCACGTAAACGCAATACCAAATGTAAGGTGGATTCTTTTTGTATATTATAATCCGACAATGTTCGGCCATCTTCGAGTTGTTTACCAGCAAAGATCAATCGTTGCTGATCTGGTGGAATACCTTCTTTATCCTGGATTTTAGCTTTCACATTTTCGATAGTGTCCGATGGTTCGACTTCCAAAGTAATGGTTTTGCCAGTCAAAGTTTTTACGAAAATTTGCATACCGCCACGTAGACGCAATACCAAATGCAATGTTGATTCCTTTTGAATATTATAATCGGACAAAGTACGACCATCTTCCAATTGTTTACCAGCAAAGATCAATCGTTGCTGATCTGGTGGAATGCCTTCTTTATCTTGAATTTTGGCTTTAACATTTTCGATGGTGTCCGATGGTTCGACTTCCAAAGTGATGGTTTTACCAGTCAATGTTTTTACGAAGATTTGCATGATTGATTGATTGAGATTCTTCAAAGAATTTATTATTAAAAAACAAAATTATATTCGTCAAAATCCAAATGAATAAAATTGCGACGCAATAGATTGAAATCGAGGACGATTGATGAATAAAGAAACAAAAAAAAAGTTTTTGAAAAAAAGCGCAGAGAAAAAAATCGTTTAACTTAACGCAAAAATCACAAATGATAAATTAATGGCGTATTGTGAATGGTTTTTATAATGGCGAAAAAAAAACTACAATTACCACTGCCACTACTATGACTCACCAATTTCTCCTCATCTCTTTTGTTCGATTTTGATTGTTCGATATTAACTTTTTCTAATACTTCTACTACAAAATAAGGAAAAATAGCTAAATTAAATACAGTCATTATTCGCATTATTTGTTGCACCATTTTTTTTAAATTATTAATTTTTTCCAAATTTGCTTTTTTTCCTATTTGAAACAATTGTTACAATTTACAACAACGATATTAATTGAATTTAAATTTGATTCGAGAAGTTTTCATTTTTAAAAAAAATTTGTAATATTGTTGAAAAAAATATTAAATTGCAACGAATGAATGTATTTCGAATACACCCAATGTTAATTCGAATTACGCATGTGCAAATCGAAAAGATATAAAGAAAAAAACATGGGAAGTGGATGATTTGGCAAATAATTTATATTTTTTTTTTACAATTTAAGTTCGCTATCGATCAAATGTTCTGTAAGATTCGTCATTTTTGTACGTATACGTCAATTATATATCGCAAATAATGTAAATGTATTTATTTTTTCCAGTTTTTCTTTTGTAATTTACAAACGTATTTCATTGAAGATACATATCCGTTTTAACTGTTTTAATCATTATCATCATCATATTAACTCGTGAGAAACATTTGATAAAAAAAAAACGATGATTTTGTTTCTAATCAATGTATACGCAGCAACAAACAAATGCAATATAGCAGCAAGAAGAAGAAGAGAAAAATGCGTTTGAAAAATAACATCTTTTCTTTTCTATTAGCTATATATTGCACCCATAGATTGTGTGTGTGTGACTAGAATTTTCTCGTTCTTTTTCGTTCTTTTTTTCAAACAATATTATTTTTGCTGTAAACATTTGTTTGGTTGATAATTTTGAGAAAAAAAATCGGTTCGTAGAACTTAAGATGTTCAGGATCATAAGATTTTAGAACGCATTAGAAAAAAATGTTTATAATTAAGTAAAGGTCGGTCTATGAACTTTACTCCCAATCCCATATGATGTCAATGTTTTTTTTTGTTGTAAAAATAATTAATAATCATCGGTAATTGATGCAAAAAAAAAAAATTATTTGATCATATAAAAAAAATATTTTTGTTTTCCAAAACAAAAAGGCGTTATAAAAAATGCAGTTTGTTATTCATGTTTCAATGATGATGATAATGATGATGATAATCAATCATCCTAAACAACAGGATAATAATGAAATCATCATCATCATCACAAGACACTTTTATCATTTTAGGATTATATCCAAAATGAAAATAAGCAAAAAAAAACATCTTTTCAAACAGTAGATAATTATTTCAAACATTAGATTTTGTAAGCAATAATTCCTAAAGAATAATTATTTATTATCAGTTTGTTAGGATAAAATGAATGTAATACTTTGTGTTATTTGGAATCAGTCCAAATAACCGGTATGATATTGCGTAAATGGTACAGGTAATATATGTTTTTTTTAATTCTAATCCCGTTATTATTATATTTAACCCACATTATAAATGATGATGACTAATTTCTTTCGAATGTTTCGAATTTAATCATTGGATATGTTCATGATAATTCTAATGAAACGCCATCTATCGATAAACAGTGTTGACAAATTTAGAAAGTTTTAATTGAGTTAATATAGATTCCGCTGTAGAATTAGGTGTTGTTGATTTTTTTTGAAAATCGTCGATCAACATTAAAAATAATGTGGAATGAAGAATGATGGATGCCGAATTAAAACATCGCCGTGAACAATTTATTCATGGTAATCATGGTAGCAATGGACCCTGGGAAGTATTCCATTTAATTATAATTGCACAGTTTTCCCATATTTTATCCGAATCGTTTGTATTCGCTTTGCCGGCTTTGCCAAAAACATGGCCCATTGTTTCTTTAATCATCGATTTTACGATGGTATATTCACCGCTCATTATGGCCGTAACCATCTGCCATAATCACATTACTTTGATATTAATAACTATTTTAGTATTGATATTGTTCAATTTCGCCATTTATATCAAATCTAATTCGAAATGTATTAGTTGGCAAAACATTGGCCAACAATCCATACAGTATCCCGATACAAAAAGATTTCCATATTTATCTAATATGATGTCATCATTATTAATGGCCACCTGTTTAGCCATCTTTGCCGTCGATTTTCCTTCATTCGATCGTCGTTTTTCTAAGACAGAAATGTATGGTTGGAGTTTGATGGATGTAGGTGTCGGTTGTTTTATTGCCATCAATGGGGCCTTGTCTCCAGAATCCAGATTGATAAATAGCAAAATTTCTTTGATTGAAAGATTTAAAAAAACATTTCGCTCTTCACTTCCATTAATTGTGATTGGATTGCTTCGTTTGATAGCAACCAAATCGGTCAACTATCAAGAACATGTTAGTGAATATGGAATTCATTGGAATTTCTTCTTTACGATCAGCTTCGTCAAGGTGAAATTCGTTTGTTGAATAAAATTCCTCATTTAATTTGACAATTTTTTAAAAAAATAGATTCTATCTTCAATATTATGTGCCTTACTCGGTGAACAAATTAATCTTTATACAGTATCGATAATGATAATGATTGTGCATCAAATAATGCTTAAAACATTCGGCACAGAATTCATAATGGATCCATCGAATCGATCGTTGAATCTATTTGCAGCTAACAAAGAAGGCTTCATATCATTACCAGGATTTATTTCCATTTATTTGTTCTTCGTTCAATTAGGACGAAATTACATTCCAAAAAGGTTTGTATAAAAATGAATCAAAGAAACAACAAAAATTAAACAATTAATTTTTCACAGAGAAAAAGTTAACGAACTTTTATCGATTATCTTACAATTAGTAATCATCGGTCTTCAATCATTAGCAGTAATGTTTGCTGCATATCATCTTTTGGAACCAGTATCTCGTCGTGAAGCAAACATGCCATTCATTTGTTTCATTACCTGTTGTGCCTGTCTAAACATTGTGATTGAACTAGTCTATTTTATTTGGATTCAAATTGCTAAACCAAATTTTCATTATGAAAGTTCGGTTTTTAGCGTTATTAATCACAAAGGATTATTAATATTTTTGATAGCCAATCTTATAACCGGTCTGGTCAATTTATCCATTGATACTATGATGGTAAATAATGTTATGTCTGTGTTATTGATTCATTTATATGCTGTTGTTCTTACATTCTCTGGCTTTCTTTTGGATAAAATTTTTACCTAAATAAACGATTTTTTTTTATTTGAAACAAATCATTGTCATTTTCATTTTTATTTTTCAAAAAATTAAGGTAAAAGAATGGGTGGTTCTTTTTCTCCCAACAAACGACCAACAATGTGCATACGATCCGAACCAAAAACCCATGTATCTTTATTATTATCGGAATGTACTAATGTTACAGGCAATCCGAATGCACCAAGTTTAGCACAATTATCATTGTTTTGTTGCAATTTAGCTTGATTTTCATCGCTTTTCATTACATTGATAGCTTTTTCCACAATATCGGAAGCTATTCCATCATTGATGGCCAATTGTTTAAGAACATCAACTTTCCAGACATGTTCTGGTGGTTCATGAAAATAACTGCGAAAAATGACGCCCACCAAACGATTAAATGTAGCTTCATCCAAATGATTCTGTATAGCGGTCAAAAATAGTTGCGTATTTTCCAATGGCATTTCGGTGGCAAATTTGCGAAAATCTTTTGGAAGAGTAAAATCCATCTAATCATAATCAGGAGACAATATTTCTATTTCATTAAAAATTGCAAACAATTCAATACCGCCTAAATACCTTATAATAATCGGTGACCATAGCCAAATCACGAGACAAATATGTTAGTTTTGCAGGATTTAATGCTGGCGATGGATTACCAGATGCTTCAAACATTTTTCGAATCAAAACAGGTGTCATCCGTAATTGTGTCATCGATTTCCAATGACCCAATTGTCGTTGAAGTAATTCATGTTGAACTCTTGAAAATGGAGATCGAATGTCGAAGAAAAATTCTACAATTGTCATTTTGTTACCAGAATTGTTTTTATTTGTTGCAACAACCTGATTATCGTATGCTATTCAAAATGACTATAAATGAATAAATGAATAACCAGTTTGATTGTTGTCGTTGTTGTATCCCAAGGATAAATCAATAAACAGCCGCTATTTTTTATTTAAAAATAACAATAAGTGATAACAGCACTTAAAAATAAGTATGAGCATGTTTATCATTCAAAAAAAGCTTGAAATTATATTTATTGTACTCAATTGAGTATGTACTTAAACATTTAATTAATCAATATATTTGAATCAAGGTCGAAGAATTGGTGGCTCTTTTTCGCCCAACAAATAACCAATTATATGCATACGATCTGAACCAAAAACCCATGTTGGATCATTTTCCTTATGAACAAGGGTAACCGGAAGACCAAATGCACCTAATTCAATGGCTTGTTTACAATTTTTATCTAATTTAGCTTGATTCTCTTGGCTTTCCATTGATGCCAATGCTTTATCGATCACTTCATTGGTGATTCCAATTTCCGAAGCCAATTTTTTCATTACAGATGGTTCCCAAACTTCTTGAAAATTTTTATTGAAAAAATTTCGATAAAAAGTTCCAACCAATCGTTGAAAAGTGCTTTCATCAATATGGCTCTGAATGGCTGCTAAAAACAATTGAGTTTTATCCAATTTAAATTCCATGGCTATTTTCATGAACTCATCTGGTACATCGAAAGGAATCTATCAATGAAAACAATTAAGTAAGTAAAGGCTTTGTATATGTGAATGATTTCTTAGATACTTTGTAAAATTCGCTACAGATTTTCAAATCTGAAAATAGATAGATACCCTTTGCCGGGTTTAAGCCAGGTGGAGCATTTTGTGATGCTTCAAAAATTTTTCGAATATAAACTGGTGTCAGCTTTAATTCCATCGATTTCCAATGACCCAATTGTCGTTGAAGTAATTCATGTTGAAACACCGAAAATGGTGATACAATATCGAAAAAGAATTCTACTACAGTCATTGTGAATGGTTTGTTGTCGAACGCCGTAATAAAATGAAAAATAGCTATGATTGTCATTAATATATTATCAAAAATAATACAATTGATTGAAACAACCTTCGATGGTGGGCATGGCAAAAACAAACGCATCAATTAAGTATTTTCATTCTCATGCAAACACTTGATAAAGCCAATTTGATTCTCTCTTTCTCTTTACTTTTTCGCATTGATAAATCATCTACCTCAAACATCATTATATTCGATAACAGTGTTTTTTTATTGCATTGTATCATTATTTGAACGGAATGGAAAACCTGGAATCCACCCGTTTTATAGCTAATTTACAAACATTACAAATTGATTCACTACAAATGAATCATCATTTAAATTCAAAATCAAAGATCAGAAATATAAGAATTGAAAGAAAAAAAAACATAAAATATGTACAGAAAGACTTATTGCTTAATAAGTATAATAAATACTTAATGATCACTCGGACAATATATTGATTGATTGATTGATTAATTTGGTTCCAGTTTGCCACATTAACATAATCTAGATTCTGTACAGACAATTATTGGCGCTGAAATAGATTGTTCACTACCGATGATTGTTACATGTTTGATCGATGATGTAGGTGTATTGGTCGTCGTTGTTATATTATCATTGGAAACGTTGGTATTCATTTCAACTAATTCCACATGTGATTGTGATTGTTTGTCGCAAATATTTTTTAGATTGTTCGATGTAATTGTTTCTTGTTCTTTGGCCATTGTAAAGTTAACTGGAGATGATCCTTCAACAATAGCACCATTATCATTTAGATGATTATTATTCATGTTTTGATTTTGTTGATTGATTTGAATTCGTTTTCCCATTATTTTGATTGCCGATAATTTTGCTCGATGATAAGCCGAAATCATATTGAATCCTAGAAACCTGTAGAGAGAATTGTATTATTAACAATGTGAAAAAAAATAGAAATAGACCTACCTAAGGCAAATGTATTCGACTAGTATAGCCGATCCGACCGATATCATCTTTACATACATATGGTGAAATAGTTTGACAATCATAATGGAACCACCAAGCGTACAACACATGATTGTTATTATTGTCGCAGTCTTAAGCCAATGAGCGATGGTTAATCCGGCTGGAAGCCAAACAGTTTCCTGTGAATGTTCAACCTTATAAGCACTGCCACAAACTTTACAAGAAACAGGAGCAGTCGAGCTTGAACATGATTCCATTAGCCATCGAAGTAAACAGTTATGATGTACGGCCGATACATCTCCTCGACATAAACATGGTTGAATCATTGGACCTGCTTCTGGTTTTGACAAAGCTGTTTCATAACAAATCCAACATTCTGGGATGGTGGTCGTCGTAGTAATGCTTTTAGTAGCATCGAAACGGCCACCTACTAGATATTCAGATTCGGCCACACTTTGATTGGCCAACTGGCATTTATCACTATCCACAGATTTCATTGATCGGCGATCAAATTGTGATTGTCTTCTTTTCAGGATTCTCCTTGGGTTCAAAATCCAAAGCTGTTCAGGTTGTATGCAGTTCCATAGTACACAAGGAAACCACAAAGCAACACCAAATTCAACCACTCGAAACATAACTTGATGATAATTTCTAGATAAGACGGCCACTTTATCTTTCCAAAGGAACCCAAACACTTCAGAAAGCATGAAGATGATTGTAACCAATAGTAATACGGCTTGAGAAATTAATCCCAAACGAGATTGTTGAAGCTGGGATATATCGGCGCTAATCGATTCGGATGATTCAGTTTCACGATCAGGAGCAAATGCTCCACGAACTTTGAAATATACTTCGACACCATAGATAAGAAAGAATACAACTACTACAAACATTAAGAATGCATAGATACTGTTGAATATGCTCATAAAGAAACCCTGTTGAAAAAAAAACATTTAACATAATGAATCAAGTAAATACAAAACAATAGTTACCTTTTCAGTATCATTAGGATTCGTAAAAGATATAAGAAGAAATTCTGCTAAATAAAGAGAATAACTAATGCCGTTGAATAAGATGAATCCGAAAAAGGATTTATCCAAAAAATGAGATCGTTCAACACTGGCATCCAAATGAAAAACCTTATAATTGAAAAATCAATTCTAATAAGTATTAAAATCAAACAAATAATAATAATCATACAGACCTCAGCCCAAAAACAGACCAACAATGATGATCCGCTCATTAGAATCGGGTAATAAGCAGACATTAAACTTTCAGTCCATGCTAATTGACCATTTGATGGAGAACTAAAGTAAAAACCACGAATCGCTGTTGCAATACAAATAAAAAAATAAAGTGATTTTTGAATGTTCACACGGAATGCTCTTGATATTGATCGTGGTTTTTGACGAGCAATTTCCGAATTGATACACAACATAAGCTGAATGAAAGATACGACACAAATCATATAGTATACTGTTGAAAAGGAAATGTAATATTTAAGATTTGGATGATCACACGTTCCACCACTATATTCAACCTGAATAATAATCATTTATACAAACAAACAATTCATTGACAATGGCCGATTCATTCATTAAAATTCATATTTACCTCACAGAAGCAAGTGCCATTATAACAATCACCATGACCCGAACAATTAGATCGACATGAATTATCAGAAAATGATGATAATGATAATGATGATGATGATGATGACGCCGAATTTAATTGTCTCATTGAAATTAGTGATGATGATGATGATGATGATGATGATGATGATGATGGTGATGAAGAAGATGATGACCAAAACAAAGAATGATGACGGGGTCTTAAACCATTTACGACATTTCTCGACGATATTGTTCGCCGATCTTTATTGCGAAAATTCATTGTCACCGGATTAGAAATGGTTAATTTTTTCAACGATGTTTCAATTTGATTCAATAAATCGGCTGGTGAATTTATTGCACTTGGTGATGATGCTGATTTATCATTCATCACAATCGTAGCCGATGAATAGATGGAACGTTGCGATGATGGTAATGAATCAATTATTGTATGATTGAAACTATCACTTAACACAGGTGATAACAATACTATTACTAATAGTAAACAGATTGAAACGTATCTGATATTGGAATAAATCAAAAATGAAGTATTTTCCATTATTGATGATAATTCGATCTATTTTTTTTGTAATATTATTGTTGGATGTATGATCTTTCATCAAAACAATAAAGGTTAATAATTTTTTTTTGTTGCTATAATGAAAAGTTTGATTTGTTCCAATGATTATGTAAATCTTGATAATAGATATCCATTGATAATTGGAATTGATTAGAATTTCAAGTATTCTCTACTTAAATGACGTTGAACGTCCTGAATGATTTATCAATTGATGATGAGTGAGAAAAGTAGAAAAAAAAATAATAATAAGATAATTGATGATTGTCAATAGACTTTAACCTAATCCTTAATTACTAATATCCAATTCAATAATAAGTATTTCTACATTATGATAACGTGTATGATCAAGAGGCCCAAGGTTTTTTTTATTATCAAAAATATCATCACAATACCTTGACATGATTTGTTAATCATTACATTATCATTGTACTTTATCGGTTCGAAATGAATCCATGAATTGAAAAAAAAACAAACTAAATTTACCTTGAACTTTGAAATTAAATTTTCACAACAACAACAACAACAATAACGAAAGGATTAGGGCTATTGATATAAAATGATTCAACGATAGCTATGTGGATTTCACAACAAACAAAAAGAAAAAAAATTTTTCTCACATTTATATTTTATTGATGATCATCATTTGATTAATAAGAATGTTTTTTTTAAATCATATCTAAATGAAAATATTTTGGTTTTAAATTTTTTTTTCTGTAATCAATCTATATACAAACAAAAACACACACAGGGGACATTATTATTTTTTCATTAAAGGGCAAGCATTTTCATTGAAAACATCGAGTAGATTTTATTTTATTTTTTGGTTGATTGAATAATCCGTTGTTTACAATATAAAAGAAATAGTTAGACAAAATTGTGTCTGATAATAATAAACATCCTAATATACATCCTTGGTTAACTAAATTAAATGCTTCTACGTTCAGGATATATACAAGTCAGATAATATATTTGATTGAACAATTGTTGATGATATATATAGAATGTTTATTGGAAAAAAAGAGAAAAGTAGCAGCAAGAAAAAAAAGTCCACAAATTTTTAATGATATATATTTTGAACAATGTAAATTACACAATCCATAATAGAGACAATAGCTACGACGTTTCAAAAAAAAAAAGAATAGAAATTTAGAATACCAAAATGTTTCAAAATACACACTTTGAATCATCAGACGAATTTCATTTGAAATTAAATGATCTGTACAGTGATTTTATTGTCTTCCGATAATAATGATTAGTCAATTGGTTGTTGTGGTTATCTTGTTGAATGATAATGATTCGGCATAGAAAAAATCGAATCATTTTTGATTTATCTATAGATAGATAAAAAAATATTCTTCTGGATCGATCATGTTTGGTTTTTTTTCAATTGACATTTTTATCTCAAAAAAAAATTAAAATTAAAATTTTGATAAAATCCTCTTGATACCTTTCAAGTACAACGTTACAATGCATGCTGATGGCAAAAAAAAAATTGACGATGCGTACGCGAATGTATATCAGATCGATATAAACAACATTTGATCAAGGATATCTCGTTTTTTTTTCATTCAATTGGCAATTTAAGATAAGAACCATAACCTGATAAAGATAATTTCATCGAATAAAATTCAAGTCATGATTAAACATCCTAAAAGACGTTTCGAAAAAATACTCAATTTGGCACATCGATATTTCGTTTATACATCGGTAGCATTTACATTGGTCACTACTGGATTTATTGGTGTTCGATTCTATCATCATTTTAGATTAAGACAGGAACAGAAAAGACTTCAAGCTATCGAACAGCAACAAAAACAAAATGCTGAGAATTTATTCGAAAAATTTGCTGATATCGATGATGTGCCAAAAAAGATTGCCACATCAAACTTTTAAACGGTAATATTTTAAGAAATATTGAGAATCATTGCCATTAAAACATAACGATTGTACAGATATAATAATTCTAACAGTAGCGGATCTTCATGGAAGATTTTACGCCTCAATCACATAGCCATCGCCAGTAAAACTATCGAAGAATCGTCAACATTGTACAAGGATAAATTTCGGATGGAAACTTCGGATAAACATGCTCAACCAGATCACGGTGTCAATACTATGTTTGTTGATTGTGGTAATACCAAAATCGAACTTCTCGACCCGATAACCGATTGCAAAAGTCCAATCGAAAATTTTTTAGATAAAAATCCTACAGGTGGCATTCACCATCTTTGTTTCGAAGTAGATAATCTTGATGCCGCTTGTCTTGATTTACGTCAGCGTGGTTTACGTTTATTATCGGATCGTCCGAAAATTGGTGCTCATGGCAAACCTGTTATATTCTGTCATCCAAAAGATTGTTCCGGCGTACTCATTGAATTAGAACAGGCTTAGATATTAGTCAAAAAATAAAACAAAATTGGAATGCCAACTATTTTATTTGTATCATATAATTAATCGGATAAATAATAAATTCATTAAAGTAAAATATCAAATTCATATGATAATAGGAAGCAAACGAAAGCGAATCACGATTTAATCGCAAAGAAACAGATCCAGAATGCCTTCATTGCTGGCCAAATCGAAATGATAATCATGATTCGATGCTGGTGGAGATAAACGAAGAAATGGTAAATGACAATCCGGTATGACTAAATCATCGATATCAACTTTGATTTGTACTTGAGAAAACGGTTGTCTAGTAGTGGCCATTATTGTTATTTCTTCTGGTTGATCAACTATTGAGGTTGTTTCTGATTCGGTTGAATCTTCATCTCTATTTCGACATTCAGACGTTTTTGGGAGTGATAGGATTTCATCTTTTATTTCAGTAACCAACGAGTATGATGTCGACGCAGTAATATTGGATGATGATGATGATGATGATGAGGATTTAATGGTTTTTGGTGAACTTTTCGTTGCATAAACCGGTCCACTTGACGGCGTTAAAATGCTTTGCGATTGTGAATGTTGAGCATTGTTTTCATCTTGTTCCATTTCGAATTCCATTTGTTCATCAGTATTTTCTGCTGTTTCCTGGGTTTTGATTTCATCTTTCATATTATTGAGATCTTTCGAGTCTTTGGACTGTGAATCATCGGATTGTTGATTAATATCAGTCATCGAATTACTGCTACTATTTTTGCGATCTTTTCGGCCAGCTCGAGTTGTTATCGATGATTCCTGTGTGAATTTGCTGGATGATGTGGTTCGAGCAGTTGGACAGAAAAGATGATGTTGAGCTGCTCGACGAGGCGATAGATGTCGAGATGGTAGTACTGGTGCCGATTCTTTTTCTTTTTTTCTTCGGTTCTTTGCAGCTTCCTGTTGTTTAGACGTTCGATTTGAACCTTTTCGTGTTGCTTTCGTTTTGCTATTGCTTATGATCTTGTTATTTGATGACACATCTTCAGGCTTATTTACCTCATCCATTGTCATACCAGTCTCTTCAAGTATTTTTTGTTCCAAAACCAACCGATCTTTTTCATGCACAATCGGTTGATTACGTTGAGCTTCAATTCGTTGTGATTCAATAAGCCGTTTGAGATGCGCGTATTTTTTTCGTTTATATGCTGGAATAGAATTTCCATGTTCATGATGTTGATCAAATTCATCCTTATTATCGTCATCATCAACATCATCAAAATCATCATCGAATTTCTGATTGACAATCATGACATGAGCTGGTCCATTCTCGGATTTTAAATGAATTTGATTGCATGAACCACGTTTACGAAGCATCTGAATTTGACGCAAAGATTTTTGATACTCACTATAATCATGAATGTTCTCCAATCCAAGTTGATTAAGACTGGATATATGTTCAGCCTGGGAACTATTATCATCGTTGACCTGATCATCGTTTCGTTGGTCAGATCGATCCATTGTTTCGATACGCATCTTGGCACCGGATGGTGCCTGTATGACCATCAAATTACAATCTTTTCCAAACATTCGACACAATTCATCATGTGTACAGTACATATAACGTTTGTGATTCGAATATTGTTGCTCATCCACAATGTTTATCAATGATTGTTTCGACCAACTTAGATGTTCATCAAGTTCCATTTCTTTGATGTCCAATTCGATGAGTTCATCTTTAAGTGACAAAAGACGTTCTGTTACTTCTCGTGCATTGCAACCAGGTCCACCGCCAAGCCATTGAATCGAATTCTTTGATTTCTTTTCGATCAAACCGATACCTTCCAAAACATTCGTGATATCGTAGATTCGACGTTTTTGTCGTACTTCAAGTAGATCAGCAGCCGATTTTAAATCAAGTACACCATTCTTCGATTCTTGCAACAGCGTAACAAAACGAGTGGTCAATAGACCTAATGATTTTTCATGTCTGGTCGTTGCTAGACCACATCCATTGTTTGTGTCTGAATATGACGAGCGTTGATCAAGATCGACAACCGGGAAATTTTGCATATCTTTTTTTATGTTTAAAAACGCTCGTTGAGGTGGTAACATCAGAATTGATTGTTGACCATTATTCTGATTAGTATTTGGCAATGTAGGCGATATAATCGGTGATGATGAACCAGTACTCGATACCGATATGAATGATGTAGATAGAGCTAGCGTTGATTGTTGTTCGGATTGTTGCTGATCTGGCTCAGAAATTATTTGTACATCACTCGTATCGGCCACATTATCATCGCTGGAATCCAACTGAATGGTTGGAATAAAGATATTCGATGGTTTATTCTCATATTCATCAAACTGTTTATTATTGGAAGCATCCATCTCAAGATTGATGCTAATTTCTGGTTCATGAACCATATTATCTATAGATCCGGATATTTGATTGTTCTGTTCTCTGTTAGTATCTATTTGGTTTGTAGTACATGGATCTTGTTGTTCAATTTGGTCTGTTTTTTCCCAACTTACAGCAACATTATCCGTTGAGATGGGCGATTGTTCGGTTTTAAGTTCTTCATTTGGCTGTAATTCAGTTAATACTGGAACTGTTTCGATTTGTTTGATTTCGTTAGATTGATCATTGTTTTCAATAATATTCATGACATTCGTTAATAATGATGATGATTCGGTTTCAACAATTGACAATGGTTCAATCGATGATTGTGTTTGAACAACTGTTGTTGATGGTACATCATTATCATCATCATCACCAATATTGATTAATAATGATTCGTCTACAATTAGTTCTTTATTATCATCATTATCACACATTTGGCTATCGTCCATGATTCTTGTTCAAAATAATAAATCCCTTTCAATATTACCAACAGACACATTATTATAAAAATCATTTGAGTTAATTCGCAAAATATTACCCTTTTTTTTGCAGAAATTCCAATAGCAAAATAAAATAAAAAATCAAAATAAGATGTTCGTTTTAATAGAATTGATTATCAAACTGGGCACTTCTCGCGCCGCTCACCGTTTACCGAATTTCGCTATTTTTTTTTTTAACAACCGCACACACACCATTCCAAGTTTGTTTGTTTTTTTTTGGCAGCATTATACATCAATACAAATATATAAATTTTAATGATTCCTTTTGGTAGTGGCAAACAAAACACATACATTTATAATGGGAAAAAAATTATCACACACACACACATGCAGAGAGAATACTATTCCGCTAATCCGATTCAAATAATGTAGTGGTACGTTTGGATACATTATTTTGCTACAATATCAAAATCAATGCATGCCAGTCAACAAAAAAAAAAAATCATTTGAAAATCAACTAAATCCAAAAAATTAACCTTTCATAGATGACAATCATCATCAATTTGAACGAAGAGTTATTTTGGCAGAATGAAAAAAAACCGGATATAATTTAAACGGATTCATAAACAACGAATTTGATGAAACGATGATGATGAAGGTCGTAAATTGAAATTTTTGAGAATATTTTCATGTATCGAAGGTCCATAACGAAACAAATTCGTTATGATAAATCTCCCACTTTTGATATCGTTGACAAAAAAAAAAATATGTAGGTTTCCATTCACTCGTTGTTGGTTACATATCCAAAAAAAAAACTATATTTGGAATAAATTTTTTTTGTTGATTTTGAATTGTTTTTTAAAAGATACAAAAAAGAAACCAAAAATTTTCAATTCAAATTCTCAATGACAGCTTATAGACTAGCCTTCTTTTCCTTTTTTTTTTAAAAAAAAATCTTCAATTTAAAAAAAGAAAACAAACATCTTTTAATGTCATAACTATACATCATTCATTCATTCATTCATTCACATCTTCGTTTTGTTCAGACATCAATTTTCTATTGTTCTTCACTGTATTGCAATTCACATACTTTATCATCATCATCGTCGTCCGCATCAATTCGGCCACATTAATAGGCTTTAGGTCAATACTAAGCTTTAAAATATTACCTCGAATCAAATAAACAACCATACCCAACTTATAAAGATAGACTAGGTCATTAGGGTAACGGAGAGAAAACAAACCAGAAATATGGTCAACAAGAAAAATAGATGATAATAACCTAGATGTATAGAATCTAGTTTTTATCGTTTCTGACGTAAACATATAGATACAGAAACATATAGATATATAGATACATACACATAGATATCATGTCAGTTTCAAACTTTAAAATCTTTTTTTTTTTGCAACATTTCTCTTCCACTGTCTTCTCTCTTTTATTTTATCGAAGAAATTTCTCTTTTCAAAGTTTTTTTTGCGAATAAGAAATACAATAAGGCAGAAAAAAACCTGTCCATTCCCGTTTTAATATTCATCATCAATATGTTTTTGTTGCTGTTTTGTTTAAAAAAATTTTTCGAAAAAAAACTGTGAAATCAACATTTTTGTTTTTAAAATTCATTATTTAATACAGGTCGAAATTACCGTGAATTATTTATCCATGTTTTTTTTGTTTGTATGACTAATATTACCCTCGTGACATTTGTTTTTGTCGATTTGGACACGATCATAAGAATTTTTTTTTGTTAAACATTTGAAAATCTAATTGTGTGTTCATATTGGTGATCAAGGTATAAAACTTACCATAAGGAAAAATATTTAATAAACACCTGTTGTTATTGTTGCTCATTATTGTTTGTTTGTTGGTCGCAAACATCAATTTTGAAAAAAGAAGATGTCCATCGTCCATTCATTCATTTTTTTGTTATCAAAACATTGTATTGAATAAGCAAAGAAAATGATGGACAAAAAATAACTGTAACTCAATCAATCAATCAATATGAAAAATAGGTTAATGTTGAATCAATATATTTTTTTTTGTGTTTCTTTGAATGAAAATAAAAATAACTACTGTATGATTCTGATATCGGTGTCCACCCCCTCGATCTCTCTTAATTTGCCCATCAATTTTTGTACGATCCTTCAATAAGGTTTCCTTTTCAAGTTTAAATTGAATCAACAAACTTTTGTTTTTTTTATTCGGTGGCTTTAATGACAATATTCAATATCCATATATGTACATATATCAAATTTAAATGATGATGATTGATTCATCCGTGAAACATAAGTGAAAGTGTCTATTGAAATGAATGAATGAATGAAACAAGCTTATATATTGACGCCTACCATAAATTCATTCGAAATATTGACGGCCAACCAAATGTTTCAAACAAGCTAACCAACAATATGTGAATTTTCTTTTCAAATTCATTTCCATTCGTTTCAAACGTCATCGAATTTAATCAGTTTGATTATTTTTCTATGATCTATTTCTATGGTTGCCATTTTTTGAATGAATTTGATAAATTGATTTGATTTTTCCGTGAATCCTATTTTTTTTATTATTATTATTTCTCCTATTTACCAAACATCATTTATTCAGTTGATCATTGTTTGATCATAATAAGTGAATTCATTCATGCATAAGAAAATCTATTTGGTTTTGCCCAAAAATAATTTCATGTTTGAATGTTAAATAAAAAAGTGTGATAAACAAATCTATCAAATAACTTTGAAATGATAGATATAAATTGTCAATTCATCAATAAAAAATTATCCCGGAGATTAGGATTTTTTTCTGTTATTCATTTTTGTGATAACCATTCATTTTTTCTGTGCCATCGCAACAAACAAGCTATGAATAATTTGTTGAAACACATTTGTTGTTGCTAATCATTCATTGATTGCAACGGATATTCGAAATTTGTTGGAAATTTTTTCCAAATAAATTTGTTCGTCATTTTTATTTATTACTTTCATTACTGAATTCATCGAATAACGATATTGTTTTCAGGTCCAAAATGTGGACCAATTTTGTTCTGGCAATTTTGACTTTTATGTCAATTTTTCAATCAAATTTATCGGATCCAGTTTATACGATTGTTTCTCCATCAAAACTACGTCCAAATTCTGATTATCATCTTAGTATTCAACTTGAGAATACAACACAATCAGCATCATTCGATATTAGCATCAGTGGTCCATCCACACAATCCAATTTTAATCGAATTGATAGTACTGTCACAGTTCGACCATATGAATCTAGAATTATTAATCTTGAAATTGGCGAATGGGCCAAAGGAAACTATAAATTAATTGTTAAAGGTCGAACCGATGGTGAACCAAGATATGAATTTGCTAATGAAACTGATTTGGAATTTGATTCAAAATCTTATTCGATTTTTGTACAGACGGATAAAGCCGTCTATAAACCCGGACAAATTGTTCGATTTCGTACCATCATTGTAAATCCATCATTAATACCGAATCTGGCCGGTAGTTTGGATATATTCATAAAAGTAAGTTAATTAATAATACAAATCTATTATATTTCGATATAAATTGCATGCTTGAAACAGGATCCGAAAGATAATCTAATTAAACAGTGGAAACGAATATTTACTCATCGTGGTGTTGTATCCGAACAATTTGCTCTTTCTGATCAGCCTCCTTTGGGTGATTGGACAATTAGTGTCGAAGTTGCCGGTGGACAAAAATTAGAAAAACATTTTTCTGTTGCGGAATATGTTCTTCCTACATTTTCAGTGGATGTATTGTTACCACCTTATGCCACTTACAATCGTTCAGATGTTGTGGCTACTGTGAAGGCCACATATACTTATGGCAAGCCAGTTCGTGGTGATGTTACCCTTACTGTTCAACCTTTACTTCGTCATTCATCTATTACATTTCGCCCGTTGGAACAATTTCAAACAAAAATACGACTTGGAGCGGATGGTAAAGTAGACATTCCAATTAATATAGTTCGTGATATGAATCTTAGAACCGATTTCTTCGATCGTGAAATCGAGTTCTTTGCCCTGGTCGAAGAAACGTTAACGGGCCGAAAATATAACAAATCATCCGTTCTGAAAATCTATCATAAAGAGGTCAAAGTTGAAATGATTAAAACAGCAAAAACGTTTAAGCCTGGATTGAAATATACCGCTTTCATTAAAGTTGCCTATCAAGATGACACTCCTGTAGATAACGATGGTCCGCCGGTCATTCTTAGCTATGGATATTCACATCACGAAGATGAATGGAATAATACGATCAAAAAAGTTCCACATAACGGTATTATTCAGATTGATTTTTATCCACCTAAGGAAAAGGGAAAGATTGGTGTTATTGGATTGAGTGCAGAATATCGTGGACAAACCTATTTTCTAGAATCAATCAATGTTGCACAATCACCATCAATGAATTTTATTCAGGTGATCATGAAACAAGAAAATCCAGAACATGATAATATTTTCCAAAAGAAACCATTGCGCGTTGGTGATGAAATCACATTCATCGTGAATGCAACTGAACCATTCGATAATCTTGTATATGAAGTAATGGCCAAAGGTGATCTGGTATTGGCTCGAAATATTCGATCCGGACCACCTGGACGAACAATCGAACAGATTGTCATTACAATCACTCATCGAATGACACCCAAAGCTCGTCTTCTTGTTTACTATATACGCGATGGAAATAAAGAAATCGTAGCCGATGCGTTCAATTTCAATGTAGATGGTTCATTTAAAACACCGGTATCAATTTCATCAAACGTAAATCAAACTAAACCAGGCGGTTTGGTAGACATACAAGTACGAACTAAACCATCAGCTTATGTAGGATTACTCGGTGTTGATCAAAGTGTTCTGTTACTCAAATCTGGTTTCGATATCACCCAACAAGATGTATTAAATGAATTAGAATCTTATGATTCTGGCAATCAAAATCCATTTGATTTATATCCTAGATATTGGCCATGGTCGGCGGCTACAACTGCTGCAGATATATTTTCTGATTCAGGTGTAGTCATATTGACCAACAGTCTAGTTCATCAATATGAACACAAAAGTAAGTTACCTTTATCATTGTTCACTGCATGAACAACTTTCCTTTTCTTCATGAAAATTTCCTAAAAACACATCTCTAGTATATTTCGCTATGCCATTGGCCGCAACCACTGCTTTTACAAGAAATCTAGGTAGTCCTGGAATTGCTTTTGATGACGATAATCCTGCAGAACTAGAAATGTCACCGGTATATCGAAAAGGTGCACAAATGCCAACTCGGCAGTCAAAATCTGTGATTAAATTGAGAAAAAAATTTCCCGAAACATGGATTTGGTCTAATCTGACCTCTGAGTAGGTTTCTATTCATGAATTAGTAATTCTTTGCTTTCTTGCTTTCCACTATCTTTGCTGTCTTGATTGATTGATTGTCCATTGTTGTTACTATTGTGTGTTTGCATTTGTTTTTTTTAATCCCAACACATCATCACAGGAACAGGAAAACGAATTTTTTTTGCTGCTGATGGTGGTGGTATTATTGTTAATAATCAAAGACGTGGAGGTAATGGTCATCCTCAATTGGATTTAGAACATTAAAAAAACTAAATTTTATGTGTGTAGATTTGAAACCATTAGCTGCGATTCGATTGGATGATATGATACTCGAACATCGATTACAGCCACCCGATTTTAAATTGACACCAAAATCGGAATCACGAATTGTTTTGCGTAAAACTTTTCCCGAAACTTGGATCTGGGCTAATCTCACTACCGGGTATTTTTTTCGAATCAATTTTTTTCCTATTTGCTTGTTGTTGCAATGTTTTTCATTTGTTTTTTTTTCGCTAATTTGAACTAGAATTTATTTATTTTTTTTTTTGTATTTTCTACTTTAGCAATGATGGTCTAGCAAGATATTCGGATTCGATTCCCGATACTATCACATCATGGTATGTATCAGCATTTGCAGTTGATTCAATTACTGGTCTAGGTATTGCACCTGATGCGCTTAAGGTATTATTTAATCATCTTGTACTTTTGATTTGAATAATTTCGATTCTTAATTTAATGACAGATTAATGTGTTTCGACCGTTTTTCATAAAACTTTCGTTACCTTATTCAATAATACGTGGCGAATCAGTCTCTATTCAAGCAATTGTTTTTAACTATCAAAACAAACCAATCACAGCTGAAGTTGTAATGGAAAATCAAGCTGATGAATTTGAATTTACTAACGCTGCCAACGAAATTGAATTTGCTGGCGAACAAAATGTTCGTGAAAAACGGAAATCGGTTACGATTGCTTCTTACGATGGTGTTTCGGTCAATTTTCTGATAACGCCTAAAAAATTAGGATTTATCAATATTCGTATTCGAGCCAGTGCCGATTTGATTGGCGATGCTGTTGTACAGAAATTACTTGTCAAACCTGAAGGTCAAACTCAATACTTCAACAAAGCTATGTTTATAAACGCTGTGAATCAACAAGATCGAACATTGATCAAACGAAATGTTTCAATAGAAATACCACCGAATGCCGTTCCTGGTTCAGTTCGCATTATGGTTTCAGGTATCAGTGATATATTAGGTCCAACCGTCAATCATTTGGATGATCTTCTTCGTATGCCATATGGATGTGGTGAACAGAACATGATCAATTTGGTGCCAAACATTGTCGTCACCAATTACCTTGAACGTGTCAGACGCATGACAGAAGCAATACGTGCTAAAACCAAGAATCATATTGAAACAGGCTATCAACGTGAATTAACTTATCGACGTGATGATGGTTCATTCTCGGCATTCGGTCAATCGGATAAAGCCGGTTCAACTTGGTTGACAGCGTTTGTTACTAAAACATTCATACAAGCACGACCACACATTGATGTGGACAATGCTATTATCACAAAATCGATTGAATGGTTATTGACACGACAACGAAAAGACGGAAGTTTTGCTGAATACGGTGAAGTTCACAACAAAGCACTTCAAGGCGGTTCTGCCATCAAACCTAGAGCAGCTGACGAAAGTGAAGATGCCGAAACTAATGATAATGCCGGTGCATTAACAGCTTTCGTATTGATTGCAATTCTTCACGAAACAAAATCTGATCCAATTCGCGTTCGTCATGAATCAGCTTTACAACGTGCAGCTGATTTTGTTTATTCACGTGTATCCAGTTCAACTAGTCCATATGAAGTTGCCATCGGGAACTATGCCTTGCATCTGGCCGATTCGCAACATAAAGATGTGGCTCATAAAAAAATGATGGCCATGGTTAAACAAGACCCAGATTCTTTGATGTACTGGTCGATACGATCCGATCAAGAACAGAACAAAACAAGTGATCGGTTGAAAATTGTTGCATCGGATTATCTACTCTATCCGAATGCTGTCGACATTGAAGCCACTTCATATGCTATACTTACAATGGCTTTACGATCCGAAGTTGATCAAGCTATTCCGGCACTTCGTTGGTTGATTTCAAAACAAAATTCCAACGGAGGTTTCTCTAGTACTCAGGATACCGTTATCGGATTGCAAGCATTGGGTGCCATTGCCGAACGAATCTCTACTGCCACCGTCAAAATGGCAGTGAATATCAAACATGGAAATGCTAAAGATGGTGATTTGAGCACTAATCCTGGTCCACAACAAGTCTTGTATTTTAATACGGATAATGCACTTGTACTTCAACAAATTCAATTGGATTCAGAAAAAACAGAATGGGTTCAATTAGAAGCAGCTGGATTTGGTACAGCCATTATTCAAGTATCATACCAATACAATCTAGCTGTGTCGGCGGAAAAACCGGCTTTTTTCCTAAATCCACAGAAAGATAAAACATCGACAGAAAATTATCTCCAACTTAGTATTTGTACTTAGTAAGTTTTTATTGTTGATGATTCTGGTTTCACTTGAAACTAATTTCGTTCATCATTTTATAGCTACAAGGAAGGTAATTCGACCAACATGGCTGTTATGGAAGTTGAATTACCATCAGGTTACAATGCAGATGTCGATGCATTGCCCGCAGCTACTCGAGCTAAAGAAGTGAAACGTGTTGATACAGCAAATAATGATGGCACTGTCATTGTTTATTTTGATAGGGTAAGTGATCCAGTAATTTGATCAATTATATCGGTCGTTCATTTCTGATCCTATCCTACATATTAGGTTACGCGTGATGAACTATGCATTACTGTACCAGCACATCGAACTCATCATGTTGCAAATAATAAACCAGTTCCGGTTACTATCTATGATTATTATGATCGTTCCAAATTATCAAGAATATTCTATGAACCAACTCTAGTGACGGTAAATGAATTGGCTGCCGGTGAATCTGTTTCCTCTTTTTCGACAACTACTCCTCTGTCCACTATTTCTGAATGAATTTTTTTCCAACAATGCCAACGTTGCGCATTTATTTTTCAACTTTCTGCATGATTCATTTTCGTTTCCTTCAATTTGGAACTTATTTTCTCTATTAGCTTTTAGACATTCTATCTATCGTTTTTTTCACATTTCTTTCTTCTCTATCAAAATAAATGAAACCAAATTAATCGAAATATTATATTTGACAGTTTTGTGATATTTGTCCACAAAATGAAATCGAATGTCGGGCTCGTTGCAGTCAGCGTCAAAGTCAACGACAACAACGACAACGTAATGATGAATACAGCAGGTCAGGTACTACTTCGTTTGATCGTTATGGTGAACGGGAATGGGAAGATGGCACAAATCATTCTTCAAATCCAATTCGATCAGCTATCCTCATCAATGTTATCCTTATAACATTTACTACGATCTTCAATTTCATTTACTTATAAGCCAATCGTCTAAAGATGATCCTGTTTGTCAACTGAATCTGGTCATTTTTCATTCTCTCACTCACTCCCTCTCATCATTTAATTTTAAATAATATAAAAATTTTTATTATTATTAATTTGTATTCGAATTCAAAAACAAATAAACAAACAAATATTATGATTCGTTTACTAAATTATATTCATCTTCTTCCAATGCATCTTTGCATGGCATTGATTCTAACAATTCTTTCTGTTCATCTAAAAGTATATGACGTGGTTTTCGATTCCAATTCAATCGTAATGTATGACCTTTATGGTGAAGCAGACATCTTACGTTAACCGTTTCACGATTATTGATTGTAACTGTTACGGCAAAATCTTTGCCCTGTTTACCTTCAATATCTGGTCCATTGATCGGAGTATCAGGTAATCGAATACATTCTTCAGGAACCAAATAACCTGCAGCTCGTAATCCTATTCTAACATGACATGGCTTCAATGTCCATGGATGTTCATCATTCATAACAACAATTATAACATCATTCGCTAATTTTTTCAATGTTGGTCCAACGAATGCTGACGAAGGTCCAACACGATCTTTCGAACCAGCTTCGATCAGTTGCTTAAATTTATTCAAATTATACGGTGAAGCATACACAGCTCGATTTGAACTTAACAATGAAAAACGGCCATAATCACGCTCCACTTCAACTATATCACCAGGTACACCGATTTCATCGACAGTTTCTAATAATATAAGTTTTAATTTTGATTCTTCAATTTTTTCACTATCTTCAACTTCTTCGTAGATGAAATCGGCCACCGGTCTAGGTTCACGAAAATGTGGTCGATCTTTCAAAAATGGCCCGACAATCAGCGGACTGATCAACGATGGTTGAGAGGGAAGACGAACCTTACGTTTTAAGATGACCACAGATCTTCGAGAAACTTGATTGCATGAACATTTTATAAGTAAATTAGTTCCAAGATGCGGGATTAATTGATGGAACATGTTGACAATGATATCATGTGGTTAATTATCACAAATGTGTTTGATGAATACGTTCTACGTGAACGGTGCAGTACATGTTTTCGTAAAAAATTTCAGTCGGTCTGTCCAACTGCAGACATTTTCTCCTTTTCTTTTTGTTTTCATTCGTTTTGACCATCGTATTTGAGCCGAGTGTTTTCATTTGTAAATAACATTGTGCGCTTGCTTATCTTGATTAAGATTGTTTTTCATGGCTAAAAATATCACTACGAATGCGAAAGAATCATCGGCCAACACTTCAATTCGAACTAATTCAGATCAGTCATTTGCATCAAGCAGTAAACAAAACGTAAAACGTGCCGTTGCCAAACGTATCATTTTGAATCCATCTTCCGATGCAACATTCACTGATCAATCTAATTCAAAATGTCAGCAAAATTGTCGAACGAAAAAATCAACAAGGTCAAATCAATCTTCATCAGTGACCAATGGTCATAGAATAATCTCCTACATGGAAGAAATTCGTCGAATGATGCACGCTTTCGGCGATGTACGTCAGCCATTAATCGAATCGGCTCGTATGATCGAATCAATTGTTCGCCATCAGATGACCATGCTTTTGTTGGAAGCTCAACGTGTAGCCCAAATGCGTCATTCACAGTCATCGTCGACGACAAACACATCTCGAACACATATCAGTGTTGAAGATTTTATTTTTCTTCTCAAACATGATCGACATCGTTTGGCCAAATTGATTCGATATTTGAAATTCAAAGATATGAAACTTAAAGTATTATCATCTTCATTGGTAGATAGCAAGGAAAAATCAACAAAACAATCGAAAATTTCCAAATCACAAATGGAATCCTTATATAACGATGTCAAAAGTGAATTACAGGCCGATGATTCTGACGAATGGAATTGCCTGCCCAACGGTCAAGGCAATGTTTGTGATGGCGAAAGCAAATCATCAAGTTCATTCGAAACATCATCATCCACCTTAGTAAACAATATACCCATACATCAGACAAATGCATCTACCAAACGAGTTAAATCTTGTCAGGAAATTCTTCGATCAGTTATTCAGACACCACAAAATTGTTGCGAAATGGAACGATTATTGTATCATCATCCCGATGTCGCCATTGATCTGATTGATGATTATACTTTTGCTCGCAATCGTCGACTTAGTGAATTTACTGAACATATGTCCGTCAAAGAATACCTTTACTATCAATCATGTCGATCGGTAACATTTTTTGGTTCGTCAACTGGTTCACAAACGATATCAAATTCAATGTTCCAGAAATTTCAGGACTGGATACTTGGTTCATTTGACGAGGTTGATCGACTGGAATTGAAGCCCAATTCACTTGGATGGGAAATTGTACAATATTTTGCTCACGAAACTGTTGCTATTCTAGTCGAATTGGCTTTGATGGTTCGTCATGATCAAAACCGTCGTGTTTCCAGGCCAGGTATCGATGGCGGTCGTCCACTTTATCCTACAACAATCGAATCACAAGCAATGTCCACAAAACGAATACGGCGAGAATTATCAATGGAATCAAGATCAACAGATTCGGCTGCTAAAGTATCCAAATGTGATCCAATGATGAATCAGATTAATTCTTTTCATTCAATCTCGACTAACAATTTGAATGGTTTGCAAAAGTCAAAATCCAACGAACAATTCGTAGCAGACATTTTGCGTCGAACATCTGAAAAGGTAATGGCTTTTCAAACGGCCTCTACATCGACAAACAACGCGTCAACAAATACTGATATTCAATCCTTACCTCATCAAAAAATGAAGAATCTTTTTGGCGCCATAACTCCAGAACAAATATTAGAAGCAATGCGTAGATTCGAATCCGGCTCAAATGTTTTTAATCGTTTTCAACGTTGTCATGGCTGGTTGTTTGCACAAAATCGTCGTAACCGAATACTATGTTTACAATGTTAGTCAAGCTCTACAAATAACTAACGTTTTTTTTATTTCATCAACCGATTCCTGTGATATCGATCAACAAATTTCATAAATCATCAACACCAAAAAAAAACATTATTTATTTAACCATTTTATCATTTATTCATTAATGACTGAATGTTTATTCGATTTTGTGAATTCATTTGTTTTTCAATTATTAAATTTAATTAAATTAATAAATTTGGTTCTACAATATAAATTAAACTGATTTTGCTTGTGAATATTGTAGTTGTTTAGATTGATTAGAGAATGGGCCGACGTCGTTGTAGTCATGATCGTAGTCGCCATCGTAGTAAATCAAGATCTTCCTCCCGTTTAGATGAAACAGATTCTCCTCATGGATATGTTTTATATTATATCGATCTATTACGATATCTTCTATATATTTCGGCATTCTTAATTCTTTTGAATTCATTTCAATTGTATGCCGATGATTTTCTCGGAGTATATCGCAAAAACAAAAAATCGTCCGTACCAACTTCAACATTTTTCTTTCTTTCCGGTAGTTTAATCGCTGTCAGTATTATCTATTCGTTTCGATACGATGGTCTCGTCTATAAACTATTCATATTCAACTGTATCATTCTATCCATATTGTTTGGACGATGGATTTGTGCACCGAGTTACTCTGGCGAAAGTTTATTTCGTTTGGTGCCCTATTATTCGGCTTTTATCATCTCACTTATCATAATTCTAATGGTTATGTTCCGATTGAACGATCTGACTGTTTGTCCGGGTCGACGACAAAAACCAATCAAGCATTGTCATAGCCATAAGAATAATGATTTATCTGACGATAATAAAACCAGCCACAGACATTTTCACCGTCATCATCATCACCGTCGTAGTTGTCGTTCGAAAAAAAGTGAACGAAATTCTAGACGGAAAAGTAGGGAAACATCATCATCTCCGGATTTGACAAAAGTAACTATGCCGAGCGAAACAAACACATCTAATGAAACCAGCGATAAAATAACAGTTGAAACACAAACCTCAGAAAAAAATTGAATAATTTTTTTTTTAATTTGCAACAGTTAAAAAATAATTGACAAAAAAACTAATATTGATCGTGAATAAAGTCATAAATAGAACAGTGTGTATAACAATGTGCAGTGAGTCAGCACCAAAGACTAGGTCAAAAAATAAAATTATCATTATCAAAAAAAAGTTAACCCTTTTTTGCATGATAATTTCATCGTGTTATACGATATAATCGATACGATAATAATTGCATTGGCCCGATATTAATTGTTTGATTTAACGGAACGGTTTGATTCGAATGATGAAACCAAGACATTCCATTCATTAGCTCGATCTTTGGCTCTAAACGTTCAACAATTTCTTCGGACAAATACTTTGATAAATTGACCGTATAAGTAGAATTAGACGTTTGAAGGCATTTAGAATCACAAGATAAAGCTGTACGATGTAACCAAAGACTAAATTGACGATATCGAGAGATTGATCGTCTTAAATTTAACAAATGTAAATCACATGGTAATGAGGATTGTAATAATTTAAGTTTTGATGAAGAAATCTTGTTTATCGGTGGCCGATCATCGTCGATTTGCTTGGTAGTCAAACCTATAATCGGATTCAATAATGTCTGCGATTCAAACATCATTCCACTCGTCAACGTTGGACTTGAATTTGTCTTAATTGTTGTTGGTTCCAACATTAACCGAAATATTTCGCGAGTTTGACGATTGTCAAGAACGCCTTGATTCAAACCACGAAAATCATCTTGCATTAAACGACGATCCAGGAATATTTCCATTGTTGATCTACGTAGACTTGTCACACCCAAGGGTTGGCCACTCATAGCAGTGAATCGATGTTCATTATCTTCAATCCAAGCGATCGTTGTAAGCGGGTAAACATTACCTTGTAATGGTATTTTTGCATAACGCTTTCGCGCAATCATTTGTAATCCATTTAAATCGGTATAAAATCGATCACCATTATCGATTTGAGGTATTTCGAATCGAATCAACAATTCACGATTAGCTCCTTGTTTACCTTGCAGATGAAATTCGGTTTGCATTTCAACTGTTGGTCGTCCACGATATAAACTAAATCGAATATGCACAGGATATGGTTCCTCAATCATCCATTCGTAACGAGATTCGAGGTTTCCTATTGTAACTCGAATCTTTGGCTTATTCGTCCATTCAAGTGGAACTGGATTTTGATCATCTGGCAAAAATATGTAAGCACCGGATTTTTGAACATTTTTTCCACCAGATTTGGTACCAAAAGTCAATATCGTCATTTTTACATCAATAGATATCCATGATTTTGTCTGAAAATTATAATAGCTCCAAGATTTCAATAGACCGTTCATTGATGTTGAATCGAAAGTCAAACGGATTAGTTCGTTTTCGATGGTCGTATTGGGAGCCGATGATATGAGTGACAGAACGTGATAATCGAATGGTTTTTTCGCTACCATCGAATCTCGATGAGAATTATAAAGTGTAACGAAGCTTTCATGTTTTTCATGATGTCGATAGCTACCACTATCAACCGGTGAACATCGGCAATGACCGAAACAATATTGTCGAAGTGAAATAGGTCCAAGTTTAGGTTGAAAACAAATTTCACGACGTTTTTCTAATGGTTCGCTGGATGGATGCAAATCTCGCCATTGATGATTGATTTGTATGATTTTGATTGAAACATCAGGATTCGAACTATCAACATCGTTTGATGTTAAACACCAATCGGGCATGCTAAAATTGTCAGTAGTCCAATGGATATCGAAACAGAATACCTGAGTGTCAAGCGTCCAGCCCAGACTATTATACAAGATAAAATACCTATGAATCAATCAAAAAAAATTAGAATAATCAATCATAATGATCATAATTTATAATTACTTTCGTGTCTCCGGATTTAGAAGAAATGAATGTTTTCGAATAGGAGACTGGATATTCACAAAAGTGTGCATGAATTCCAATTCAGGGATCGAATGATTTGTTATCATCGATAAAGATGATGTAGCTACCTTTTGTAAAATTTGAAATGATCGCAACATTCTATTGGCATAATCAACGACAACAGAATCTTTGGCAGTTCCAGTAATACCGTCATGATGCTGGAATAATGCTAGATTTTGTCTGGCGAATGTCAATTCATATGTCAAATGCTCGAATGGATCATGATTAATGGTTACATTGTTATTGAGAATGATGTTGGCCATGGAAAAAAGAATTTCGACAGCTCTTGAATGACTAGCAAGTATGCGTTCGAAACGTTTGTAAAATGGTTTTGAAGTATAATAACCACTCCAATAATGATCATCACGATCAGCATAAGTAAAAAAATCGCCCACTAATGTCGGAAACTGCTCCGTTTGAGATAATTGTCCATCATTAGTTAAAATTGAATCGAAATAATCGTTCAATGTGGCAAATTTAATCTGTTTGTAAATGATAATAATGACAATAAATACGAACATCTCACATTTGGCAACAAACCTCGACATTGAATTCCGATCGTGAATTCAAAAAATGCATTATACGGCGATAATTATCGTATTGATTTCGCCATTCTTTGATGTCATCATACCGAAAATCATCACCAAGTGGAACTAACAAAGAATTAGTTCGATACAATAAAGATTTCTTTCGATATTGATCTAACAATGTCTTAGCCCTATAACAAAATTACAGAAATTATTTTAAATTTAAAAAATGAATCGACCTTTTACCTTTCTTCTACATTAGCATCAGTAATAATTTGAGGATTGATTTTCCAAGGGCACTTTGGCTTAGCCAATCGTTTGAAATCAAATTGACAACAGACTTTCGGATCCGGACCACATGTGTGCGGAATGTCATACGAATAAAATGGTTCAACATGACAAACGATGTCTCCTTCATCATTAGATGTCGTGCTGGTTTGCTCCCAATATTGACGCCATCGAAATTCGAGTTGATGATTATGTGCTAGGTGTTTTTTGATCGAATAATGAACTCGTTGAACGACCATTGCTCGAAATCCCATCAATTTCAGCAAGTATGCCATCGTTGGTGACATTCCAAACGGATCAATTGCCCAGCCATGTTTTGGTCTCCATGTTTGGTGTTCACTATCGATATTATTTTCAAGCCATTCATGACCTTCAATCATTTGATGTAAGATTGACCAATAATGAGTATTGGCTTCATCGTTCATCACCCATCCACCGGTGACTATTTCAAAACGTTTTTCAATTATCAATCTACGTAACATTTCTCTGTGTGCATCGTTTGTCGTTTCCCACCAAGCCGATAGATAACTTGTTTCGGCCCATATAAATCGCATATCAGGATGTTGAGTCATAAATTCGACAGCATTAGTTAAAATATGTTGAGTTTGTTTTGAAAAATAAACATCAAATGTTTTGATCCAGCCAGGATCATTATGACTATGTGGTACAATGAACACTTTTAATTTCGGTTTCGGTTTTTGAAAATCTAGTTCTTCAATCTCTAATGGCCAGCCTTGTTTCCAAACACCACCATCAACATTATCGAATGGCATTTGTTCGTAAACTTGATGCATATCAATATCTGGAAAGAATTGTGCTTGAGAGGTAACTGATGGACAAATTTGTTTTTGATTGAAAACATCTTCAACAGAAATTTGGCTTTTTCGGAAAAAATCAATCAATTTATTTTGTTTATTATAAGTGGTGTTTGATCCGATCGTAATCACAATACTGTTACGAATTGAGTGCAATATTTCCCGATTCTCTTTCAAACTCATTTCAATTCGACGTAATTGTTCATTGATCTGTGCAGCTCGAATACGATGCGATGGATGTTCCGATATTGAACTTAATTCTTCGATGTAACGAATATATTCATTTTTTGTAGTCGATAAATCGGATGTTTTCGAAGACAAAGATGTATTGGATGATTGTATTAATACATTGAATTCACTGAACAAAAATACAATGATGAATAATATGATCAGGCAGACTATAATAAAATTAGACCATGATAATGATTGAAGAAGAATGAATCTTCGAAATCGTCGATAAAACCATTTCGAAATTGAACGATGTGATAATGATGATGGTTGATGATGATGATTATATGGTTGGGAAATTAGCGAGACATGAACATCAGCTTCCGCATCTTTTATCATTTTTTTTCCTTTTATCGCCCGCTATCAACAATGCACAATGAATGCGAAAAAAGCCAAAGAAATTGTGCAAACATACATCAACATTTATATTACATGTAACAAAACTTGAGTATACGGATTGTTCTAAAAATCGAAAACGATAATTTTAACCAAAATGAGGGTGAGTTATATTATGTTATCAAGCAAAATCAAAATCAAATAGCGAATCGACTTTAAATTGTTTTCGGATTAAAAAAAACAAGATTTACAAAAATATCAATTATGTATGTATAATCAGTAGCTCTAATTTGGTCATACCTTTAAAAATCTCGATATCTCTATAATAAATAGTAATAGATAATTTATTGCAAAAACAGAGCTAAACTTTTTATAACCTTATCAAACCTTATTATCGGTGTTCATGAAAAATGTGATCTAGTTTGTAAAAGGGAAGCATTTTCTTTATTATCATATCAATATAGGTTGATAAAATTAACCGTTTCTATGGGTGACATCATCAGATTGTTTCATAAATTCACGCCCGATAATAATTATCTAATTGATATAATTCTGTATAAAAATTATTCATTCAAATTCATGCTCACCAAACCGAACGCCGAACAGATTACAAGGATTTATGATTCATTTCATACAAATTGGAATTTTATATGATTGATTACTTACCTATATTCAAGTTATTGTCTATTGCAAGTTTGCATTTCATCCAACACTATTCAATTCCATCATCATTATTTTATTGGTCGAAATGAATATGCAAACAAACAACAGAAAAAATACGGTTGCTATTAGAATTTTGGAAAATTTTTAATGGCACAAAAACGCATATTTATTAGATCGTAAATCTTACATTTCTCATTTCAAATCTGATCATCAAGGTAATGATGATGATCATCATTGAAAATAAAATAAACAAGATTTAATTCGAACGTAAACATCATCGTATAAATCGATCACTAATATCCGATAATATACTTACAATGTACTTACACTCGCTATCAGATAATTTTTTTTTGCTACAGGTTATATAACGAAAAAAAAATAAAACAAATTATAAAGCACATGTCATTTTTTTCATTAAAAAAAATTTTATGGGAAAAACTATGACTGAGTTTTTAGATCCAATTTTATTCTCAAGTAAAGGTAAAGGAGTTTATTGACATAATTATTTAATCATATTAGCTATTTTTGTTTTTAAATCAAATATTTACAGAGAAACAATATCTTTATAATGATTTAATATTCTGTTTGAAATTTGCCGATGATTTACTTGAAAAAGCTAAAGTTATTGCATCTTGTAATGATAAAATTCCAGATGATATTCAACAATGGCTAACAAAACATGAAGCACATGAAGAAAAAATACAAAAAATTTTATATAACGCTCAAGAAGAATGGCGATCAATATTGCCCATTGTTCCATGTCTGATGGATCGATATCTTCAAACATTACAATTAAGCAAACCAAAAGAAACAATTTTCGATATGACCATGGATATTTTACGTTCACTTTCTGTTTGTATCAATCCAAAACGATTATCAAGATATTGGCCTACTGATGTTAAGTGGCTTCATCCCGTTATCGAATGGACTGAACAATATCTGAACGATCGTTATGAACCGAGTCTTCATTTCTCATCAGCTAATGTTCTCATCTTATGGCTAGCATCAGCAATCAAAACTCCTTTCGATCTATCAAGATTCGATACGAGTAAATCTGAAGAAGAAAAAACCATTTTCAGAGTAGAAAGAATCATTTTGCAAAACGTTAAAAATCATTCTCTTTTTCCAGTATTACATCTTCTTGCCGGTTCATTCTATGCCCGTCGTGATTGCCATAATTGTTTGAAAGATTTTATCACCAATCTATTATTGATCCTTCGTTCGACAGATTTGATTTATTCAAAATTATGTACACTCAGAATATTGGCAACGTTGTTAAAATCAGTGGATCGTAGCCAAATGTTATTGTATGTTGATCAAATTGTTGCTACAATCGTCGAATCAATCGATCACGATCATGAACAATTTGTCAAACTTTCCATCAAAATTTGTGGCCGTTCAATATTGGTTCATCTTAAACCTTCTTCCGAATTAAAATGGCGATATAAATGCGGAACTCGTGTTATACAGGAATCGCCCAACAATGCAATGAAATCATCAATTGAAGGCGAGAATATTGTTGAGGAAATGGATGAATTTGACCAAGATCTTCCCGATTATTTTGAAAATCTCATTCAACTAATGCTTAAAAATTTAGTTTATAAATCAATTGCTGTTCGATTTTCATCTGCCAAATATCTATCCACGATTAGCAGTCGTCTACGTGCAGAATTTTCCGAACAAATTGTCCAACATATCCTAGAAAATTGTCAATCCAACAGTGAAGATCATTATTGGCATGGCTCATGTTTGGCATTGGCTGAATTTGTTCGACGTGGTCTTGTATCAATTGATTCAATGTTGACAGAAATAATTCGTGTGGTGGATGATGCTTTGTTTTACGAACAAATCAAAGGATCGTTTGTTGCTGGCTCGAATGTCCGTGATGCAGCTTGTTATATTTGTTGGTCGATGGCACGAGCTTATGACGGCAAATCAATCGCCCAGTTTGTTTCACATCTTGCACCAAACCTATTAAACGTAGCTTGTTTTGATCCACAAGTAAATTGTCGTCGAGCCGCTTCAGCTGTCATCCAAGAACTAGCCGGTAGAACTCAACAGTTTCCCCATTGGATTGATGTGATACCGAAAACAGAGTTTCATGCTCTCAGTCAAATTGAACATACTTACCTGGAAATCGGTTTCCACTTTGCCATTACTTATGACGAATTTCGTCCTACTATTGTTGATAACCTTTTGTCACAAAAATGCATTCATTGGGATCCTGTCATTCGACGTTTGGCTTCAAAAACTGTGGCAAAAATTGCAAATCATTGTCCATTTTATGGCCAGTATTATTATGATAAATTCTCACAACATTTGGATAAAATGATTCATTTGAATTTGAACCAGCAACATGGTCTAATGTTGACCGCTTCATATTTGTTAAGTGCCGATGGATCGCTACAGAAACAACCTCAAGTAATTGAACAATTTCTGAATAAATTTTCTCAACAATTTCATTTGCTTCATCAATCAGGATCATCATTCGGCAACAATTTAATTCGTGAATCTCTTCTCATCTTTGTAGCAAAAGCTATTCCGTTTTTAGTTGAAAAAGATTTGTCTGAAATTGATCAATTTCTATTCGATTCTATTAAAACAATCGATTCGAATGAATTAATTCGATCGGCTGCGGTAGATGCTACTTGTAGCTTTATGCATAATGTACCAATTGATTTGAGCTGTCAGTTTTTGCGAAAATTAATAACTATGGCCAAACCTAATTGTGATAATTTTACTATGTCTACTTTGGCAAAATTTTTCACTCGCTACTTCAGTTCAAATAATGTTGATTCTCTTCCAGAAATGGCCAAAACAGTTATTGAGATTATTGATGCTCTCGTTAAATTTCAAGAATATTGGTTTGAAAATGAAATTCGCCGTCCAGAAACAATAGCTGATGTTGCCGAATGTTTATTGCAAATTACATCTCATCATTATGAAAAATTGCTTCAACATGACCTTGAATGTTTACTTAGTGTTCAAAAAATTCTATTGAAATGTTTCGATGATCATACAATAACGAATAAAGGTGACACTGGTCTCATCGTCCGACGAGCTTGTATTCATTCCTGTTTAGATTATGTTCACCGTATAGATTCCGATCAGTTATTGCTTTTTATTCAATTGATTTCATCTGAAGCAGCATCATATCGAGGTTATACGTTCAGACTTTCAATGCAGAAATTGGTTACGATTTTTCAATTCATTTCCAATGAATCGCGACATCATAATTTGTATCAAATTTTAGCCCTTGAATCTAATTCAAACCTGAGATTAGATATTGATGATTCAATTGAAGATTCACAACTTTTTCAGAAAATACTGCATTTATTTGATTGTGATAAACTTGTCATTGATTTGTGGCGTGGATTCGTATTGATTTTAGCCGATCCCAACCTGGATCGTCAATGCAAATCTATTATCGATTACATCAAGGATTGTGAATATGAAAAACGTGAGAAATTGCTTGAACAATTTTTGTTAATGGCTGAGGCTAATGCTCGTTGCAATCGTTTATCAATACCATTATTAATTTCGACAAACACAATTCTCACGCGACTTGAAACTTGTGGTGAATTTCAGTCAAATGCGGTTAAATTTGCATGGAAAGCTACTGAAAAGAGTGCAATTCCAAAAAAATATCTTCTTGCATGTGATATATTTTGTACCTTATTAGTGCTTGGTCAAATAAATTTGGTTCAAGGATATCTTTACGTATTGTTGGGACATCGATTAGTTCCAAGAATTCGTTCATACACCGCTGCTCAAATGTATGCAGCAATATTATCGCTCGACATTGATGAGCCGGAAAAATTGGCCGAAATCGGCGAAATTTTACTACAAACCGATTGGCTTGAATTGAATGAAGCAAAACAAGAACGAGATAAAATACGTAGTTTGATAAAAAATTTACCTTCATCTTGTTGAATGTGATTTAAATGAGCTGATGTTTTTTTTCCCGTGAACATCTGGCGTAATGATCAATATCCTTGATGATTAGTTATCCTAATAATTAGTTTGGCAAATATTTCACAGTTGATTGGTGGTGGTAATTAATCAATTCAATGTCCTCGTTTATCGATAATATGTGCATGGCTGTGATTGCTTCATCCCAGTTTCTATCATCAGATTTACCTATCGATCTCTTTCGATGCGTATCGATTTTTCTACCAAATTATAATCCAATATTATGATCAAATCTGGAGGTCATTTGATTGATGTTCTGGTCATTATTTTTTGTCGTAATTTTATTATAAACCTCACATCACTGTGACAAAGATGATTTGCAATGTTTTTTCTTTTCTTTTTTTTTGTTCTCAACCATTAGCCTTCAAAGTACAGGCATATAAAAACAATGTCCTCCGATCACACAAGAGATACAATCAATATTTTGTATTCGAATAAAGTGCCTCGACATTATTCAAACCAAAAATAAAACAACTAATCAAAAAAAATGTCTTCCAAGTTGGTTAGTTATAAAAAAACTCATTCAATATAAGTGTTACAAGAATAACCCTTCGTCTTTTGTTTTACAGGTAATATTTGTTATTTGTTTAATTCTTTACACCACTATGGTAGTGATAGCCATTCCTTATCAAAGTGGTTATGGTGGATTTGGCCTTGGTGGTGGTTACAGATATTCTCGATATTCTCATCCAATTTATTATAAATCTGTTCCAACACCATACTACAGTTCATATTCACCTAAATATCATCCTCGATATTATTCAAAACTATCATATTATCCAACATATTATGATCATTATGGTTATGATCAAAAACATGGAAATGGATATGGTAAAATATATGGAGGATTAATTGGTGGATATTATCGTTGACCGATTAATTATTATACATTTCGAAATATTAACTCAATTATTGCTCATTTTGATTTTTTTTTCAATTTAAATAAATTTTTTTTTTAATTTTTCATTTTGTTGTGTTTAAAGTAAAATTCAATGATCTAGGTGTCATGAAACGATCGACCATTTCGTCGGTAATTTCTTTTCTTGCTTGTTGATGCTTAATCACTAGATCCTGTAGTACGGTTATTATTTCTTTTTTAATCTCTCCAGTCAACATTTGTCCCGAACTATAATCGCGATGAATTTGTTCGAGACGATCATCATCATCAAGAAAATATCGTAGATATTGATAAGAAACATCAACATCACAATTCCCACCTTTTTCACGATGTTCTTCGATAGTCCCACCGCCGCCACTGAATGCATATTTGTTAATTTTGTTTTTGATCTGATTGGCTGAATCAAGGAGGAAAATTGAATTATTATCATCGGATGCCGACATTTTTGTCATCGCACCACCCAATGCTGGCAAAAATGTCGAATGTAATAATGATGGTTTTGGATATTTCAGTTTAGGAGCTACATCACGAGTCATTCGAAAATATGGATCTTGATCAATCGCGCAAGGAATCAGACACAATTGACATTTAGAACTAGTGCCAAATATCTGTGGAAATGATGTCGAAAATGACGGAGCAGCTTGTATAGCTGGAAAGGCAATTTTTCCAATGCAATCCGAATCACCAAATCCAAATATTCCTTTCACCTGATTGAATGTGACTAATCGTTGAATTTTCAGAATATTCTCGTAAAATGCTTGAGATTTACTAGAAACAGTTAAAAACAATTGAGTTCAACAACAATTAAATAACATTGTCATTACTTACGAAATATAATCGGTATCAGTAAAAATGAATGTTTTTTCCACATCGAAACCACATGCAATAATGTCTTTGATATTTTCGCGTGCGCACCTTTTTATAGCATCCAATTTCAAACCGCGCCATAAATATTTTTCATCATCTGTCAACTGGATGACCAATGGAACATCGAATGTATCCTGCAGCCATTTTGTGAAAATGAATGGAATCAAGTGCCCAACATGTAATGATGCTGATGATGGTCCACGCCCAGTGTACAAGAAAAATTTTTCGCCTTTCTCAATTTTATTCAATATCGGCTCTATATCTCGATGAGAGAAAAATATTCCACGACGAAGAAAACGATGTAACTTAGCGCCTGCTGGTAATGCAGCTTCAAATCTTTTCAGTAAATCATCGGTAACCCTTGCAGAACCAAAACGAGCTTATTTTTCAATTAAAACAATGAAATAATAAAAAGGTTGCTATAAAAACAAACCAATAAGTTTATCATAGTCTGGTCCAGATTGACTAGAACAGGTTACAGTCCATGGATCGACAAAGTCTTCATCCTGCTTGCATTGATCTTCAGTCGAATCTGGTAACTGTAATAATTTTTCAGTTAGGCTACCCATTTTTTGAATTCTTTAAATACAATTTTAAAAAAATACGGATAAAACAGCATTAATATTTGCCTTGTAAAAATACCAGAATCGAACCACGTTGTTCATTCGCATTAATGTTAGGGTGTTCCGATTGCTGTCCAAATAGTCGTCATTGTATGACGAGTTATATAACTTTATTAAATAAAGAATCAGAATGTTCCTTGTATTATTCTGTATGGATGAGCCATAAGCCGAATAATCCAATAACTTGTATTTATCAAACACAATTCGATTGGCTTTTGTTCTTTAGTCCATTTTTTAAAAAGTCAATTTAAAAGTAGTTAATAAAAAATTATTCCATGAATTCATAATCATGTCTACTAATGTCATAAATCAATAGCTATTATTCGCATTTACTTTAATCAAAACAGAATTATTTCCATTCGAAATCAATTGTAACCGAAAACAAATATGAATCCAATATCGTGTCTTATTAATCGAATAATGATTACGGTTTTCAAATGGAAAAATGTTCATTGCACAATGCCAATTGGCTTTTGGTTAATCTTTTTGGGCCCTTTTCAACAATCATTATTATGGTCAAATATTCAATCGGTTCATGCAAGTCGAGTGATTGAAATGAATGATCGACTTGTTGAAGTTTATCCCAATGATAAACGATCATTTTTGATCAAATTTTATGCTCCTTGGTGTCATCATTGTCAAGATTTGGGTGAGTTTTTTTTTGATTTTCCATAACGATATATAGCGTCGTCTAGCGGCCAAGTCATTTTCCTGTGCCTGTATTTTGTCGCATGGCACGTGTTTTTTAAACTTTTTGTAATTCATGTTTCAATCGAATTACAGAGCCAGTATGGGCCCAAGTTGCCCAACAGTTGCACAATTTGGATGCCAATATTGTGGTGGGTCGTGTAGATTGTACCAAATACTTAACAGCAGCTAGTCATTTTACAATTCGTGGCTTTCCTACCATTTTGTATATCAATTCCCAAAAGCAAATTGAATTCAAAGGTGAAAGAACCCGCGATGATATAATTGATTTTGCATTACGCGTACATGGACCACCGATCCGGTATTTGTCCAGTTGTGATCAACTTAATGATCTTGTTCAGGATGGTCGTCGTGTAATTTTTATTAATTTTGGTCCTGAAGCTGATGGTAATTTTACACGATTGGCAGCCAAATTTCAACCACATGATTGGTTTTTCCGATCATTAATGTTATGCCAGGATTTTCAACCGGGAATTTATGCATTAAAATCAAAAAATGTTTATGCCAAATTCGGTATGTTATTTTCATTCATAACGAATTTTAAAATAATCATTCTAAAAATTTAAAAGATTATCAAACAAATGGTGATCTTGCCGCTTGGATACGGCGACATCGATTTCCTCATTTTACTCGTTTCACCAGTACAAATTTACACATGGCCTTGAGTAGTCGTAAGTATTTTTCGTAATATAATTATAACAATTTGCTGTGTATTATCATGATGAACACAACTTATCCCGAAACTGAGCCGATTCATGATTGATCATTTTATTCGAGCTTTTTAACACTGATCTTTGTCAATTTTTATCTTTATAATCGATTCATATTGTCACCATTGTTGATTGTAATTCTATTCTATATATCTCATTACAGATAAATTATTAGCCATATCAATTGTGGAAGAACATCGATCTAATGGTAAATTAATTGGTCAGAAAAATGTAGCATTCAAAAATATAATGGAATCAATTGCGAATGAATATTCGAATAAAGAAGATCATTTTCTTTTTGGCTATTCATCCGATTTGATTACAATGAATTCATTGGCTATTCGTACCATACATCCAATACCTAATCTTTTGATATTAAATTCAACAACATTAAAATATTATTTGTTAAGTGATAATTTTGAAGAAATTGGCGACACTTATCAAACAATTCGTGCAAACATTTTGAAATTTTTAGATCAAATCATAAATGAATCCGAAACTTTGATTGTAAGTTTTTTTTCTACTAAATTTTTTAAATATAATTTTTTTTTGAATGATGAATCATTTGAAACCACTTCTGAACATATTTGATGTACTAATAATATGTATGAGCTTTTTAACACTGAACTTTTTGATAAGATTTTGTATTTAATTGAAATTTACTTATCTTACTAATTGAAATATTTTAAATTTTTCTCTCAAACAGTATTATGGTGGCGATAGTTATATTCATCGAATTATTCGTTTATTTTTCGATACGCTTACAACAATATTGACAATGTATCAAGGAAATCCGGTACTTACATTATTATTACTTGGTTTACCCAGTTCTTTTTTGGCCATTATTGTTTATATGACATGTTGTTCAGATTTTCTTGATGCTCGTGATGATGATCTGACCGATCAAGATGAACAAGATGATCAACATGAAAAACGTGATTAAAATTACGATGCTTAATAATAATTATTATGCAGCCATTATTCTTGATGAGATGATCTCAAAACCATTTATATTTAAACCCCCAGTGTATCTATTATTGATTTTATTATTTTTTGTAAATATTAATTTCCATTTTTGTTTCCAAATATTAAAAAATTTTTGATTAAATTTATAGTAAATTTAAATATCAATAAGGGCCACGCAAAAAGATGATGACAAATACTTGTTTTTCATCTTTTCTTCATCAAATATATTTCTTCAGTATAGCGGCCACTTGTTGCATGTAGCCAGCCAATACCACCAAAACACACACACACACACATATACATTGTAAAAATGTCATTATCATTGCAAATGAATTGTTTTCTTATGTTGATTCTTCAATTTCAAGTTTTTTTGAGCTACTCAAACTTTCTTCATCATTGTTTTGTTTCGTTGAAAATTTTTTGTTTTTCTTTGTTGTTTTGTTGAATTGATTTATCATCATCATCATCATTATTTATAAAAGGAAAAAAAAAGTTAAATTGAATTGAATCGAAACAAAATGAGTGAAAATCCTAGTAAAAATGATAATGATAATGATATTAATGAGGATGAACTTGGTAGTTTACTTAACAGTAAGTTTTATTCATTTCGGGGACATATTTCATATATTCTAATATTTATTCTACAGACACATTTAATGATTTCTGTAAAATTTATAACAAAAATGAATCATCAAACAAAAATGATATGAATTTTTGTGATGAAAATCTATCGGAACAAACACATTCGATTGATGGTTCGAATGTAAATGATTCTGAAACAACATCACCATTTTTGTCATTATATGGATCGGATGATGAACTTAAAGAAAATTGGTCCAAATTGGCTAAATCTTGTAATCAACCAGGTTTGTAACGTTGTTTTTTTTAAATAATGCAAATTGATTGTAATTTTATTACTATAAGTGGACAAAGATTTACACGAATCATTGTTATCATCATTGAAAGTGATATCGGAAAAAGCGCAATCAATATCCAAAGATCAATCTATCTTTTCCGATGATGAAATGGCTAAAATAATGACCAATCTAGCTGTATCATCATCAGGTGAAACCGGTGACAATGATGAAAACATTAAAGATAATATGTTTGAATTGAATAAAATAATGCCACTTATGTCGAACATTATGGAAAATTTACTTTCGAAAGATTTTCTTTATCCAACATTATCTGAACTCAAATCAAAGGTAATTATCAAATGAGTGATTTTTGTTTTTCATTTAACATTCTATTCGAATTTTAGTATCCTGCATATCTTGCCGAAAATCAATCAACATTATCAAAAGATGATTATTGTCGTTATGAAAGTCAATTGAAAATTATACGAAAAATTTGTGAAGAATTTGAAAATGATGATAATGATAAAGAAACAAATAATGATGAAATGAAATCGATACGTTTTAATCGAATATTATCATTAATGCAAACAATGCAATCGTTTGGAACACCACCATCGGCTTTAGTATCTGGTAATACTGATATGATGTTTAATGATCATTTGAATGCAATGAATAATCCGGATGATGGACAACAACAACAACAACAACAACAATGTAATATCATGTAATCAGCATATTCTATTTACATTCTATCTATTTTTTAATCTAATGAAAAAATTTTATTCTTTTTTTAAAAAACCAAATTGTGCAAAAATAATACTGATAATAAAATCGAATTGCGCATGCGTCAATCGAATCCATGATCCAAACCGTCGAATAAAAAGTATTTTTTTTCCCAACGGTCAAACAAGTTTTTTTTGTCTATTATCGAATCTTTCGGTGTCTTTTTTTTTGTTGAAAAATTTAAAAATTTTGCAATTTTTAATCAGAAAGAAAAAATTCAAACAAAATGAATAGAACATCTAATAGTAATATGATTGTAAAATTTAAAAATCGTCGACAATTTAATCAATTTCGTTCGTTTCATCGTTCGTCGATTCGACATGATTTATCATCCACCAACCAAACCAGACGAACAGAGCATCCAATACCATCGTTTCGTACATCAATACGTTATAGTAAACGACAACAGGTAATGTTTTTGTTTTTAATTTTGTTTAATTAAAAAAAATTTTTCCAAACTGTCAAATAATATTGATTGATCTAATTAAACTATCAATATGAGATTGTTTTTTTGAATGATGCAATTGGGTTGTTTTTTTTCGTTGAAATCACTATCTGATAATGTCAATCAAACTAGTCGGTTTTATGGGTTTATAAAATTTTATTTCTTTTACGAGTATAGAATGGTTTTCTTTGGAAAAAAAATTTAATGAATGAATAAGAGGAAAGAAAAAATTGTCTAAAATTGTAATAGAATTGATGTCATAGATAATGATGATGATGATGATGATAATGAACGAGGTTGTCATTGAAATCATGAAAAAAAATGCTAAAATACATTTAACGAATGTCTATTTAATTATATTCTTATTTGGTTGTAAATTTCATTCCATTTCATTTTTTTTGTTATTCAATCCAAAATCTTTTATTTTATTTATTCATCCTTGTTTGGCATCCTTTATTAGTTATTATTATTCAATCACGTTAATATCATCAACATCCTAAACACAATGACACATCATATTCTTTTTCAAAAATGGCAATTTTTTTCCTGTATTAACAATGATGATGAAAATGATGATTTCACCTAAAAGCATAACATTTTTTTTAAAATAAAAAGAAGATGAAGATGTCTAAATTTGTATCTTAGATGGATGTAGATATCATTCGATGATGATGATGATCCATGGTAACAATTTTATTATTATTATTATTTTTCTCTGGTTACAAATGATGATGAACAACAAGGGCGTCAAATCATCACCATTATCCTTTCAAATACAACAAAAAAAACAGACAGCAAACTATCCATTTTTTTTTAAATAGGAAATTTCATCAACCTTTGGCTATACAATCCAAAAAAAAATGGATCACAATCGAAGCAAACAACGAAATGATTATATTTGACACCTGTTTATTTTTTAAATATTTATTTTTCTCCGGTTGATGATAAATGAATAGTATGTTATTTAGTGGTTGTTGTTATTATTGTCAATGTTGTCAAATGTTGTTGTGAAGTAATCGTATCCCGTTATATATAATATGTTTTTCAATCAGCCACCATCATCACCGCCGCCAACACCACTATTAACCATTAAATACATCAAGCCAAAATATACGAAATATCATATGAATGTTTTTTTATTTTATTTCTCCCAATTCATTTTGTCATTGGATTGATTTTTTTTTTTTGATCATTGTCATTTGAACAAAATAATAAATAAAAAACAAATCAATCGAAACACAACTACGTTTACTATTTGTTTTTTGTTTTTTGTTTTGTTTGTCAATTCCAATAAAACCACAACTAATCGGTGCTATATTGATGATAATGGTATAATCGTCATCACTTTGTAATTTTGTTGTTATCCTCACCAAACATCGAACAACAATTTTAACCAGAAAACAAGTAAAAAAAATCACAACCATTTGTTAATTGTGGATACGAAATTTTTTCCAAAATTTCGTTGATTTGATTTTTTTTGTTTGTTTTTGTTTTGCTACAAAACATTTTCTTAACCCCCGAAGTTTACATTTGAAAAATAATGTACATGTTTTTTTAACCAGTTTATTTTTTGTCTTAATTCACTTTATTCACAAGCAATACACATCTCTGGTAAAACATATTGTAAAACAAAAGTGATGAATGTATGAATGGGCGTATTGAATCCATTGATTTATTCAATTTATTTTTTAATATAATCATCATCATCATCATCATCATCAACCATACCAGCTAAAATTTATAATTATCTTCATATACTTTCTCTCTTTCTTTGCCACTCTGTGTTATTTGATTTATTGGAATTATCATTTTTTTTCTTCTTTTGATTTCATTAACCATTCAATTGGGATTTTTTTCTTCTTATTTGCTTCTTTTGTCGACTACATTATTAAAGATTCATTCATTAAGTTCATTTATTTTATATAAAAGGAAAATTATTTTTAATATTTAATGTAGAAAACAAAAAATCTACCTTCATTTGTTCATTATGATTATGATGATGATGATGACCTTCTCGATTTTTTTTGTTAAATGTTGAATGAAAAAAAACCATAAATCTATCCATCCATATATAATGATTTTATTCGGAATAACAACAGCGGATAAAGTGAAAAATTTTCTTTTCAACAAAACAAAAAAAAATGTTAATATGCACCTATTCATTGGTTGTTTTTTTGAAACAAATTTTCAACAAACATTGTTTTTGTTACAAGTCGTTTACAATACATTTTTTTCCCTCTGCTTAATTTGATTCAAATTTCCATTTTTTTTCACCGCCATCATCATCATTATTATCATCGAAATGACAACCAAACCAAAATCGACAACCATTTAAGGATTCTTTTATTGTCGAGCATAAATAAATTCAAAAAAATAATTACTGGTTATTTTTTCCATGAAATTCATTGAATTCAGAAAAAAAATCATTGCTGATCATCTTTCTGTTGCTTTCGTTTATTTTGTGTCGATATTTTTTTTTTTTTTTTGCTTGTAACAGGTTTTTTTTCTGTTTCTCTTGGTGTCTTCATTGGAAGAAAAATATATATCAAAAGTGACAATTATCGTGCCTATCGAAAGCAAAAAAAAAAAATTTTGACCCAAAGTTTTGACCTTTTGCTTTATTCACACAGGTCAACAGCACAGATCGGGTCCTTCGTTTGATTCGAATGAATCCATGTTTCAGAGAAAAATTTTACTTTATTGACATTTTCTTAGAAAAAAAAAACATTATTTTTTTTTACTTTAAACTTTAAATTTAAATTGTTTACCATCGTCATCATCATCATCATCACCAGCAACACACATCAAAATCAAAATCAAACAATAATAATCATTATCATCATCATCAACAGCCATACAGCTAAAGAAAACAACAATTATTAATCAATCAATTGATCAATACAAATTCAATAACAACAATAATAATAACAAAAATTGACTGACTGTATTTGTTGATGATCAAACAAAAAGTTTGTTTTATTTTGTTTTGGGTGTTACTATTTTAGTTCAAAATAAACATCAATTCCTAAAGGTTTTTTTTACTGTTTGTTATGATTCGAATATCGATTTATTAAATCAACAATTAACAAATCAAAATCAAATCAAAAAATGCATCGTTATATTTACTCAATTGTTGATGATAAAACTAGCTTCTGCTATGTTGATACTATTGTAAGTATACATTCATTTATTTGTTTGTTTTTTTTCTTGTTTCTAAAACATTTTCAAATAATTTTGTAATCAATTAATTAATCTTGAGAATTAATTTGTTATGAAGAAAAAAAAAGATTTTCAAATGTGTTCAAAGAAAAATTAATATTTTCGACAAAAGCGTCGCCATCTAGTATCTCTGTTTTCAGATATGATTTTCAGATATTGCATTTTTTATTTCTCAAAATTCAATTTCTTCACAATAATTTTCCAAATTGATTGATTGATATTTGAAAAGGAACCACCAAAACCTTGTCCACAATTATTATAATTGTTTTTATTATTGATAATAGTGGCCACATTTTTGCGAATAAAAACAATTATTATCCATTAAACCAATCGATAATAATCCATTTCTATATTTAATTTGATGATTATTTCATTCACACATCTATTCACATTTTTTCGTAGTTTTTATTGTTGATTTCAAGGTGTTTCATTTTATTTGGGCCAAATTTTTTTTAGTGCAAAAAAAAGACTTATTTTTCATTGCAATTAGTTCACATACACACACAAACACAATGACATTCAATATCATGTGGATTTTTGATGTCTATTTTTCCATTAATGATAATGATGATCATCATCACCAATAAGTGAATGACATTAAATCCCTATAGGCATTGAACCTTTTTATATTTCGTTTTATATTTCCATATCGTTTTTCTTTTCTTTTTTTTGACATACAATTTCTTGCTTCTTTCAATCAATCAGAAATTATCCATCCATTTAAAAATCTTGTGGTATGTTCATTAATTCAATTGAAATGCCAATTTTTGATTGATTGATTGATTGATTGATGGATGAATGAATGAATGATTCGATCACCTTTTTTCTTGATATAGATACTGACATTTGATATTCATATTAAATTGAATCGATTTTTTTTTAAATAAAAAAAAGTCATTATATTCTTGAACATCAATGATTGACCATCAATCGATCGAACGATCGTTTTTTATTTCTAAAAAAAAATCATCAACTTTGATAACTTTGAAAATATTTCCATTCAAATATTTAGCCCATTTTTTCCAATATTCATCATTACCATTTGAATTTTTTTTTCACTGTTATTGTATAATATGATGATAACATTATTAAAATCTATTTCTTTTTTAAAAATATTATATGATGTAATATCTTTTTCTTTTTGATGAATGAACCTGCACACACCTACACATACACACATTGAATTCAGTGATATACACACTTGGTTTTTCAAAAAGACGATCATTATCAACAAGTTCAAAAAGAACAACAACAATAATAACGAGAAGAAGCTTCAATGCGAAAAAATCTTTTCAATTTTTTTTTATGGTGGTGGTGGTCATAGTTTAAGCTTTGTCTTCGAAATTCCTGTTTTTTTGTTGTTGTTTTGCTTTGTTTTTTTATGGGGCTATGTATGTATTCAGTCTGTTAAACGAAATTCTCATTCAATTCATTTTCATTGATTATGAATTGTTTGTTCTCAATGTTTTAGTGAAGAAAGAAATATTTTTATATTCATCCACATTTACCATCAAGTGGTTGAAAGCGACAGACAACACTAAACAACAACAACAAAAAAAAACATAAAACATTGCCAATTCTCTTCATGCACTCTACGCTCTCTTTCATTTGTCTTTAGTGAAACCATAATTATGGCTCATATAAAATAATTCTAGCCTGAATGTTGATGATAGGAATAAACCGAACGAAAAACAAAAATATTGCAAAAACTTTAAGAAATTTTGTAATAATTTGTTTGTTTGCTGATTTCTGTGTGTGTGTATACTGTCCGTCGATAATTTCTCCAATTAATCGTTGTTGTTTGCGGATATTATTTTCATCAATATTTGTTTGTGTTATTACAATCTGTCTCCCTCTCCGTGTGTGTGTGTGTCAATGGACGACCAAATCCATAATTTGTTTAGTTGATTGAGTCATTCTTTTTTTTTCTTTGAAACTAAATGATGATGATATACTGATGCAACATAATTGGATGGATTTATATGTGTGTGTGTTCAATTTTATTACACTTAACATCATTGATGATAATTTTTTTTGGAAAAAAATAGCAACAATTCTTATTGCCGCCACTACATTATCATCATTTAATAAAAATCTATTTGTATAACTCATTGGATTGTTGTTGGTGATGATGAGAATGTAAAGAAAAACATCCAACCCAACCAACCATCCAGATCATTGATTTTTGTTGATTGTTTGTTATTCATTTGTTTTGTTATGGTTGTTTAATTTTTTCCCCACTATTCAAATGAATGATGAATTATTTATCTCTAGCTACTTGTTTTTGTTTGTTTCATTCATATTGTGCTGCTGTGTGAATTTGAATTTTTTTTTCATGTGAAAAAATAAATGTTATGTTTTTTTTTGATAAACACCCTGAACGAATGATATAGCTTCAAGGGAGATAAAAAGAGATGTTGTTTTATTGTATCAACACTGATAGCACTGAAGTAGATTTAAAATATTGTTATGATGAGAGAATCGATATGGATGAATGATTCATTTGGTACATACACACAACACATACATCGAGACACATAGATTGATAACATTTTTAATTTTTAAATCGTTTACATCATTTGAAATATTGTGTTATACAAGTTATATCAAATCAAATGTCAAATTTAATCTGAAAAAAAACAAACGATGAGATCTATGGGCAATTTATTCTTTTCAAAATTTATTTGATCTTGAAAGCGACAAATATTATGTGAATTATTTGTTATAGAAAATAGTGTGATAACAAAGATAACAGATATGGGTAACCGTTTGGATAAACCAATTATTATTGGTGGTGGTGATGGTCCATCATCATCATCATCCAAATTATCAGTGTCATTATCATCGGTAGCAGCTCGAAAAAATTCAACATCATCTTTTTTTAAAAGACCACGTTTTGCATCATCATCACTTCGATTAACATCATTATCATATCATCGAAATCGTCGATCATTATCATCATCATCACCATCGGCACCATCATCTCGTATAATTAATAATGGTGCCTATTTTCTTCGCCAAATTGCCGATAATTATCATGTAAGATTTTCAATCGGTTCTCCAAAAATTGTTGCCCATACAGTTTGTTTCGGTGTTTCGATGTAGTTTTTTGTTTTGTTTTGTTTTGTTTATTAAAATTGAAATTATTATTTTTGCCATAAATAAAACCAATAATTGGTTGTTATCAATAAATTAAGTTTGTTATTTATATATATTTTTTTGACATTTTTTTGAACAGGAATATGATTTACAACAGAAAATCGATCTGGAAATCAAAATGCGTGAAGGCACATCTAAATTATTGGCCGCTTGTAAACATATGAATCAAAGTTTAGAGGCAGCTAAATCTTTGCTTACATCCGATATGCGTTTGGCGGAATTTCGTAAAGAACTTCAAAAACGTAAACATCGTATTAATAATAATAATAATAATCATAAGTAAGTTAAATTTATTCACATTAATCAATCAACTGATGACATTGATTGATTATTTCCGATTGTTTGAACTTTGAATTCATCTAATTATTACAAACATTTTCAAATGAAGATTTTCTAGAACCGATACAGTCTTTAAAGCTAAAGCATCAGTTTCAGGTAAGTTAAAATTGTTATCAGATTCATTCAATTGTTGTAACTAATAAATACGATTAAAATAATTCAGACATTCGAATACCATTGATATGGAAAGATAGTGATTATTTTAAAAACAAAGGCGATTATCGTCGATTCGCTGTATTTTGTTTGCTCAAAATTGGTACTGAAATCTATGATACGATTATGGTGAATATAGATCGTAATACCACCGATATATGCTTTGATGATACATTTCATTTTAATTGTGTTGAACCTAATTTTACATTTGATCTATATATTTATGCACGAATTCTACATGATGATCTATCAATGGCATCTACACATAAAAAAATTACGCATAAAATATCTAATTCATTGTCCAGGAGTTTTGGACGTAAAATGATCAATTATAAAGATGATTTTGATCCTGAAACGTAAGTTTAACATAGATCTTTTAAATTATTTTTTTAATTTTTGATAAATTTTATAAAGTGGACCAAAATTCTACCTGATTGCTCGTTCTACATTGAACTTAAAAGATTCGGCCGATCTAATCAAAACATATGATCTAGATATTGAAGAAGAATTGGATAAAAATCTACAATTACCTTTGTTTGGACATTTTTGTTGCCGTTTAGCTGTACAACCAGAATGTTTGCTCAAAGATTATTATTCTGGTATTGTTAGATCGATCGATTCCAATGAAATGTTCTGGTCAGTATTGTCTAAATTTAAATTGAATCTATGGCACATGAAAACCGAATTGAAAGATGAGCCAGCCTATCTTAAACATACGGCTAGTAAACGTTCGCCGGATATAATAATACCGATCAGTAATCAAACAAAAATTAGCCAACAAGAACAAACTTTGATCCAACTAATCAACAATGATATAACATTCACATTCGAATCGATCAATGATAAACAAAACGAATGGTTTCGTTGTTTAATCAAATGTAGAGAGGATTTTATTGCATGGCAGCCAATTGCCGAATATAATATGGAATTGGCGCCCATTTCACATCATCGTTCACAATACCTGTTTCATGATCGTCCCACGGGAGCATCACTATATAATGAAACATCCATACAAGGTAATTGTATCTATACAGAAATTTTTCAATTCAATTCAATTTTTTTTCTAATAAAAAAATATTTCATTCAATAGATTATGAATTTCGAAAAAAACATCATTCAAGTTTTTCTCACCCACATCATAATCATCAACAATTTAATACCGGTCATTCATACAGTTTGTCATCGAAGCCTGTTTAATAAAAATAATGACCATCGCAATCACCAAACACCACCAACAATTCATTTTTTCATCACTGTAAATAACAAATTGAATCAGACTTATTTTTTGATTGAAAACAAAACAAAGCAAAACCGAACAATAAAAAAAATTTCTCATCGTTCTCTTCAATTTTTATTTTTTACAAAATGGAAAAAAAATAAAAAGAATTTATGTTGTTGAAAATATATTTGTGTAATATGTTTTGTCGTTTTGCTCTGATTATTATCGTCATTATTGTTCGTTGATTTATTGGATATTATGCGTGTGAGTGTGCAAGTATGCGTGGGTGATTTCATTGAAGAAGAAGAAAAAAAAACAATGAACAATTATGATAATTTTATTTAACTTTTGTTTTGTTGTTTTTTTTAAGCTATCGATTTATATTATCAAATATTTATGATATTGGATACCCCCGAAATGATCGATTGATCGATCAATCATTTTATTCATTTTTTCTTGGTTTCAATCTATTTTTCTGTTTATTATTATTATTTTTATTTTTGACTTTTGTTCGAATATTCATCATTGTTGTTGTTGCCGGTTCAATTGATTCAAATTCAGTGGTCAATTCATCCAATGATGATGGTTCGTCTAATGGATCAAACATTTGTGTATCATAATCATCAATATTTGTATCATTCATTAATAAACGTAATAAATAGCTGTATGATTGTTCACTGGCCATATTAATAATGGCAAATAATTTACCAGTAAAATTTTCCTTCATTATTAATTTTTGTGGATCATTTTGAAAAATGTACACACCAGAAACGATTATCTATATAAAAATGAAAAAATGAAAAAAATAAACAGAGAAACAGAAGTAAAAAAAATAATGTTGGTAAATAGTTGAGCAAAAGATAAAAAAGATCAAAAAAAAATCTGAATTTGTTAATATATTACACGCAAAATGTACATATCAAATCGGGATTCATTGCACGCAATAACAATTTTTATTATTATCATTATGGTTTGAAGTTTTAAAGAAAAAAAAATTTGTTTTTGGTGTACAAAAATAAAGTAAATTGTTGGTTTTTTCAATCGATTTTTTTTTTTTTTTTGAAAAATATCAAAGGAAAAAGAAGAAAATTATGAAAAAAAAATTTCAAGAATAATCTCCGTCATAATAATCATCGTTATAATAGATTGAATCGACCAATTCCCTAAGAAATGTTTGCATTCGGGCTCCTTCATAATAGCAAATAACTACCGTAGACAATATAACCGATGAAATGAATAATGTAAGAAATGTAAAGGTTGAACAAGAACAACACATTTTTTTTTGTTTGTTTAGTTTTTGAGGATTTGAACACGATTCTTAAGACGAATGTTTGTTGTTGTTGCTGCTGCTTTTAAATGACACATACATACACACACAAACTTGACAGAATCTACATAAGAATATTCAAGCAGGAAAAAATCTTCAAGAAATTTTCAATGTTTTTCTTTGATTTATTTTTCAAAAATTTTCTTTATGTTAAATCAATTTTTCCTATCAACAACTTTGAAATGAATTGAAAAGTTAAGCAAACCAAGTTAGTCGTTGATTTATAAATTGATTGATAAATAAAAATTTTCTTGTTATGGTATGTTCCGTTGTCAACGTTAATGTTGTTTTGGTTTTACCAATTGACCAAAAAACAAAAAACAAAATGCCTTGGAAACCCAGGTGTTATTTATTGAAAATTTTCTCAATTTGCATGTTTTCATTATTATTGTTATTCATTATATTTCCAATTTCTGATCGATTTTTTTTATAACAATTAGTTTGAATGTTAAAGGTAATTGAACCTGGAACAAAATAAAAACAAAATGTTTTTTTTTGATTTTCAGTTACATCTTGCAATCTAAATGAATTCTAATCGGTTATGTTGTTACCATCAAATTCTATTTCTGTTGATCAAATCGGAAATGATTGTTTTCTTCCCAAAAAAAAACGCAACACAACATTTTATTTCATTTTGATTCTTTAGGTTCCTGTTCAAAAAAAACACCCGGCAATCATGAATATCAGATCAATACCTATGATGAAAATTCAATGTAAAAAAATAATAAACAAAACCACACAGCCCGTACATTTAATCAACATAGTTTATCATTTATGAGGTGAACAATAACAACAACAACAACAACAAAAAAAACTGTGACAAAACCTCTTCGCCTTTTTTGACATATCATAAAAACCATAATGAATGAATGAATATTGAAAGAATAAGGAAGAAAAGAAAAAAAACGTTACACATTCAATTTTTATTATCCTGTTTTTCTTTAGTACATTATCATCATCATCATCATTGTATACCTATAGGACCAATGTGTTTATGTATGATCATCATGTATTCTTTTTTGTTTTGTTTTGTTTGTTGTTATCATTATCTAGTCACATAGTTATATATAATTTTCACCAGAATGATTAATGAATGTTATTACTTGGCAAATATATGGAACAAAATAATGGAAAAAATAATAATAATGAAGTAACAATGAGTTTTTTTCAAAACAATGATATGGTGAAAATAATGAAAAAGAGTGTTTGTTTCAGACTTTTATTCTGTGGACTTTTTTTAAAAACAGAACAAAACAAAACACATTTTCAATTGAAATGAATCAAAAATTTATTTACATGAATTTTATCATTTCTTTATATATGAATATCTGAGTTTCAATGTATGTTTCATCAACAATGACCGTTTGTAACTTTTTGTTGTTGTTGTTGTTTACTTTTTTTTTCATCTCACCGTTGGAACAAATTTGGAACAAAAGATTTTTCTATTTATTTATTTATTTTCATTATTATTATTCGGGTTTTGGATATTCTTCTTGTTGTTCAATGTTTAGGTATCTATTGCTAGTCGAATAAAACCTAAGTATAATATTCTACATTCGATGATGGGTGTTGATAGAATAATAATAACAAAAAAAACAACAACAACAATCACCACAACCACCCACACTATCAGCGGCAAGAGTTATTTTCTTCACGTTACAGAATTTCTATCAAGTTTATAACCATTTATTATCTTTGAGAGTTTTTTGTTGTTGTTGTTGAAAATATATTATTATTATTATTATTATTGTTGTTGTTATAAAGGTAGATTTTTTTCTATTTATTTTTTTTAATGGAACATGATAGTTTCAAAAAAAAAGTTTCATTCTTCTTCTTATTCTTTAACAATCTTGGATGTATTGTCGATAAGTGTTAAGTGCGTGTGTGTTATGAGTCTCAGCAGGCCAAAAAAAACAAACAAACAAAACAAAAACCAAGAAAAAAAAAGATTCGATTCTGTGTACTTATGATGATGATGATGATGCTAGTGAAAATAATAATAATAATAATAAAAGTACTAGAGAATTCTGACATTCAAAAAAAAATTCGGTATATAAAACATGGTTTTTTCAACTCTCGATCTGATTCTGTATTTTTTTTCACATCAGTGGTGTTAGTGCTATCGATAGACGACTATAGCAGAGTTTTTTTTTTGCTGATAAAACCTCGTAATAATAAGGTGATCCAGAATTGAAAAACTCAGGCGCTGCCTATTTTATTATTCTTTCTAGTATCTATTTTTATTTGTTTGGGTTTTGCGTTTTGCGTTTTACGTTTTGTGTGTGTGTATGTGTTTGCTATTGCCCATTTTCATTAGCTATAGAAATTGGTTGACTTGAATGGCCAACATTAAAAAGAAAAACCACCATATACAAACATAATATTCGTTTTTTTTTTGTTGTTGAACATTATCATGATTGGAGAGTTGTTGATATAACAGAATGATATTAGTGAGAGATAGGAAGAGATAGAGAAAATATAAATAAACAAACAAAATCTAAGAATCCTTTTTTTTTGAAAAAAAAATTATGATTTGCTTGCTTACTTGGTTGTTATCATTCGTTTTTCAACTTTTCATACGATGACATGATTTTTTTTCAAAAAATTCTTTAATTCAATTTTATTTGATGAACGTGATTTTTCATAAGGTTGAACGATAACGAAAAAATTTTTTTTTGTTTCAATTCTGACAGAAACAAAATTGATTTGAAAAAAAAATCTTCAAACAACAATCATTATCATCAATAACGAATTTCTATTTCAATGATTATAATTGTTTTCGATCCATCCGCCCACACACACAAAATAATCGTATTTATAAAAATCTTGTAATCATGTGAATCGACAACAACAACATAATAATAATCATTATCATCTAAATATACACAAAATCTATAGAGATCGCACACTCGAATCTTTCTTTACATTCTATTATTTCTAACCTGAGCTTTTTTTTTTTGTTTGTTTGTTTGTTTGTGTGTGTGTTTGATATATCAAATCATTTCATATCAAATATATTGCATCAATTTTTTTTTTGTTTTTGGAACACTACTTATATTTTTTTGTCAGGTTTGTTGTTTGATGTACCATTATTATTATTATGATTAGCTCTTTCTTTTCTTCTAGAATCTAATTTTCTTTTTTGATAGTTTTTTGTTGTTGTTGTTTTTTTTGAGTTGTTATTAAAAGATGCTAAACTATAAAACTTCTATAACATTGATAAACAACGAAAAATACTACTACCCAGTTTTTTTCAGTTCTTTACTAAATAATCACTAATATCCTATTGAACAATAACATTACTGTCGATAGTTTTTTCTCGAAAACATAGAACCACATAACTTTCTCATTTTGTTTGTTTGTTTGTTTCTTATATCGAAATAATTCTTGTTGTCTAGTCGATTTAGTTGTTTGTTTGTTTGGTCGGTAATTCCATTATATCTATAGTTGTTGATTTACGCTCAGAATCATAATGATTATAATGATAATTTTCATTTGATTTACCATTGTGAAAACAAAAAATTTCGCCCCAAAAAAAAAGTTAGTTTGTGTATTTTTTTTTCTATATTCACTGCAGTTGTTGATCCCTTGATTATTACATTAATCATCATGAGGATGTTTATATCATTTTTTTCTCTTATTAATTATTTAATGCAATAATAATGATTAGTTTGAAGAAGAAAAAAATACAGGAATTTTATCTGAAAAAATAATAATAATTTTGTTTTTCATTTCATATCCCGAACACAGTAAACTTCCGGAACTTTTTTTTGAGGATTCCAAAAACCAATCAACAATTATTTGAAGAAAAAAAAATGGCAGCATTTATTGCAAAACAAATGATGGGAAATCAGCTTTCAGCTGTTAAAGGTATGTTTTAGTTTTGTACCAATAAAAAAAATTTATGCACCAAACAAAAAGCAAAACAAACAAACACTTCAAAACCTTTTCAAAATATTCTTTTATTTCTTATAGAAATTTTAATTTATTTTATTCTTTGATCAAATTTATTGTAATGCTAATGAAATGATATCTTTTCTTCTCCTTAACTATTATTATTTTCTCATTATCTCAATTTTGTCTGTGTGTGTTGTTTGTATTTTGTATAATAACATCTTTACAATATATTAACATTGTTCAAACAAAACGAAAAAAATTCATTCAAATCTCATTATCATTATTATTATTGAAGAGATTAGCGTCGGTGACAATCTCAGTGCTGAAGAAAAAGAAAGACTTGCACAATTAGAACAGGAAAGATTGGAAGCTTTAAAGTAAGTAGAATTTTTTTTGTTTTTATATTCATCAATTATAATTTTTTTTCTCGATGATGATGTGTGGGTATATTTTGCTCGTTGAACAAAATAAACCCCTAGTCTCATAGATTAATATTCTTTGGTTTTTTTTGTCTTAAATTTTTTCTGAGAAATTTCATTTTTTTCTACATTTTTTCATTTTTTTCAATTCAATAGAGAACAAGAAGAACGACGAAAAGAAAAACATAGAAAAATGGAAGAGGAAAGAGAAAAAGTACGAAAAGGAATTCGTGATAAGGTAATTACATAATATTTCAGTGAAAATATGACAGTTTTTTCAAAATTAAAACTGAGAAAAATCGTCTTTTGTTTTTTTCTTTTTTTCAACAAAAAAAATCAGTATCAAATCAAAAAGAGAGAAAATCAATCAAGCATTGATCAAAGTGATGATATGAAAAATCGACAATCAATCGATGGTGCTGATCCAACAATGATCAATGGCCAAGATGATGATGATGATGATGAATTTACTAAACTAAAAAATACTATTGAACAACGTATCAATGATATTCGTACAACAATTGAATCAAGATGTTTAATTATGTAAGAAAATCAATCAATCAAACAAACAAACAACAACAACAATAACAATTTTCTAATGGTGCTCGTCATCATCATCATATCAAATTAAATTAAATTAAACGAAAATTATACCGATTGTTTCCACCATTATCATCATTATCATTTTTTTTCAATTAAATTATCGATTCAATCATTTATCGTAAATTTTTTTTTTCTTCACATTTTTTGTTTCCCAATTCAATTTCCAATGAGCTTTTTCTTCCTTTTTCACCCAAAATTGATATATATAATTTATATCATTTTTTTTTCTATATCATACACTCACTCACTCACACAATCGCACATAATCAATATAATTGGCACACAATTATCATTCAATTTTCAAAATAAATTGAATTATTCAATCAAAAAACAAATAAAACAAAAAAAACAAACCATACACCCACATATCATTTATAGATGGAGAAAAAAAATCCATGTTATTCTTTCCTGATACAACATTGCTTTTTTTCGAGAAAAAAAACAAATAAAAATCTGAGCTTTTTGTATTTTGCATCAATAAATCAAAAAATGTTTCCGTTTGTTTGTATCGATGGCGAAATTCATTCATTTTTTTTGCTTCATCTAATCGGATTCTAATCATCATCATCATCGTTGGATGCTCAACATGCTTACAACCAATATAATTATAATATGATAAGGATTTTTTTGTTTTGTTTTTCTCGAGAAAGAAAGAAAGAAAAAATTTTTTTTTGCTTACACTATCATTATATACCGATACAAAACACAAAATCGATGCATATCAAAAACATCAAAATCATTATTGGATTCATTATTTTCAATCAATTCTCTTCTCTCCCTCTTTCACTCTTTCCTATTTTGTTACTCCATTCAATTTAATTGCACAACACACACACAATATATATAGTGAGGGCAAACAAGAATGAAATGACAAATCAGCATAATCATAATAATAATAATAATAATATTCATGTGCACCATTTACCAGCAATTTTTTTTTTGTTACGCAATCACAATCTATCTATGTTATTTCAATCTATTTTTGTTTTTTGTTTTGTTGATTCCATAATTTGTTGCCAATCAAAATCAAATGAAATGCATATTATTTTACATGAATGATGATAATGTTAATTTTGATGAAACAAATTTTTCTGATATTCTTTTTTTTTGTTGTTGTTGTTGTTAACAATGGAATAATTACATTGAATGTTTTCATTTTTTTTGTTTCTTCCTAAAATTCATATCAAATCTTTTTTTCCATTTTGCATAATTTTTGTTTCCCTCGGATTCCATTCAATAAGATGATATATAAAATGCAAATAAGAAATAAAAGACAGGTTGAAGAAAATTTAATTAAATTAATAGAAAATTGATTGATTGATGCGTTTTTTTCTTTTATTTTTTTTCTTTCGTTATTGATTCCAAAGTTTGTTGTTTAAGTTTAATCATTTTTTGTATCTTCTGCTACTGTGGTGTGAATTTAGAAAAAAATGGTAACTTTCCTGCATTGCATTTATTTTTTTTCTTTTCTTCAATTTATTATCATATTTGATTTTTATTGTATGAACAGAAAAATATTCTGAATGAATGAATAAATTGAATGGAAACCAAAGAAAAAAAAATAACAACAAAATCTAATCGATTTTACATTGAAAAAAATCGATTTTGTGCTCAAATGAATATTGCACATGTGTTCTTCTTTATATTTAATATCACTCTGGTTTTGGGTTAAGAAAAACCTAAAATGCACCGCCTATATCATTGACATTGAATTCTGATTTTCATTATTTTTCATTTCCATTCTTTTGAATCGATTTGGATTTTTTTTTTTTTTGATGATGGATATTGAAAATCTCCCTGTTACTATGACATCTAGCGTTAATGGATGAAAATATATGGTAGACATTTTTTTTCAATTTGGTTCGTTACTTGATTATATTCTATATATCCTTGACCGATCGATGCTAACAGCAAATAATTTGTTTGTTATTTTAGCCAATCGAAATCAATTTTTTTTTGTTGAAAAAAATATAGATATAGTAAACGTAATCGTACACGTTTATACGAACGTCTATCATGGTTGATTGTGTGTGTGTGTATCGGCGTTGGAACATACGGTGTTTGAAATAATTCAAATACTTTGCTGGATCATTTCTATATATATGGAGAATTTGAAATTGGAAACCCAACAAACCAGAAAAAAATTCTAGAATTATATATTTGTCATCATCATCATCAATATTATTATCATCGTGAATGGTTAAATGATGCGCATCTCTATGCGTCAATTTTTTTCCACTATATATCTTCGATATATATTTGACTCTTTGCATGTGGATAAGTTGACGACGATGATGATTTTAACGTTTGGTTATTTTACTATCACAGTGTATTTCACAGATCTTCTTCTATTTGTTGTTGTTGTTGTTGTTACCATACAGAATTGTTTGAAAATGTAGAAACGATTCCTAGTGTATGTGTTGGAATTATGGTTCTTTTAATGGTGGTAGTTCCAGTTGTCACAGACACACACACAAATATACTCATTCACATACAAATATTCCAAATAGTCGATCAAGCCAAAAGCAAATGGAATGCAGTCAAACTTTTTTGTTGTTGTTGTTGTTGTTTGTTTGTTTGTCATCATTATAAACCGACCAACCAACCAACCAACCAAACATACATAGCATACTTACTTTTAGAATAATAAAATTCTTATTCTGCAGATACTTATTATTATACACAAGTGACATTGTTGTTTATTTGTTTATTTGGAAAATAATAATAATAATCATCATCATTATCATCATTATCAAGATAATCGCAAAAATCATCATCATTTGATAACTCTTTCATACCACATACACAATTGATTCTAATTGATCATCATTTTGTTTTGTTTTGGTTTGACATGATTGTCATTCGGTTTATAACAATAACAAAAACGATAATAATATCGATAAAATTTAGTACATTCATTCACAACGATAACGATTGATATTTATAGATATTCAGTTTTTTTTTCATTACGAAAAAATAATAATCAACAATTTCACAAATTGGGTGTGCATGTAGAAGCATAGCACACAATTTACACTACACACCCACACACACACACACCCTTTCACCAATTCACCAATTCACCACCTCTGAAAAAAAAAATATACACACCATATATATTTTCACCAATTTTTTTCAACACTTTTTTCACCGAAGAAATAGGTATGCATTGATATTATTATTCATTTATTTGCACTTTACTTTCTTTGATAATCCGTTAATTGAGATCCATATTTATTTTTTTGAAATTATTTACAATTTTTTTTTGTTGTTGATCGACTAGCCACTTCACTTAAATAACAACACCTTTAACAGCACTAATATTGCACTCAAACAAACAAACAAACAAAACGACTAAATAATTCAACAAACTCAACAAGATTCAAAGAAGATTCAAAAAAATCAATCCGAAAAGCAAAACTATATTCAATTTGATCTAAAATCTTTAAATAAATTAAAAAAAAAATGGCTGCTTTCATTGCTAAACAGATGATGGGCGATCAATTGAACGCCGTCAAAGGTATGTTTTTTGTTGTTGTTGTTGGAAATTTTGCTTCGGAAATTGTCAAAAAAATAATGTTAAATGTGAATTAATTAAAATAACTGAAATTACATTTTTTTTCTTTCAAAAACAACAAAAAAATTTTCGTTCAAAATAAAAATAATAGAAATCGGCGGTGGAGATGGTCCAACGCCTGAGGAAAAAGAAAAAATGGAACAATTGGAACGTGAACGTTTAGAAGCGTTACGTGAAGCTGAAGAAAGACGACAGGAAAAACATCGAAAAATGGAAGAAGAACGAGAAGGAATGCGACAAGGAATTCGTGACAAGGTAAAATTTTTCTTTTTCATTTTTTCGTTTTCTTAACAAATTTTTGACAAATTTTTATTCGCCATTTTGCATTTTTCATTTGAATTTTATTTCTTTTATTTCGATTTTTGTTTCCATTTCGTTTCATATTTTTTTTTGCACAAAACTAATATATTGATCGTATCAACAAAACAAAATCGAAAAACCTTTCCGAAAAATATCTAATATCCAAAAATTGTTGTTGTTGTTTTCGTTTTAGTATGGTATCAAAAAAAGAGAAGAAAAAGAAGCTGAATTAAAAAAGAAACAAGAAGCATTAATGGGTGGTGTATCAACCGATTCTGGTATTAATAGGAAAAAGAAAACACCCGAAGAAATTGCTGCCGAACAAGAACAAGCTAATCAAGATGATTTTACTAGTAAGTTTCTTTATATTTTTTTGGTAAATAATTTTATTGAAAACATTCATTCTTAAAATATATTGATTTGATCATTTCATTATTTATAATTTTGTTTTTCTTCTAACATTTCTTCTTTTTTTTCCCTCACATAATTCACACACGCACACATAATATTACAGAACTTAAAAATACAATTGAAACACAAGTAAGCGATATTAAAGGTCAGATTGAAGAAAAATGTTCCATTCAATAATTGATCAATAATAAATGTGGATACACCATCATCATATTTATCCATCCAATCAACAACAACAACAACATTGGCCAACATCTTTTTTCATTCATGTTCTCGCTTCCTTGCCAAAATACAAATTATTCTTCCTTGACATTGAATATAACAGTGTGTCGTAGTAGAAATAAAACCAAAAAAAAACCAAAAAAAAAAAAAAAATATTTGAAAAACCAAAATTATCGATTCGAGTAAAATTTTTTAGATAACTATCTTTGATCTTTTTCAAAATGGGATTTGTTGTTGTGTCATTCAAACAAACACATTGACCAACAATACCCAAACACACACACACAAACACAATACAGACAAAAATAGATAACATTTCTTTGATTTAGATTTTTTCGATAAAAATGATGATAATTTTTCTATTTGATCAAAAAAAAAAGAAAAGAAAAGATATTAGCTTTAATGAATGATAAACAAGGTCCTTCACGAAAGTAACCAAAAAAAACCAAAAAAATACATTGAAAACGAATAGTGAGTGCCATTTTGTTCATTGAAAATTGTTTCGAAAAAAACAAACAAACGAAAATTCTTTGATTTTGCTTCAGTTTTTTTTTATTTATTTGAAAATATTCAATCTCCCAAATATATTTATGTTATGTGTGTTTGTTTTTTTTCCAATATTAATTATTTGTTAAAACGTTTGTGCGTGTGTATGAGTGAAAAGTATCGCCAGAAAACCAAGAGAATTACCATGATATTGATGATGATGATGATCCAGTGAAAAAATAGATTTTTTCCAATGAAAATGATTATTATATTTCAAATTATTTCAAATTATCCATAATTCAGTCAGGATCGAATTAACGATCAATTTCCTTTTTTTTTTTGTTTTTGTTTTGTTTTCCAATCGAAGAAGGAAACAAAAATTTATTTCTTTCATTTTCATATGTCTTAACAAGATGAACAAGATGATCTTCTTCTTTCTTTTCTTTTTTTGAAAACAAACAAACAAAATAATATTTTCAACAAATGCTCTTTTTCCATTTCTACTAAATATATATTTCTCGATCGTGTCTTAGTAAAATAATATAATTCTCCATATTGCTCTTTAATTATTTGATAATAAAATATTTCTGTTCTTAATTATTAAATTTTAATACGAGAAGAATGCAAACAACCAAGAATAAAACCCAACAAAACAAAACAAAACAAAATGATGAATCTCGTGTAAACGATCGATCGATGGATCGATTGTCGACTTGACTTCTACACACCTACACAACCAATACAAACAGACAAAAATAAATTATTTTCTATGTTCCAAAAACAAAACAAAACAAAATCTTTATTATTATTATTTCAATGTTTTTATTATCAGACAATTACAACATTACCAATAACAAATACATGAAGATAAATTATCTTACCTTGTTTTTTTTGTGTTTCCCTTTTTCAAAATATATTCTGTGTCTTGATATTTCTTGAATTCTGATTATTCTTTTTTTTTGTTTTGTTTCTGTCGGCCTAAATAATTATAAATTCATATTACATTGATTATTTTCTGTTTGTTTGTTTGTTTATTTCATTTCAAGAAATTCTTTTGGATTTAATTTAGATATTATTTTCAAAGATTTTCTTTATCTAAGTTTTCATTTGTTTTTTTAGTAACAAAAAAAAAATTAATCGCGGGTACAAAGCCTTGATCAAATATTAAAAAAAAACAAAAACAATAAATAATTGAAATGCCAGAATATGATAATAACAACAACAACAGAATCATGTGATAGGCTTGAAACACAAACAACAAAAACACCAAACACTTATCGATTGAATAAATCAACTTTATTATCCGCCCCAAAAGAAACGTTTATAAAAAAAATGAAATGAAAATGATTATTTGATTCCGAAACAAAACAAAAAACAAATGTCAAGTGATGATATTTAAATCATTGTCTATTCTGTTGTTGTCAAAAAAAAATCTAGGTAAATCAAGTAAACAACATGAATGAAATTAAAGATTCTGTTTTTGATTGTTTTGTTTTCATTTGTTCCATTCATTTGATTTAATTCTCTGTTCTTGCCCTAATTTGCCAGTTGATTATATACATCAAACAACAACAACAACAACAAAACATTTACAAAATATTTCTCCCCCTCAACAACAAAAAAAAAAAGTTATCGTCGTTAATTACAAATTGTTATTTATGTATTCTGTTTGTGTTTTATTTTATTTTTGTTTTCTGGTCTCTATTTATTTCAACAACAAAAAAAAAGTTCAAAAAAGCCTACAACAAACTAAAAAAACATTTTAGAATCGCCTATTAATTTGGTCATCGAATAATGTTTTGAATAATAAAATCTAGATTAATTAATCAATTATAATGATGATAATGATTACATTTTCAAAAATAATTTTGCCTGAAGATATTTATAAACAACAACAATTTATATACAATATATATATAAAAACTTTGAAAAACCCTTAGAAATGTTTTTTATTTATCCATTTCAATATTGAAGAAAAATCACTTGTTGTTGTTGTTGATTCATTTACCATCATCATTATGATCATTGAAAAGTGCTGTTATTTTGAATTTCAAACAAACAAACAAGAAAAAAAAACATTTAAATTTACCTATTTTCTAAAAAAAAATTTAGTCAAAAATTTTTTGCAATTTTGTTATTTTAATGATGATGTTTAGGTATTTTTTTGATGTGTCAATCTGCCTATGATTCCTATAGTCACATTCGATAAATAGTAATTATCAATTAACAACAATGAATGATTGATTGATTGATTTGATTTGAAATAGGATAAAATTAATCAAAAACTATAGCATTGCTGCCATAGCTACACTGTTGTGTTTTGGAATGATGAATATAAAAAAAAAACGGAATGAAAATTTTCTATTTGTTATCATTTTATTATTTATAATTAACATTGTAATTGATTGATTAGTTTTTGTTTTTGGCTGATTCTGTTTAGTTTTTGTCTATCTATTTTTCAAAGTTATTCATTATTCGATGTACTAATTAATTTTCGAAAACGAAAATATACATACAACACACATAAACACACACACGCAGACAGAAGTTTGAACCTAATCAAAATCGAATGAAATAACATCATTAACAACGACGACGACGATAACAAAACAAAATAAATAGAAAACATACGCCTATGCATTCATTAACCAAAAAACACTCCCATACACGAACTAAAACTATATTCATGAATAAAATAATAAATTTTCAAAACAAAAAAATTATTACATTACATTCAAAACAAAACAGGAAAAAACAACAAAATGAGAATATATTTCAATCAGTAATTGTAATTGAAAATTTTCAGTCCACATTCAAAAAAAAAGAAAACAAGATATTATAATGCGAAAAAAAAAAATAATTAATAAATGAAAAAAGTGCCCGCTGAAAAAAAAACAAACAAACAAAACGAATGAAATTTTGATGGGAAAAAAAAATACTAAAATTTCATTTCAATTCCATTCGAATTCTGTTCTTTGTTGTGTTATGTCATTTGTGAACTTTTTGAATATTTTTTTTTCTTCTTCATTTTCTGGCAATTATCAAGTGGCAGAATATATTCATAATGGAACCGGGAAAAAAAATCTCTCATTTTATTTATTTTTTGCTTTCCATTCCACTTCTACTTTAGTTATTCTCATTCTTTATACTTGATGCTGTGGTTATATGAACCTAGAAAATATAAAAAATTTTGAATGTCAACATTTTGTAGATGAAAAAATGAAAAGAAAAGAAAATGGTGCACTATACTGTTCTGTTTGATGGTGAAAAAGTACGGCATTAAAAATATTCAATTGAATTTGTTGTTGTTGTTGTCGTCGTCGTAAGTTTGGTTGGTTGTTTAGCCAAAATAAACTATACAAATACCAACCATCAACTCTAGATGATATATTCTATTGGATCACAAATTCACAAAAAAAAATTGAACCATTCCAAGCAGAGTTGGATTCATGCGCATTTTTTCAAAATAATGGTTGTATTCGAAAACAATTCTACAAACAATTCAATATCCATTCTATAGAATCAATAATGATAACGTTTTTTTTCGAAATAGTCATGCTCAGTAGAATTTTTTTTTCATCACACAAGCCTGATAAATACCGTTGTTGTTGGTCGCGGGTAAACCAAACAAAAAAAACGAACCGATAGAATTTCGTTCCCAAATGGATATTTACATGTATCTTTTTTTTCCTTCTTTTCTCTTTTTCTCTGCAAATATGTGTCTCACATGATGATGATGATGTTGAATCCATCCATATTCATTGAATAATCACCACCAGGCAGCAGCATTCGTTAGAAGAAATTCATTTTTTTTGAAACAAAAAAACGGATATAGCAAACAATCAATGATCCTAGCATCCAATCATTCACATATTTTTTCGGTATATTCGGGAACCAAATGGGATATATTTATTCATTCAACAAAAAAAAACACAATGGTAGTAGCATCAGAATCAAATGATGAACACAACTTTATCAATTCCCGAATCCCAAAACCAGATATTCAAAAACCAAACCAAAAGAGAGAAACTGGTATTTTATGATTTTGGCGATGGTGGTGGTGGTATAGCTTCGATGATTTTGTTGATGCATACTTACTCCCTCCGCCCGTTAAATACATTCATATCATTCATACTATACTACTACCTTTTTTCATTTTTTTTTTTTTTGGGATATCTCCGACCATTGTTTATCATTATCCAATTCCACCACTATACACCTATTTTGTGTGTATGATACTAATGATTTTATTTTCGCTCGTTTTTATTATGTGGCGCTCGTTGGTGTGTTTTTTTTTTTTTTTTTTTTTGGCTGAATAAACATCATAACCATCCTTATATCTGTCTATCTATCATTTTGTGTATGTGTAAAAAAAAAAAATAAAATATACGGAATAAAATGAATGAATGAATAAATGAATCACAAGTTGTTACAGGAATAGATTTTTTTTTTGATGTTGGATTCTTTTTGGAAATGAAATTCTCTTGGTTTTGAAATCATCATCATCATTATTGTGTGTGTCTGTTATATTTTGTTTGTGTAATAGAAATCAATCGTGAATTGAATTCCGAACTAAAATAAACAACAAAAATGTGTTGATCAATCAATCATTCAATTTATTTAGCGAATTCATCGAACGGTTAAAAAAATAAAAACTATTGGCCTATTTTGAAATATATTTTTTTTTGTTTTTCGGTTATCAAGAAATTTGTGATTAAGAGTTTACGAGGATCGTAAATTCTTTCGACAGAAATATTGAATTATAATAATAATCTAATTTATAATCTAATCTGGAACTGGAACAGTGGTCGCGTCGAAGTTCAACGCCTATCGTGAACCACAATTTTAGTGGACCGATCAGTGCACACCCACCACCGCCACAACAGCAACCTGGTAGATCTGGAGGTCCAAGTCCATCATGCAGTCCTGTAAGAATAATCAGTGTGTTATCGAAAATCTGATAAATAATTTGATTTATATCAACAGGGTATTCCAAACCATCCAAATAATCTTGGAAACGGTATCAATATAAACAACAACAACAATCCTCCTGTTCCACCACCACCACATCCTTCACATCATTCTCCTATGCTTTGTGGACCACCACCGCAACCAATACCACAAAACGGTCCTCCACCAATGACGATGGGACCATATAATCCGGGGGCCAATTCAATTCCACATGTTATGCATCATGCACCACATTTGATGCAACATCCTGGAGGTCCGCCACCACCTAATCCAAATTTACAACATCCACATGGAAGACATACGCCTTTCTACGATATCAGACAACCAGAAAATCGAATCCATGAAATGAATAAACGTTTACAGCAAAGAAATGAGGTTTGTCTACCATTCATTTACTTCTGACTATAATTGACGTTTGTCTTGTCCAAACAAAATCATAGGATTCTGATAACATATGGTGGGATGGTTTCGCTTCCGAATTTTTCGAAGATGATGCCACATTAACAGTCACATTCTGTCTTGAAGATGGCCCTAAACGCTATAGTAATTATTAATTTAATCAAATTTCATTTTTAAAAAATCTAATTCAATTCATCTAATTGGTAATCATAGCCATTGGTCGAACTTTGATTCCTCGTTATTTCCGTAGTATTTTCGAAGGAGGTGTAACTGAATTTCAAATAAATCTTCGAAATTGTAAAGAATCATTTCATAATACAACGATCACAGTCGACTGTGATCAGTGTACCATAATGACCAGCCATGGGAAGCCTAACTTTAAAGTTAGTTGAACATAATTTTTTTTATTGTTTAAATTTATTTATTTTTTTTTTTCAATCAGATGGGACCTTATTCACATGCATCGAACGAAATGATGAAAGAACAGATGATGAAAGAGTCATCGGTTCTAGTCTGTACCGAAGGACGATTAGTTTTGGAATTCACTTATGATGAATTACCACGAATCAAATCATGGCATTTTGCTACACGAATCCACCATGAATTGATTTCCAAATCATTAGCACTTCAAGCTCAACAAGATCCTTCCATGTTAGATCAAATTACCAAGAATATCACCCGACAAGGCTTGACCAATTCAACATTAAATTATCTACGGGTTAGTTCATTTAATCATTGTATTCTTTCTATACAATCAATGATTTTTCCATTTTCAATCTTAGCTTTGTGTCATTCTTGAGCCGATGCAAGAACTAATGTCAAGACATAAGGCTTATTCCTTATCGCCCAGAGATTGTCTAAAAACGACCTTGTTTCAAAAATGGCAACGGATGGTTGCACCACCTGAAACCAGCCGGCCTCCAAGTAAACGAAGAAAAAGAAAATCGTCCACTAATACTGGAACTACGACGAATAGCAAAAAGAAAAATAATCAGAACAATATGAGTCCAGTTCCACCTCCGTTTACATTGGCAACACAGGTAGTTTGTTATGATTTCTCAATCCATCTCTGCTAAACAATGTTTGTTTTCTCGTTTTTAAAATTGTTAAGGATGTCATGGTTGTTGGCGAGCCATCGTTAATGGGTGGCGAATTCGGTGACGAGGATGAACGATTAATCACTCGATTAGGTATGACAATCAAGAAACAAAAAAACAGACTTTCTAAACGGCACTGTTTCGAAACAGAAAACAACCAATACGACCCGAACGCTGCGTCAGGAACAAACGGACTGGAAGATAATGATGACTTTAATTCATTAGGCTCCTCATCGGGCGGCACTAATACAACAAACAATGGTGGCAATAATTCAGCTAATATCGGACCAGGTTCAAACGGTGGTGGTGGAAGTGGTGGTCCACCTTCATGGCCACCGAATGGACCAAACAATGGCAATAGTTCATCAAATTCGAATGCCGGAAATATTCCGAACAATTCGAATGTTTCATCGGGAAACGGATCAGGAGTGGGACCTAATCAAGATCAATCAAATCAGATAAAATCTGAAAAACAATCTCCAAATTTAAATCAATGAACATCAAACATCATGCACATCATTAACGAATAAATACATTCTTGACAAATGAAAAGTATTTTATTTCATCAAAATTTATAAAATTCCAGTCGCATTGATACAATTTATTCTTTTTAATCATGTGATATATGATAGTCGATACCGGAAAACCTGGATCAAATACCGACACAAATATACACACATACATCATACGCTTACGAACACGAACACATCTGAAATTGCTTCAGATTTTTCGAACAGACAATTTATCAATTTTCCAATTATTTATTTCTATCTTATTTAATTATTGAATATTGTAAAGAAACATAAAAAGGAAAAAAAAGGTCTCACGAAATAAATTTTATTTCTTAAAAATCGAAATACCCGAATCAATAATACATTTTAATTATTTCGATTCAGTATCCGTTATAATTAGGTGGTATCTAAAATTTTTTTTTTTTGTCGGGCTCCAGATGGATGGCAGCACTGGTATAGAATTTAGAATACTGCAACAACATCTGGTGTTCCAAATAAGAATCTTTATAATTTTAAAGATAATCAGACAAAGTAATCATGTTTAATCAATAAAAATATGAACAATTGATATTCACGGATAATGATTACATGAAATGAGAAAGAAAACATCGATAAGTGAAATTTGACTAAAATTTTTTTTTCAGGGAGGAGATATGTATGCATCAAGATGTCAATGAATATCAATAATAATTACTAAATAGTCATTTACAAATAATTATCTTTAAATGTGTGTATGAGAATAAATCAATTAGATAATCAAGTAGATATACTTGTTGTTTTATCATTAGTCAAACGACTGGAATTCGATAGATCCGAAATCGGTGACATCGATAATGTTGGAGATGATGGTGATGGCGGTGTATTTGGGCATGATCGGTTATGACAATCTGTAAATGAATTTGATTTCATATCAGATTGCGATGATGTAAATGGTGGCGGTGGGGGTGGCAATTGTGCCGCTGGAGACGATAAAGGTGATGAAAATGATGTTTTATGAGCTTGAACCGGTGATAATCGATTTGTCGTATTTGTATTCGACACTGGAGTTTGATGATGCGGCGGTGAAGGCGTTGTCGTTGTTATATTCGGTCCTGGTGGCGTAATTGGTGCCGTTGGCAAGCGAAAGAATCTTGGAAATTGTGTATAGAATGCAGCAGCAACAGCAGCTGCTGCTTGTGATTGTACATTGTGATTAAGATTTGAAGAACTTTCATTCGAAGAATTCGATAGTGATGGACTTGAAGAATTGATATTGTTATTTGGATTATTTGCTGAAGAAATTCCATCCGTACAGGTTAAATTCAAAGCAGCATTGGCATTTGATTGTTTACCACTGACTTTACTACCACATTTACCATTAGAATTATTTACTTTAGATGTTTCCGTCGAAGATGATGTCGATTCTGGCTGTGTAGAATTCATCATTTGTGAAGGATGTAGCATATTTTGACCAGAAAGAAAATTACGAGGAATATTTCCAAAATAGAAACTGGCTAATGCAGGATTAACTGCCATCATTGAAGAAAATTCAGCCGCTGACCCTGAAAATGATGTGTAAATTTAAAAAGGAATGTTAATATTCACAATAGATTTATACCTGGCATCATAGCTGAAGAATAAGAAGATGAATTTGGTGAAACATCCGTATTTGGTGAATCGTTGCCAGGTGAATGATTTTGATTTTGAATAGAAGATGTGGATAATGAGGATGATGATGTTGTTGTTGTTGTTGGTGGTGGAGGTGGTAATTGCGAAGATGATGATGGAGGTTGTGTTGATGCCGATGTTGAAGTAGATGTCTGACCATTTGGACTAAATTTCCATGCTGATGATGCAAGTGCAGCAGCTTGTGAAGCCATTAAAGCCAAAAAATCTTGACCACATGGTAATCGTCCTAATGCTGTGGTAAAAATAGATAAGAAAAAAATATCGGAAAACATTAATAGATGAACATACCAGCAGCATTTGCCAATGCTTGTTGATCATGTGGAGATAGATCCGAACCGAAAAATGCACGAAATGGTGAATGTCGAAATGCATGTTCCCGTAATAATGTTTCGACAGATTCACTATTATTGAATGAATGAATAAATGAATTAGCAAATTTTTCAACAACAAAAAAAAACAAAATGAATTCTTACATTTCATACCTTTCCAGATCGGTTAGCCGACTGGAATCACGAAAACCTTTGGCAAATGGATTTGAATCGATTTTCAATTTGGTAATCTTATAAATAAACAAAAAATAGAATTAGTTTCTAAGTAATAAAAAAAAATACAAAATCATTATTATTACCAATTGATTTTGATATGCGGTAACAGCAGTGAAAACTGTTTCAGGAAAAATATATGTACGAAATTGTTCATTTTCCAAATTATTAATCATCAATTGGCTACTATGATGTGTTAATTGATCTAAACGAAGTTTGATCAAATGAATTCGTGGTTGATATTTATGCATTGAATTCAGAACAATCTAATTTGATTTTGAATATTGTAAAAATGTAAATAATATTTCAAACAAACAAAAAAAACCCATAAGACTTACATGTCCATTTTTATCCATTTCATTATTGGTTAATTTAGTTTTTTCAAATGAAACAATTTGTTTACGTAATTGTTCACCAGTAAATGGTGAATCTGGATGAAGATAAAGACGAATTGGTGATGGTGCATCAGCTTTACCAGCAACTAACCATGAACTACGATGATATGCATAACGATAACGTTTATTATCAACCGGTAAAATATCCATTAATACAGCATATCTTGCCATTGGATCAGTATTATGAAATGATACTCGACAAGTTGGAAACATTCTATGAATTTAAATAAATAGAATTAGAATCAAAAGAGAGAAAAAAAAGTTTATCAGTTTAAAAGTTTCGCAAAAGATCAAGATAGCCAAAAAGATAAATCAATTTAAATTGATTGACAAATTGAATTAATTGGAAAATTTTTCTACTAAAACCAAAACAAAGTGGAAAAAAAAGGGTAGCCTATAGCCATAATAATAATGATGATAATTGATGTCTGTTGATATACACAACACACTTATTTCAAATAATCAATGTTTGAATGTCCATCAATAAAAAAAACATTGATTAAAATCGTTATGGAGAAAAAGATGTCGCGTCAAACAAACAAATGAACAGAAAAAAAACTGATTTGACGCCAACAAAATCCGATTAATTTGGCCGATCAATGGCTTTTTTTCAGCAAATGCTTCTGTGTGTTATATTTCAAATTCGACAAAATTTTACTTGTTTTTATCAAATTTTATTACTAGTTTTTTTTCGGGACCATAATAATCATAATGGTGATGATGATGATGATGATGGTAGCAGTAGTAACGGGGAGATAAGAATTTAGTCAAAAAAAAAAAACAAAAAACGAAAAGATAAGAACGACACACGACAAACATATATGAATATTGTAAAGATCATAAGGTTAAAAAAACAAAATGGACCATCATGCAAAACAACATTATGATGATGATGATGATAATCAATTGGCCGGCCTTTTTTTACTCTTCATCATCATCATCAATTAATGACAAATGATAATGTGTCCGCCGACAGGTAATTGCTTTGGTAATTTCTTTTTTTTTAGCTTTCTCTCACTTCTCTTACTATCTTGAAAGAAAAAAAACAGAAATAAAGATTACTTTCGTAGATGAAGTTGTTCGAATGAACCAACGAACGAATATATTATTATTATTTGATTGGCGACATTTTGACGGCTTTAATATTGCTCTCTTTATCTTTTTTGTTTCACTTTATTGAAATGTGTTTGTAATTTGTCTTATCTTTCATTCGTGTTTTATGAATTTTTTTGTTTGTTTAATTTATTTAGAAAGTTTTTTTTCCAAAAAAAATCAATGCTTACCTTCGACCAGTTTTAGTGATAATCATTTCGGTACCTAATTCATGAAATTTTTCCCATAATTCTTTTGTTTCTAATTTTGCATCAATTTTCATTAATTCTTCACAATTACAACGTGGTAAACAAGCTGGATTAAGTTCTGGTTTACTATTTGCATTATTATTTTTTGAATCATTTGAATTATTTTTACCACTTTTACCATGATGATTTGATGATGTTGATGATGATGATGAATATTGGTTATTTGATACTTTTGATGATGATTCTTTATCACGATGATGACTATTTGATAAATATTTAGATTCTTTATTGTTTGATGAATAACGATTACCCGATTTTGGACCCGGTCTTGTTGTTTGATTATCATGATAATTATCATTATTATCTGATGAATTATTTACGAATGAAAATGCTGATTTTGAAAAATTTTTTGAATTTTTTGATGAAGGTGATGTTTGTGATGTGACAGGTAGTGACAATGGTGGTGGTGGTTGCTGTTGTTGATGTGATGCATTTGATGTCGGTAAACCTGAAGGTGATATCTTGGCAAATTTAGCGAGATCAGCAAATGAATTATTAAATTCAGCATTCAAACGTTGTTGAAGTGCTAGACTTGGATGAAGTTGAGATAAATGTGTAGTAGGTAGACTACCAGCACGAAGAAGATTTAGATTAAAATGTGCTGGATTAAAAAATGGATTCATATCAGCAGGAATTGTGCCTTTTAATCCTTTATTTTTTGGGAAAAAAAATCATCCGAAAATGAATAAAATAATTGAACAAACAAAAAAAAGTAAAAAAGAAAATTGCAAAAAAAAACTAACCAATTGATGGTAATAATGATGAAGGATCATATGGATATGTAGCAGCCAAATTTGGACTAATTGGTTGATCACTATTTGGATCTGATTTACATGAAACACATTCATCATCATGACTTGAACCATTAGATTCAATATCAACAACATCATCAACATTGATTTCTTCATCATCATCATCATCATCATCATCGTCATTATCTTCAATATTAATATTATGTTGATGATAATCATCAATCAAACGTTTCGTCATTGTTGATTTCAATGTTTTTGTTGGACGATATTTTTGTTCAAAATCAATGGAACGTTTACGTTGATTAATTATATTATTGGATGTATTATTATCAATCCATTGATGATGATTATGACCATTGAATAATGTTTGATTATGATCATTATAACGTGATGAATTATTTATTTGACGTCTGATATTTGTCATTGTATCCGATGTTGTTGAATTATCTTTATTTAAATCAGCATCTTTATTACTGATTAATGAATCAATGGAAAAATGTTTTGCTTTTGTCGACATTGTCAATGATTGTTGTTGTTGTTGTTGTTTATGATAATAATGATTATTTGAATGACGATTCAATGAAGATTGTTTAGTTAAATTTTTAACGCTTGGATTGACCATTGATGATTGATTTTGTTTGAAATAGACTAAGTTTTTTTTTGAAACGAAACAAAAATGGTTATTAATTATGAATCGTATCATATGTTTTGCACATTTTTCAATATCAAAAAAAAATGAAACAATAAACTCAAAGAATTCAATACGGTCATATGGTTATAATTATAATGATGATGATACGGATAATTTTTCGAATGTTTTACTATTTCAATATTCTATTTGACTAAATAAACCTGAAAATTATTTCTGAAGACCAATCTGATCACTAATTTAGTTGATAATTTTTGTCATTAGGATACAAATATAAATGAAAAAATAAACCGCAAATTGATTTACCGAAAAATTTACCAAAACAAATTATAATCATATGGACATTAGCAATATAAAAAGACAATATTAAACAATTATGAACTAAAACAAATGTTTTTTGATTGGTTTAATTTCAAAAATAAACATATGTTGAAATATGGTTAAACGCGTGCCAATTGAATGAATTTTTTTTTAATTATAAACATTCAAATGACCTGAATGATGACCTTTTTTTCTGTTTTGCTTGTTTTGTTGGTGGAAAGAAAAACACAAATTAAGGAATATCATAGAAAAGAAGAGTTAAAAAACAAAGAGGATTTTCTATTTGACAGGCAAAAAGAAAAAACCTCGAACAAGATTAATGTTTTTCAATTAATTAATGGAATAAAAAATTAGCTCATTATGGATATACAAAAACAAACAAACAATGTTTGTATAATTAAAATGACTTTTTCCATCACAATGGTGAATGGATGGAAAACTTATTTTTCTATTCATTCGACAAAATCCAGATACAAACATAAGACATACCTTTGATTAGTGAATTTTCTTTTCTTTTCTTCTTCTTCGTCGTCAATTAATTAATTTGAATAATTAAAGAATAATGATTGCACAATAATTTAGTTCTTTTTTTTTTGATTGATTGATTTAAAAAAAGATTCAAAATTTGATCACAGTTCACACAAACAAACACCGACATTGATTTTCAATTCATTTCCTGTATGTACGCACACAAACAAACAAACAAAATCAACCAAAAATTTGATTCAATTTCAATGTTCAAAACCAAAAAAAAAAAGTGTTTCAGTGTTCAGTGTTTCGATCGATGTAACATCGAATAATGATGATCATTATAATGATATACTAACAAATATTCGTCGTAGTCGTCGTCGTCGTTGTTGTTGTTGTTGTAGTCATCATCATCATTGCTGTCATCATCATCATCATCATCATCTGTATATATGGTCGACAACAACAACAACGAAAATAGAGAGTCGATATGTGTAAAAGTGTGTGTGTGATACAAAAAGTCACGATGTTGATCCCACCTATTTTTCTCACTCTCAACAATTTCGTAGGATAGAAATTTTTTAGCTAGTTTTGAACATTTTCAATTGATAAACAGTAAAGTGATAAAAAGAGATTGGATAGCTGCTGCTGTTGTAGCATATAGCCATTTGTTTAAAATCATCACCAAATAACAGGAACAACAACAAAATTCATTTATTTGAAATCCTAAGCAAAAAGAAAATTGACTTAAAGATAACGCCAAAAACATCTGTGATGATCATCGAAATGAACTTTCAGGGTATAGCTGTTATGTAATTTTTTTTAACAAAAAAAAAACAAATATTCGGCACCATACACACCCACACTTTTCTTTTCTTTATCAAATCAATCGAAGCGATGACTTATCAAAATGAATAATTTTAGTTTATTTTTTTCTTTCGAGCGAATCACATGAATCACATTGAGATAAAAGTTTGATGTTTTTCTTTGTTCAAGCAAAGGCCCCAAAGTCGATTATGGATCGCTCATTCCATTATTATTATTTTTTTGTTTTTTGTTTCTGCTCTAGATCAATCAGATGCGTAGCGCATTTGGAACACACACAAAGAGAGATAGATTGCAAGCAAGGAGAAAATTTTTTTTTTGTTGAAGAAGCGACGAGTTGGTAAGTAGAGGTGAGAAGAAAAAAAAATTATATTCATAGTGTGTGTGTGTGTGTGTGAAACTTTAATACAAAAACAGCCAACCAACCAACCAAAACTAGAAAAAAGATGATGATTCTCTCCATGTCTCTTTCAGTTTTTTTTGTGTTTAGAATAACGAAAAAAAACACCCATAAGAAGTTGATGATGATCATGGTGAAATTGGGATGCTTTGTATTGATATCAAATGTTTTTATTTTTTTCACAGCTATAGATGATGATTCTCTCTTTTCAGTTAGTTAGTTAGTTAGTTATATGAGAAAAAAAAATTTATTATATTGTGATTGTGATTGGGTGAAATCAACTTGTTTGGACGCGCCTGTTTTAAGGCTGGACTTTTTTTTGTATGGAAATGTAAAGTAAGCCAAATATTTGTATGCGTTGTGTGTGTATGTGATGAGCTCTTTTTAATAAAATTTAGAGTGTATTGCTGTTTGGATTCGGATGAATGAATGAATGGATGGCTGAATGGCTTCCGCCCCCTCACACACTGCAAAAAAAAATATAACATTCACACATTTATGTCCTGTGTTCACATCCTACATTAAAGGATGTTGGATTTTAGTTTTATTTGGACTGGGGGGAACAACAACACATGATACAATATGATGTATCATGAAGACTGCCTTTACCATCAACAGCTTCGGGAACAAAAAAAAACCAGAGGAAAAAAACTGATGATGATGATGATGAAGAAACATATATTTCGCGCATACAACAACTGCAAGCTGCTGCCATTGTGTGATGCGGCTGCTGATTTTTTTTTCTTCTCTTGTTCTTGTTTTTGTTATCGGGATGTTATTCGTTTTCCATGATGATGATGATGATCATCATCATCATCATCAAACCAGGATCTTGTTATTGTTCAAATCACAATTTAGTTGAATCTAATCTAAAGTAATATTTTCTGATCATAGTGATTGGCGCAAATTGTTCGCATCTCGTCGACAACATCTCTCAATCTCTATCTCTCTCTATATATATCTTTTTCACTATATGTTTATTATGTGTGTGAGGGGGAGGAAAAATGAAGATAATGTGAACAACTAAGGATCAATCATTGATTGAACAGGCGCTATCGATTATCAGACAGCGAGAGAGCCAAGATACCGAGATATTTTTTTTCTGCAAAAAAGGGGACCAATCGATTTGAAAAAGAAGAAAATTCTGTTCAATCAATCTAGGAATCATGACATGGAACTTTTTTTCCAATTTATTATCACCGACATGAATGTCATCATTACACACACCCAATTCAAAAAAAATGCAAATTTAAAACAGTTGTAAATGAATCATCATCATCATCAACATCATTATCATCTTGATTGATTGATTGATTGCATTAGTATGATTTAAAAGTAATAATAATTTTAAAATCTTGGTAATTAAATTAAATTTCATTAAATTTTTGTTTTTTTTTCGCTAAAAATACCTTACACGATACAAATGTGAAACTAGAGGCAATCATTAAATGATTGATAAACTTTTTCTTGTTTTTTTAAAGCAATAAAATTCCTCTTAACTTCAAAAAATGATGATGTGGTTTTTTTGTAAAGAAAGAAACGAAAAACGAGATTTTATGATCTTGGATAGAGAATTTAATTGTTTTTTTCTTTGAATTTCACAAAGATCTGTCGCGTGTCAATGTTGTTTTTCATGTGTGTGTGTGTCTGTGGTTACAATGTATCGATATTCAGATCAAATGAAGATGATAATCAAAGGAAATTAAATTCAAAAAATTAATTACATTGAAATTTTCAACCATTTTGACTTGCCTTTTTCAAAAAAAAACAAACGAAAAACTGTCGCCTGAACATTGTGAACAATAAATTATTATTTTGGAAAAGTTTTCCAATCTTTCAATGGAGAAAACAAGAAAATTTCCAAAATGTTGTTATAACTTTTTTTTTGTTGGTTGGAGTCTGGTGAAACCTATATATTTATATCAGGAAAAAAAACAAAACATGATGGTGATGATAAATGGCCAGCAATTTATTCTTGACACTTTTTTTCACTCATTCTTCGAGAAGCTTGTGAGAAGCGAACGTAAAAACTTTACTATACTAAAACATCAATTTTGTTTCGGTTGATTGAAACAAGTTTCTTTGACTTATTTTTTTTTCTAACACAGCTTTGGAACAACAGAATATCGTATAGAATATTTTTTTGTTGAAAAAGTGTATGACACATTCTTGTTATCGAAACGAATCCATTTAGTTCATAGAATAGAATCAGTGTTATAGATGTTGGACTGGCTTTGCGAATTCTGTACTGTGTTTGTACATTCATACATTTACAAACCAACAATAACACCAGAGGAAAAAAAAGTTCATTGATTCTGTATACCATTTCTGTATAATAAACTGAAGAAATTGGCAATCTAAATCGAATCTGTAGAAAAGTGGAAATATTTTGAGCTTCTTGTTTTGTTTATCGTTTATTCTTTGTTTTTCAAAACAAAATAAGTAGAATTTATTGACTTTTTTTTTGCCGTATGAAAACGAATTGAGACGACGAAAAAAAAATGTGTAGGGAAGTTATTTATACAATAATAACAACCAAAACACATTTTCGATTATGTTGACAAGTCTCTTAGGAGATTAGTGTATACAGAATAATTCGAAAGACTTGAATTTGTTTTATTCTGTTTTTTTTTGTTTGCATGATTTCCGCACCAGAATTTCGAAAAGAATTCATGTTTATTTTGTTATTTTGAGGTACTACTGCTGTTGTTGTTTATCATTTCTCATTTGTTTCTACTGTACAATCTGTCTGTCTTGATAGATTCGATTCATAGAATTCAATAGAATCCAAAAAACAATGATTATATTTGGATAACAATGTTGAGGCGTCAAAATAGTGGAGATGCTAACAAAGAAATTTCGAATGTGTTTTGCATGATTTGTTTTTTTTCTGTTTCTTTCTTTTGTTATGCGGACATATGTTATTCGGATATTGAAATTGGATTTTTTTTGTATAAAGTATAAATTTAAAAATTTTGAACCAAAAACAAAAAAAAAGATTTAGAAATCATAGAATCATCCATAATCGACTGGTAAAAAAAATTTCAGAAGCATCAATTAAAATGCAAAATGAAGAAATTTCATAATCGATTTTATAATTTAATCATTTTCGTAGGTTATCCATTAATCGTTATACAAAAATCATTCAGTATGTGTGTGGCATTTTTCTTTTACTCATCTTTCCCCGTTTATTAAAACAACAACAACAAAAAAGATTTTCATAAATCAAGAGAAAAAAAATGTTAAATAATGATGATCAAATGTGTAATTGGCGTGTGTGTGATGATCATGATGATAATGATGGAAGTCAGTTGAATTTGATGCAGATTCATCAATAATAATAATAATCATCATCATAGAGATAAAGATGTTGATTGAGTTTCATGTGAAAAAGAACTGGTAAGAATCAGGTCACTGGTTTTTTTATTATTTTTCACTTGCGAACAAAAAAAAATCAATTATGATTTTTTCATGTTTTCAAAAAAAAAGAGATTAGATTCGAATGAAAATACAATCAAGCAATTTATTCAGTAATCATTTTTCAAAATCGGTTACTGTAAAGATTTTTTCTTTCTCTCTCTCTCTCCACTCCCTTGAATCTATGTTTGAATGATGAGAACATGACCGTTTTTGTTTTGTTTTGTTTTTTTTTCTAATGAATTCAATTATCTCATCATCGGTTTGATTTTTGTTTTTGTTTTTCTTTTTCCATCTATTTCCATTATCATTCATACAATTCACGTATACATTCCATCATCGAATAGATCAAAAAGATGATATCTTTCTGTGTGAGAGATAGAGAAATACAGGAATTAATGTCACCACCAAATCATATAATGTTCGCTGTGTGTGTATATATATAGCGACACCATTATCATTATCATCATATTAATGATTATACATTAAAATCATGATGATGATGATGATGAGCGGTGATAATGATCAATGGTAATGATTATTTGATATGAAAAATATTCAAATATGAAATGAATATTGTGGAATGAAATGAATACAACAACAACAGTAACGAAAAAAAAACCGTTATGTTGTGGACATCATCGACCACAACCACCACCACCGTTGTCGATGAATGATATTTAGATATTCTTGTTTCAAGATTATAATCATCATTTATACAAGCATGTTTTTCGATTGTATATTTTTATGGTGATCAATTCTCACACAGTGAAGGATAGATTCACGATAAAGTGTGTGTATATCCCGATAAAGAATTTGGAAAAGCTAGAAAAAAAATTCTCACCACCAGGAATTTCAGAATCGATAGGCGTATCATGTTGTTCATCATTTTATTATTCATGAAAATTTCTCTTGAAAGTCGAATGAATGAATATTCTGAAAGCGAGTTATTGAGTTGAGGGAGAGAGAGAGAGAAAAAGAATATAATTGTAGAATGAGAAACAAAAAAAAACATAATAATTAATGTCATTGAGAGAGATAGGAAATAATGTTAAAAAGTAGACATATCATATGGAAACATGTTTTTTTTCTATCTATGACATTTGCTGCTGAGAAATGATAATTATTTTTTTTTTGCCATTCTCTCTTTTTTTGGCTAAATCTATTTTCCGGATAATTTTTAAAAAGTTATAAAATTCTCTTATCTCATTCACTCATTTATGATTTCATTTCATTTTTTCGGGAAATGAGTGATAATTTGGAATGAATGTTGGAATGAAAATCAAAATTTCCCACACACCATAAGTCAAAAACGAAGCAAAAAAAATGCTTTTGGAAATCTATTATTTTTTTTTAATAATGATAATTCAAGTTGTAATTCAAGGATTTTTTTTACTAAATCACAATTTTTCGTTGTTGTTGTTTTTACCCCTGTTCGAACGTGTTGAACGTGTGTGTTGTGTTTGATTGTTCCAAAAAAAAAACAACAATATGTGAAATACTGATGAAATGTCGATGATGACAACAACCAAGCAATGCGAAAAAAAAAACGGATAGAAAAGCAAAAGCAAAATCATCATCATCATTATTACGTGACCAGTACACACAAAATTGATTATCTAGATCAGTGATTCTCAACCTTTTTGTTGTCGCGGCACAATTTTAGAATTTTTGAATATATAACAGTTGCATTTTCAGAATTTCGCGGCACACTAAAGTGCCGCGGCACACTGGTTGAGAATCACTGATCTAGATTCATGTTTCTAATATGATTATGGTTGATGATGACCAGGTAACAGAAAAAAAACTATTTTACATAATAATCATTAGTTTCAATAAATCTGAGCTCAAAAAAGAATGAATGTTGTTTTTTGGCCAAAAACACCAAATGTATTAGCATTTAGGCAAAAAAACTGGAATTTTGATTGAAAAAACGATGTTACTTTTTGTTTAAAATATTCAATTTTGTTTTTGTCGATGAAAATATTACGGGTGGTCCACAATCCATTGATTCATTCATTCGTATATGTTTTCAACTAATCATTTGTCACAATTTAAAGGTAAAATGTATGTGTGTTTGTGTGCTAATTAACTATCTTTTTACATTTTGTCAATGAATATTTCATTTCATTCATTCATTTGACTTTGGATGATATTTCATTCATACAAAAACCAGATGACAATTTTTTTTTGATCAATATTTTTCTGTTGTTACCAACCAACAGAAGATAAAATCGCTATTTACAATTGTTATGTTGTGAAAAAAATGAAGGTAGTTGATAAGGTTTGGATTTTTTTTCCTGTTCTCTCTCTCTCTCTCTCTCTCTCTCTCTCTCTCTCTCTCTCTCTCTCTCTCCTTGATGTTTTTCAAGTCAAATTTTCAATATTTATTTGTTTCTGTTATCATTACCTGTCCATCTCAACAACAACAACAACAACAAAATGAAAAAAAATGAATGTCGAAACAAAAATGTCAAGGAAAATGTCACATCCATCACAATTTACATACTGTGCGTGAGAGTAAACACATAGCGATATAACCAATGAAGGACCAGCAAAACAACCAACCAACCAACCAACAAGGTATGAATGAAACAAAAAAAAATTATAACAACATGAAGTCAATGCAATTGTCGTTTAGTTTTTGTTTTCTATTTTTTTCAATCATTTTTATGATAATTTATGACAACTCAGTAGCTCAACGCAATTGATACTACAGACATCATATATAAATGTAAGTGTGACAATCATATTCATATCATATACGATGTGACAAGTTGAATTAAATTCACCATTGCCACCATCATCATCAGTCCTGTTGTTCCACCCCCATCATTTACCACCTATTTCTATCACACTGTTGGAATTCAGCAACAACAACCAGAAAAAAAATTTGTCACACGAAATTTCAAATTGATCCATTCATTTATTCAATAATAATTATACCTGAACAGGATGATGATATTGATTTCCAATGTCATATTTCATTATATTTCTGATCAAAAAAAAAATTCTTCGACAGATGTTTATGATGAAATGACAAGACATTCAATAAAAGAATTAAATTAATTTGTCAATTATTACTGATTTTGATTGAATTTTTTTCTTTCTTCGAAAATTGGCAAGATAAAAAACGATGCGAATCTAACGAATCAACAACAACATCTTCATTATCATTACAATAAGATCATTTTTGAATTTATAACTAAGATGAAAAGAGAGTGAGAGAGAGAGAATTTGCCAAAAGAAAAAACAACAAAGCAGATGAAATCTGAAATTTTTATGCTGCTGCTGCTGCTTTGAAAATTAATTGACCATTTTTTTTTCTTTAAATCATTGAAAACTATAACTAATTGTTTCGATTGATTTGTCTGTTTATTATTATTATTATTATTATTTTTTCTGAATGCAATCATTCATTCATTCAATGATTGCGGACAAAATGGCAGATGGTCATCATCATCATCGTTTGTTGACCACATCACAAATATATCTTGTTGTCGTTGTTATTTTTACTCCATATGAATGTTGGAAAAAAAATTCAATGAACACATTTAGCTTGGTATTTTTCAAACCAACCAGATCGATCATCATCATCATCATTGATTTATTATTGTCTCCATTCTCTCTCTCTCTAGTACAAAAATCATTGAACTTTATCACAAATCATTCAGGTTCATCCTCCAAAAAGATTCTCGATCAATATCTTAGACAAACACCTTGTAGCAAAGAATTAGTTACAAATTATTTCATTCATTTGTCATTTATCTTTATTTTTTCTAAGTTTTTTTTCTGGTTCCGCATTTAGCCTCCCACGATATATTCATGTATTGGCAAACAGAGATATTGTCGAACACATAACAAGAACAACACATTGAAAACACTTTTCATCTTGTTCATCAATCAACATTGGTGGAAAATGAATTGAATGAATTGTAATCTTCTTGCCAAAACGAGATGTATGTAAAAAAAAAGACATGTTTTTCTTTACTATTCGGACATTACAAATCAACAATAACAAAAAACAATATAACGACAGGTTCAAGATAATAAACAGCATAAAATTCTCGAGAAAAAATTTTGATTTATTAGGCGAAACCAGAAAAAAAAACGATGAAAAAGAAGAAATTCTTTCAAAAAAAAGAAGATCTTTGTTGTTGAGGTTTTAAGGAAGGTTTTTCCATCTTTGAACTTGCTTTAGCCTAGAAATCATCATCATAATGATTGCGTGATTAACCTGTTGTTGTTGTTGGGGAATCTTCGAAAAACACACACACTCAAACAATAAAATAATCTATCTTATGTTAAGAAAAACAAACGATGATGATGATGATTATGATTGCGAATAGTTCAGGTGTATCGATTTACACCTTTTAACCTATTACGTTTTTAGAGAAACTACAATAACAACAGCAGATTGGATAATCAAAACAAAAAAAAAACAATGAAAATAAGGTTTGGGAAAAAGGTCAACCATATGTGGCTAATCAAATTTGAAGTTTTTTTTTTACTCCAAAGAACGAAAAAAATCATCAATCGATTCATGAAAAATATTTTTTACCTTTCATTTAATGTGTGTGTGATTCTGGCCACCAAGATAGAACAGTACTTTCCTAACACATTGATTCGAAATTGAATTAGATTGATGGCAATGATGATGATGATCATCATCATCATCTGGTCACACATACTTAACATTCAAAATTTAACAAAAATTTTCAATTGAATTTCTTCGTGTGTGATCAATTTGTAATTTGAATCTTTTATTTTTCAGGGAAAAATTTAAATATCTCTATGGGCGTCCGATAAATCTCAGTGTGTGTGAGTGTGTGTGTGGTATTATTGGGATTATCCAGTTACAGAATTTTCATTATTATTTATCTTGTGGAATCAAATTTCATAGATTCAGAATTTTTTTTTGTCTACGGAAATTAAATATAATTTTAACCTAATAAAATCAAAACATAATACACACAAACACAAAGTTAATGTCTAATATCATCATCATCAATCACATAGCTGACAATATAAGAGAGTGGAGACCAGGAGTGCAACAACAACAAAAAAAAAAAGGTCAACAATTGGATTGTTTCAGGAACAAAAAATATCTCATAAAATTTGTCAACTTTAACCATAACCATAACCAAAACAATATAAAATTTCAAAATTTTCAAACAAACAAAAAACACAATGGTGGCTGAAAAAAAAAGTGAAAAATGTCAATTAATTTCAATATGAATTTCGTCGATAGTTAGTGTGTGAAAGAGAGGGAATAGTAACAAATTAAATTTAAACGATATATATAGATCTCTTATCAAAATTATGAAATCAAATAAGAAAATGTTTCACGCCTTTTTGTGAATGTCAAAATATCAAGATGATAACCTGTGTGTGTGTGTGATACAGTTAACAATGTATTATATGGCCAGAAATCAAAGGTGAAAAGGAAATTACAGATAGATTTTCAATGATGAAGTTTCCAAAACAAAACAAAACAAAAAAAACTATATCAATTTTATTCAAGATTCAATCAAGATTTTTATCGCTGATACCTTTCTTTTCACTATTGTAATCATGAAAGAAAAATGACTTGCCCAGTAAAAAAAAAGGTCAAACCTGAATATGTCATGTGAAGAAACCATTTGGTTTCAGTTCATTCACCAATAATAATAATAATAATAATTTGACTTTAGCCCAAGAGAGAAAGAAACTGAAGAAAAATTTCATAATTCATCGATTTTTGACTTTTTTTCCTCTGTTTTTCTTGTTGATCAATAAACAAAGATAAAGTTTTTTTTTTGGTTAGCCGTTATTGTTCCAAAATGAACATTTTTTTCTGGAAAATTTTTTCATTACCTCCTCTCTCTTATTTTGTGAAATAATTTAAACCATCACCATCATCATAATCGTAAACTCGGAAAAAATGGCAATCTAAATATGAGACAAAACACAATGCAATGAAATAAAATCATGGTCCGATCAAGTAAAGGACCCAAGTAATTTTATTTCGTCGTCTCGACGACACATTATTGTTTTCTTACCCAATTTCAATTTTTTTCTATTGCAAAAATCAAGTCGTTGGATACACAATACACTTTTCAATTCAAGTGTGTCGCGTGTGTTTCACTGTAGCGCCATCGAGAAAAAAAATACCTAACAAGTCTAGCTACCCGACTATCATCATCATCAACATCATTGATACAATGAAACAATTTTTTGACCACAAAAGACAAAATAATAACAATAGATGGATTGGCCCATTAAAAATGGAAAAGAATTGATCTACCCTATTGATCAATTGTTGTTTGTTTTATTACCATCAGTATGTATAATAGGTTAAAGGTCATAACCGTGTGTGCCACACACTTAGAAACACTTATTTTTTTTAAAAAAAAGGTGGGCAGCCAGGTAAGAAACTTTTTCCATAATAATAACTGTTGTCTATACAGATTGACTTTATTAAGCCGAGAAATTTTTTTTTTATTAATTTCAAGGTGTTTGTGTGTTACACACACACATGCAGTCAATGAGAAACCAATCAAAACAATAAGTATGAAAAAAAAACAACAACGGTAAGTAATACAATGAAAATAAAAATGAATTGAAATTAAAAGTTTTCAATTATTTTAAAATATTCGAGGTGGTAAATGGAAATGATTTTTTTTCATTCTTTGTTACGGGAAATAAATCTAACTAACTAAGAAGTTATTTTCTTTTCTTTTTTTTCAGTTTGTTTGTTGTCACTATTGATTTACAATAATTGAAATTGATTGATTTGATTGATTTAAAATGAAAAGGTGTTTTAAAAATTGAAAATAATTCAATGGTGATGATGATATTAAACATTTGAAAATAAAATTTCAATGCAAGTTTATTTAAAAGCAAAGCAATTTGATACTTTTGCCGTTGTCCTTGATTTAAATTCAAATTGAATCAAAGTATTTGTTTTGTTTTAGCTGATTTAAATGAATATTTATTGTTTTTTAAATGATGATGATTTAGTGATGATGATAATAATTGATGCTTGAAATGAATAAAAAAAAAGCATCCATGTTGTTCATACATAAAACACGTATAGATAAAATCAAAAACAAGGAAAAAGAAGAAAAAGAAAACTATTTTTCATCGAGTCTAGACTGAATGTGATCCGGTCGTATGCCAGCCTGGCGACAATTATGAACAGCAATGATGATGGTGATGATAATAATGTTGATGTTTTCGGAAAGCAAAAAAAGAAAAAGAAAAATCGTCGCCATCAACAAAAACATCATAATCATCATCATCATGGTCGATGATAATGTTTGTTCAAAAGAAATTTAAAATGTTTTTCGGTTGTTAAATTGTATCGTCTTAATCAATGATAATCATCATCATCAATATCAACAACAACAGTTTGTTTGTCATAAATTCGAAAGAAAAGGATTTTCTTTTCGGTTTGGTTGTTTTTGAAGATATTAAAAAAAAGTTTGAATTGAAGATTTGAATGATCAAATACAATGTTTCATTCATTTTGATACACATTGAGTGAAAGAGAGAATAAAAACGTAAACATGAAATAACAAATTGGAATTCCAAAAAAAAAACTTGACAAAATGATGAACAAAGTTTAAACAAATTGACAGAATATGACAAAATTTTTACTAGGATTTCTCAATTCAACAAAACTCTAATCACCGAATAATAAGTTTTTTTTCACATTTTATCTGTCAGGTTTGAATGATCCGATCTAACCAACTCGAATTTTTTTCCCCCGACACTGATTATTGTCACTCAAATCGGGAGATTTGGAACAAATTTTTAAATTATGAAACTTTATGGGTAGAGAAACGAATGAAGATTAAAACTTGAAGATAGCGTGTAGCAAAAAAACATGTCACAATAAAATGTTAAACCAGTGATTAGGGTACTATTGCATCCCCAGAACAAATCAATTTTTGTTTTTTTTGGTTGGCATTTGATTAGGGTGATTGCAACGACAAAAAAAACAACAACAAACACACACAATGGATCCAAAACCCGATCCTAGAGAGCCCAATTATTGAAAATGATTTAAAACTGAAAAAAAACAAAATTGAAATTGAAATGGATTGATAGTAATTATTAGTAGGAAACCGAAAAAAAGGAGAATCTGACTAAATTCATTTCAATTAGTTTGTTTGTCATTTGTCATCATAATCATAGATCAGAATAAGGGAAAAAAATGTCACAATCTTTTTTTCGGAATCCATAATTCTGACAAATTCTTCATGTTTTTCCAATGAAAAAATAATACTTTTTCAATATGAAATTTCTGTGTAAAAATGAAAAAAATTCACTTGATTAATGTAGCAGGTAATATGTTTCGCTTGGCTTGAATCAAAAAATAGATTTAAAATCTTCGAAAAATAAAAAATCAATGACTTAAACATTGAATGGACATTATTATTATAATTATTTTCTATGAAAATTGATGATCAAAGATTTCTACAACAGCAAAAAGAAAGATGAAAGAATCATTTAATCTTAAATTCTTTACAATACAAACAGTATTACTAATAAATGTTTAAAAAAATTTGTTCAACAAGCAGAAATCAAAAATGGTTGAAAAAAAAATCCAAAAGATGTGATGCGTATACTTGATACAACAAAAATAGCTATAGAAAAAAAAACAATCTTGAAGTTAAAATAACTTCGTTTTTTTAAATCTCATCATCAACATTATGGTCATTTGATTTAGTTCAAACGAATTCTATCTTATTTTTTTGAGCTAACAATGTCCAATTGAACAATGAAACATTTTTTTTTGTTTGTTGTTGATCCGATTTGAAAAATTGGCCAGATTTACTATAGTTTATTTCATTCATTTGTTGCTGTTCATAATTTCATATGTCAAATGAATCGAATAGAAAAAAAAACCTGTGATCAACAACAACAAAACGAAACGAAACGCAAAGTCCAAGGCCATAGACAAGAGTATAGGGCGCCAATGGCCAATGGCTAGCTCAGCAAATTCTTTCCTATTAACTCAATTCAACTTTCAGTGATGATGATGATTATTGCACACACATTATAGAATTTTCCAATTTGACCAGAATCGAGAGCCAACGAAAAAAAAAATTGTCATTTATTTCTATTCTCTCTATATACATACATTCAATTTCCATTGCAATTTTCTACTCCATTAATCTGTTCTGTGTGGAAAACATACACACAGAGAGAAAATCCCATATAAACAACCAAAATAATAATCAAAATCTGTAAAAAAAAGCGAGAGAAAAAAATGGGCAATTCATTGATGATGATGATGATGATGATAACTTTCTTTGGGAAATTTTTTTGTTTGGTCCTCATCTTTTTTATCATTATTTTTTTCAAACAAAAAACTAAATCAATGAAAATAAGTGAGATAAAAAAACGACAACAACCAGAAGATAATCAAAAACAAATTCAGAAGTTTAACTTTGAACAACAACAACGTTGAACCGCCAAAAACAAGGGCAGAATACAATTAGATTTAATAGACAAATATAACATTCATAAATATAAACGACCATCATCATCATTATCATTATCATCATCAGTAGCAGCAGTTGATGATAATGATATGAAAAAAATGGTAAAGATAGAAGATTATTGTTTTGTGCAACTGAAAATAAAAAATGTTTTTCCAGAAAAGTTTCTGAAACTTTTGATTCAAAAGAGAGAACATTTTATAATAACCGAGAAAACAAAATAAAATGATAATGAGGAGATTGTTGTTGATGAAACATTAGTGCGATATAATAATCTTCATTATCATTTTAATTTTATTTTATTTTTTGTTTTCGATCTTAATTTTGATTGCAAAAACAAAAACAAAATAACCGAAAAATCGGGTGTGTGTGTGGTTGATTGGTCAAGAAATTTTTTTTAGTTCAAGCAAAAAAAAACCTAAATCGAATGTGGTTGAACCAATTTATTTTTTCAAATTTATTTTTCATTGTAATGTAAGTGGTGTGGTGGTGGTAAAACAAAATAATCCGATTATTAGGTTGAAATGAACGAAAACAAAACAACCCGATTCACATTTGTAAAATGACGTAAAAAGAATTAGTAGTAGAAAAAAAATACAACCAATTTCAAATCATTTACCGACGATTCAATTATTATTATATTATTCCCTTTTAGTTTTGTTTTATCATCATCATTTCAAGAATTATTAGCTTGTTGTCCTTTTTTTTGCTGGTTCAATTTAATGACATTTACATTGGTCAAAATGAAAACCAAACAAAACGACAGAAACAATTCAAATGAAAATGATCCAATGTAAAAACAAAACAAAAAATAAAATGAAATGTTTTTGTCGTTGTCATTGTCGTTTTTTTCCAACTATCTAGGCTCCAAAAAACAACAACAATAACAATTTGGAATAATTCTCAATTCACCAGAAAATAGTTTTGGTTGATTATATTTTGCTGAATTCATTTGAAAATAATTAGCATATTGAATAATTCATTCTAACGGAATTATATAACCGCGCGTTTTTTTTGTTTTGTTTGGAAATACAAATCGTATCAATTAGCGACCAAAATAAAAACTGTTGTTGTTTTCGGTATTTTTTATTATTATCTTGTTTAATGAGTATGTTTTTGTTCGCTAAAATCACAACAACAACAACAACAATGACAACGATAACAATTATCATTAAATTTGAAAAGAAAAACTATTCAGTATCCAGAAGAGATTCACAAACAATAATGACAATAATAATTTTCAAATAAACCATGTAAATGTATGACATGGATATTCACATATATCATTTGTGTGCATACATGAATGTCCATCCACAAATGTTATCAATTTATGTGTAAATTTGAAGGAAATCAAGTAGTTTTCATGAGTTTTCAAAAAATATTATTATCATCATCATTGATTTCATTACAAAAAAAAAGACGAAAACCTGTCTCCTGAAAAAAATGACCAGAATTTTTGTTTCCAGAATGAAAAATAAATCAAAGTGAATCTGAAATGATACCAATTTCCAACCGACCAACCAACAACAACAACAACAACAAAAATCATAATAACACTTGACTTGATTAGGGTAATAAATCTGAATTTCATTCATTCATTCATTCAATGAGTCTGAATTTTTGATTTAGAAATTTATATGTATTCACCGACACCATAAAACAAGTAATTTTAACCCTTTTTTCTTTCCTTGTAATCATCAATTATATCATTAAATAAATTGGTTCAATGGTTTGGAAAAGAAAAAACAGCATCAGAATAATAATAAAATTAGCACAAAAAAAAGAAAAAAAAAGAAATCAATCTATCGACAGAACAGAAAATGTATCGATAATATGATTTTATCGTTAAATTCAGTAATTTTTTCAAACTAAGCATTTTTGTTGTTGTATTTCGAAGATTCAATTAACAAATTCGATAGATTTTTCTTTTCTTATAAATCTGATTATGATAATATAATCATCATTAGCATTTGGTTGCCGTCATTAAGATTCAAATCACGAAGTAACCAGAAAAAAAAACAACAAAACAAAAAATATATCAATATCGCTAATTTGATGGACCAGAATATCAACAAAAGCAACAAACTTTTTTTCTTTCTAAACTCTCAAACCATCAAATGGATTGTTGAACATTATATTCTTTCCGATTGTTTGATATTATTATGATCATTACCCATCGGTAATTGATGTCGAAAAGGAAATGAACAAAAACAACAACAAAAGTCATAATATAATGATCTGAAATTGATCCTGAATCTCGCACAACAACAACAACAAGCTTTTTTAACATTGATAAAAATAATATGATGATCATCATTATCATTATTTCAAATGTGAAATTGACAAAACATTGCATCGCTTCATTGATCATACAGAATGAATAAATGAATGAAAAAAACTTCTAGTTTTTTAAGGCTCAATCAAAATGTTCAATCCTCGAATTCGATAAAAAAAACACTATAGTTATGTCATGTCAACCGTAAATAAACAATATCATATTGAATTTTTGAATGAAAACCACACAATATAACAATATAAACATAATCAAATGTTTAGTTACAATCAACAGTAACAACTGACAGAAAAAAATCGATCATCATCATTACAAATGTCAACGGAACAAAAACAAAATATCAAGGATAAACAGATCTCAATGTCAAAAGTCATTGACATCTTTTTTTTCCATTGGCCACCCTACAATAATGATGATTATTATTATTCTGGAAAATCCAAACACAGCGAAAAATTCTGTAATTCCAATCGGAAAAAAATATTGATTAATTCCAGTTCCAACAAGTCACGTGATCATCATCACCATAGTGGTACCAGATTTTTTTCTGGTTGATCCAAAATGTAGTGAAAAAAAAATTTCAAATTTTTTTGAAATGTTAAAAAAAATTTCAATTAGATTGAAATTTGTTGGTCATCAGACTAAAAGCAGTGTAATAAAATATTTAAAAAAAGCGAGAATCCGCATCCGACACACTCAACATCACAAAAGACAAATACCAGAGATTACCCAGAAACAGCCAAAAAAAAAAAAACACTATACACGTGACCAACTGAGAACTGGTATGTTTTTTTGTTGTTCATTCTGGTTAAGAATAAAGATTTTTTTTTTTGAAAAAAAAATTTAAAATTTTAACACTCACAACATCACCCCAAAACAACAATCATCATTGATGATGATGATGATGATTATGAGGTAATCAACGATTGAGATAGAAAAAAAAGAGCAACAAAACAGACATCTAACATTTACCAAATACCCAAAATACGAATATAATATCTGTTCAAAACATCAACCAATCAACCGAATTTTTATATGTATCAGGGATTATTGAGCTAATTGGCATCCAATGGGAATACAAAACACATGCATTCCATTGATTTTCAGCTCAGCTTATTCGGGCCAATTCTATTTCAAATAACCATTTTACAGAATACAGAACAGAGAACAGAGCAGAGAAAAAACAACACACACACACACACATTTTCAGTTAGTCAGTCAGTCAGTCAGTTAGTCGGTATTCAATCAACCATATAAAAACAAGCATTTGGTTGTATGGAAAAGTTACAACAACGTACTGTATGTGTGTTAAAATGATGATTCTGGTTCTGGTTCAGGTTTTTACAACAACAACAACAACAACAAAAAATCAGAATTCTATGGATGAAAGCTTCTTTTTCATTCATTTATATAACCGTAATTAATATAACCAACCAGAAAAAAAAGTAAGCATTGATCGTTTTTTTTTTTTTTGCTTCTTCTGGTATTGAGGTGTCATTGATTTGTCCATTGGGATCATGATCAATGGACAAAGCCTAGCGGGTTTTTATTTGAATGTTACATACACACACACAGACGAATACAATGCGAAACAAAACATAACGGATGTGTCCGTTTTAATTGCTACTTTGACAAATCGCTTATGTGTGTGTGTGTTGTTTTTCTCTCTATCTCGATTTACTGAATTGAATTGTAACCAACGAGAAAAACCAAAACCAAATTTTTTTTCAAAAGTTTGTTATAATCAAATTATATCAATTTATTCATAGCCCAGAAAAATAAACAAAACGATGATGATGAACGAGTTGAAAAATTATAAAATCGATAGTGATGGTGGTTAAATGAAAATTAAATTATAATCAAATGCAAGAAAGTACAAAAAAAAATCAAAAATTTTTCAAACAAACAAACAATATCAGATCATTATTGATGATGGATTAGATTGATAAATCCACATGAAACATACTATATCTAATTCAATGGAAAAATGATCAATAATCGATCAATTAATCACCGAAAAAAACGGCCGGAAAAAAACCAAACAAATTGAAATATTTTGATTTTCAACATTTCAAAACAACAACAACAACAACAAAAATCAATTAATCGACACTGATTTTTGTTTTTAAAAAAATTCTGATATCTCAATTATTTCAGGTTTTTTTTCTACTGAAACATCTTCATATAGCTATTTGTAATCAAAATGAATGAAAAAAACAACACACACAGTTGGTGGTGGTGATCTGTTTTTCTTCGATTTAAACTGAACAAATGATAACTTTGGGATTTCATGTTGCCACAATCGCCGATGATGATGATGGTGATGGAAAAAAGTGCCAAAAGCAATTTATTCATTCAATTCTTTTTTTTGAATGAAAATTACAGAATTGTATTTGTGATTGGCAAAAATTTATTCGATATTCAACATCTTTGGAAGAAAAACCTTACTACAACAACTACTACTGCCAACATTAATTATATCAATTTAAATTCAATCGACCTGATACGATTTAGAGAAAAATCAATATAGCCTCTATATGTAATGTTTTGACTTTTTACATTACTGTATTTCATTTCAGATATTTGATGATATCATCTGGAACGTGTATTTTTACGCTTTGTAATAGTGAAAATGAAACGCTTTTGTTTGTGTTGTTTGTTTGCGGGTAGAAAATGATGATTGTGCGAAGGGCAAATATCCGAATATCGTTCTTTTTTTTGTTATGTTAATTTTTTTTGCTGAAAAAAAAATGAACAAAGTGTCGATGAAATTGAACAATCAAAATGGGTGAAAAAAATGAATGAATGAATTCTAAATCACAAACATTTAACGATGCAAACACACACAAATCGAATATATAACTTAAGGGCAAATGATGATGAAAAGAACAACAACAATAATAATAACAAATTCAAAATTCATTGACTTATTAACTGCAAACAAAAACAAATTACGAATCAAACAAAATATAAAAAAACGGATATTTTATTTTTGTTTTTAAAGGGAGAATAATAAGTTTTCAGAATCAGGATTGTTTGTTTGTTTGTGACTTGTCATTAATTAAGCCGTTAAAAATGATTCAAATTATTATTATTATTAGCTATTTGTGTTCTCTTCTATGTTCGTAAGATTGATGATCCATGAATTTTTTTATTTCTGGCGTTCGTTACTCGGGATCAAGAATACTGGAAAGAAGAGAAGAAAAACGGATATTTTGACAAGTGTATGTGTGTGTGTATATGATGCCATTATGTTTGGGGTAAAATGAAAACATTATGGACATTATTCTATGAAAATTCATTCATGAATGAAATTACAAAACAAAATTGAAGAAATGGAAATTTCTACGTTTTAAAACAAATGTTTATTTTCTCTCGTTAGAATTTCATTGCTACAAGTGTAATAATGATAATTTTATTCAATATTTGATTTGGATATCATTGTTGGTCATTTCAATTCAATTTCAAATCCAAATTCATATTGTCTATAGGGGATTTTGTCAAGAATAATTTTTTTTTGTTCGTTTCAGTTTCAAAATCAAAATCATTGAAGTGGAAATTAACATTTATGCCCGTTTTACGTTACGGTTATTTTATCCCGAAAAAAGTTTCTTGTCATTGTTGCTTATGGTTGACTGGTGGTATCTTATCATTATTATTATTCTGTGATTCAACAACATTTAAAAAAAAGAGCATGTGTTTAATGCAAACAAATGACTAGGATTATTATTGTTAAATTCTTTGTTGTTTTTTGTTTTGTTTTTCATTCTTCTTCATTTTCATCTTTTGTTTTCGCTTGTTTGAATCATATTGAATCTTGGATGATGTTTTGTTTTGGCCAAAAAAAAATAAACATTAATAAAAAATGGAAGAAAAAAGATCAAATCGATTCAATTCAAAATTTGAATTAAACATCTGTTTTGTTTATGTTTTCAAATTGAAAAGTTGATGAAACAAAATGCGTATGAGAAGAATGAAAAAAAAACTAATTTAAATAAAATTGAAATTAATTATTGGAAAAAAAATTTTGTTTTTCAATCAAATCAAATCATATGATTTTAAATTGAAATCGAAAATGATTTGTTTGAGTCGATTGGAAGTAGAAAAAAAATCAGGCCATCGTAGAACGGTTTGACAACATTGAAATGGGAATTTTTTTCTTTCATTGAACAAACGAAATTTACATAACAAATGAAAACAGGATTTAAAATGAAATGAAAAAATTTCAATTTTTCAATTAAATTGAAATTGAGATGCTAAAAGATTTTCCTGACTATGATTTGCGCACGCCTATTGTGTTACATAATCACAAAAAGGTGATGATGATGATGATGAATAAATGAAAATTTGAGATTGTTCAATATAATCATCATATTGGATGCTAATAATTTTGGCCAACAATTTTTGTTTGTTTGCATTATTCGATGAATTTTATTTTCACATCGAAACATCAAATTCAAATTCAAAGCATGCAATTCTTTTATTGATGAAACCAAAAAACGAAAACAAAAAAGAAAACCAAAATATAACTCAATTAAACAACGTGTCAGGTTTAATCGAAAACAAATGGACATTTCAAATTGGAATGATTGATAATTATTCCTGACACGATCATTTTGTGGCCATAAACATAGAATCTATTCGATATGTTCTTTCAATGTACATTTTGAATTATTTATTGTATCGATTTTGATAGAGATAACGATGATAACAACCAACAACAAACAAACAAACAACTATTTGCAAAATTGATTAGGATCGATTATTAGCACTTGAATATTTTCCCTATTTGAATTCATTGTTTACATGTTCAATATATATTGTCGAAAAAAAGGTCAATTGAATTGTTTTAACCACACATTATCGATACATGTTTTCAAACAAACATAACATAATAATAATAATAATAATGTGACACGTGAACCTGGACATCAAACATAATCATCATGATTGAACATCAAAAGAGGATCAAAGGTCAATATAATAAAAATAAAATAACAACATAGCCATTGGTCAGTTTTATAGTTCTGACAAACAAAATCATTTGAATGATCGAGTGAGAGAATCTCTAGAGAATTTCATTTTTTCCAAAAAAAAACCAAAAACGATAGAAATTTATTGAGAAAAACTTTTTAGTGACCGATGGCTAGTTTGAAATAATTGGAAAATTATTCCATAAAATGTTCATACAGGAATATTCTGTGTGGAATTTGGCGAATCATCAATTATAAATGCATGATGTTTGTTGTTGAATTATCCAAAGACACACAGGATGTTATCAATGAAAAGTGATTTTTGAAGAAAAAAAATAATAATCAAAACGCGTGTGCAAAAGACTACTAAACTTCATGTCGGAACAACAACAAAAAAAACCCGAAAAGTAAGCTAATTAATTAATTGATTTTTAATTGCCCAGAAAAAAATACAACGATCGAAACGCGATCAATTGATTCGACGACGATCGGTATCGTATTTGACGGTGATGGTGGTCATGAACATGATTACCTTTTTTGTTTCATGAATTTGTTCGTGGTGGTCGTGCCTTGTTTTCATAAAGAATCATTCATTACAAACAAAACATACTTCGCGTATACAAAAACGAATAAAATGATAGCCAGAAGCTTTTGATATCAATAATAATCTTGGTGTGTGGTACACACACACACAGCTAATGATCGGTGGTATTTTTTTCAATGTTTGTCTATGTGTTTGTGGATATTGATGGTGGTGGTCTTTATTATTACATCTGTTCACATTCATTCATTTATTTAATCAGGCCATATATTTTTCAATGATAATAATGATCCATAGCCAAAATATTTTTTTATATTAATCAGAATCGAAAAAAAATGAAATGAAATGGAATGAAACAAAAAAACAAAAAACCAAATGATGATAAACAACACCGGCGTGCGTATCCAATTGTGTTCAGTCATTTTTTTTGGGTTGTTTTGTTTATGTTTTGCTAACAATATTTATATAAGAATTTTTTTTTTTTGAAAAATTATTTGGAAATTTGGAAAACGTGATACATTTATATGGCTTTGGAGACACATACGCAAAAAAAACATCTTGTTAACAAATTTTGACCAAAAACAAAAATGTTAAGACAAAAACAAAAGAATTGAAATTGAATTTCAAAGAAAACAATTAAGAGTTTGGCCATCATTATTCCGTATGTGTGTGTGTGTTTGCATGGCGGTAAATGTTCTTTGAATTGAAATTCAATTTTTATTTTTTTGGTGTCTTTTTTTTCTTGTTTCAGGAAAAAAAACATTATTAACAACTTAAATGAATGGTCGCGAGTAAGTTTTATTCCACAATTCATCAATTCATCATGATGATGATGATGATCTAGATGCGTGTTTTTTGTGTGTGGCGATTCATTTTTTTCCTTGATCCACAATCAAAACCAGAAAAAACAAAACAAAAAAAACATTCACAATGTCTAGTCATCATCATCGTCGTATAATGATGATTTTTCGACGACGATGTTTATTATGATAATGGTAATTGCTCATTGGCACCACACACAAACACACCAACAAAAACTACCATCAATACTGATGATGATTACACCTCTCTCTCACTCATTCACTTTCGGATGTCGATCCTTTTTGATAATAATACCATATAATGAATCACTTATTCGTGCTTCAAATTGTGTATGTGTGTATTGTAGGCTATGATAGTTAAGTTCTCATATGATGGTGTGGTGTGTGTGTGTATTTTTTTGATGGTTTTCAAATTGGATTAGATTTTAATTAGCTTTTCGGAAGTAATAACCAAGTGTGTGTGTGTGTGTTTGTGTGTGGTTTCCTCTATCATCATTCATTCAAGCAATAACATTGGTTGACTTTTTTGCTTAGTGGTTGGTTGATTTGTTTAGTTATTTATAATTGTGTGTGTGTGTGTTCTGATTGAACAAGGGAGAATGGTGAAGAAAAAAAAACATTTGAAAATTTTTGGTCAACAAAATTATCATCATCATCCACAGCAGAAAAACATATTTTGGATATAAAGATTGTGTATGTAGAACGCACCTATAGTAGCATCAATTTAATTCAATTCAATTGAATTCGACACCAAAAACATCTTGTTGTTTGGAATTTTTCCTGTGTTCACATTGTAAAATGATGGATGTGAATAATTATTTCGACTTTTTCTATGATTCCATATTCCATTAAAATTCAGTTATTTAAATTTAAAATAATTCAATTAATAACTAAATGCTCTGAAATAATCAATTGATAGCTTTTATCTTAAGCTATTTTGACAGTAAACACAACCTTTCTCATTAAAACATGGTGAACAAAGAGGTTGAAAGACAAGATAAAGTGGTTGTTTTAAAAAAAGCAAACTAAATTTTCAAGCTTCATCACCAATGCATACGAAATACGAACACTGACATTCAAGACTAATTGCATAATTAATAGTTTTCCTATCTACTAATCGCTTTAAGTCAAAACAAAACACTAACACCGCAAAAAAACAAAAAACAAAAACATTCCAATTACTTTTCGTTAGCAATGAACGAGAAAAGAAAATCCAAATGACTTGTTTGTTGTTGAATATAAGTTATCATTATTTATTGAATCTTTTTTCTTTTCTGTACAACTAAACATTATCATCAACATTATCATCAATAATAACATAGATGTATTTGTTGGATAAAATTAAGACATTTATGTTGAAGAGAGGAAAAAAAGTTGAATTTGAAAACATTTTTTTGTTTTTCAATGTATTAAATTTTACACTTTTTTTTCCTTCCTACCTAACACTTGTTACAATGTGTGATTTTTTTTTACCATTCCTATCTTATGAATTTTTTCTCTTATAGATGATGTTATGATTTGTTAAATCAAAAATGATTATTATTATCATCATCATCATCATTATAATTGACTATGTGGCAGGTCTTTCTCTCACTTACACATTCCAAAAATTACAGGATTATAAAAGCCACACACATACACTGACATAGGTCAAGATATGAACTTTAATAAGATTTTCTTTTTTTTTCTTAATTCTTTAACTTTGAAAAATGATTAATGAGAATTTACCTGGTGATATTCACACTATATGTTTTTATGATACAATATCTTTTGCTGCTGCTTCTGCTGTTGTTATAGTCATCAATATTGATGATGATGATGAAACAAAATATTTTTCTGAGGCTAAGAGTGATTTATAAAGGAAATAAAGTGAGAAAAGAAACATCCGATATCGATGCGAACAACAAACAAACAAACAAAGACAATTCTCATTCAATTTTAACACGTTAAGTTAATCACATCTCTTTCGGATCAGAAAAAAAAATTGAATTTCATAGTTTTTTTCATTCATTCATTCATTGATTTGAAATAAAAAAAAATGAAAAACCAATTTGTCTGGTTGTCCAAATATTATTTGGCACCAAATACATATCATTGTTTTAAATGGCTGTTTGTTGTTGAGTTGAACAAAAAACGACCCTATCCATATTATCCATGTCGGCTTCTTTTGTCGGGTTCTTTTTGTACACGTATATACTATACATATAAATCGATTATTATCTCATTCAATTCAAAGTCACTCGTGTTCACCAACAACACTTTTTTTTCCTTTATTTATTTCAAGCCAATCAATCTGTACAAAAAAAAATTGGTGCTAAAATTGGTGATTCTTCTTTTCTCTGTTTTTCTTTGGTAATTGAGAACAACAACAAAATAAGCTTTATGATGATGATATTCTATGAAAAACGAAAAATACAATCACGAACAAATTTGGAAATGATAACCAAAACAAAAAAAAGTTCAAAGAATCTACGATAAAAGAACCAAAGATATTTGATTGAACAAATTATTATTGGCGATGACCGATCGATATTGATGATGATGATGATGATGACGACAATAATAATGATCATCATGATATATCATTGACCATTGTAAAACTATTTTAACCTTTTCATCCTCTGATTCCAATTAAAGACAGTAAAAAAAATATATAGAGTAATAAGACTGTGAAATTATTATTTCGAAATCTTTGAGAATTTGATTTCTAAATTTTTGTTTTCAATCGATTTTGATAATTATGTTGGCTTCGGCACTTTTTCTCTGTGATGTGTGTGTGTGTAATTCTCACATCAACATTCAAACGAGAAACACAATACAATACCGGCTTTTTAATGTCCGGCTCAATGTAAAAAAAAAATAAAGCAAAAAAGCGGTTCGAGATCAATTGAAAATCAACAACAACATCATAGTGTAGTAGGATACACAGTTTTACAAATGATGATGATAACGATAACGCTATAGTCACGCAATTTGCCGACAAATAAGTCAAATCAAATCAACAAAACAAAAAAAGTTGAAACTCTACAGCTCAAAACGGGGTTTGTGAATTTATAATTTTTCATCACATTGAGAAGTGAAATTTTTCTTTTCTTTTTCATTGATTACTTTTGTTGTTGTTGTTGTTGTGTGTGGAAAATCGATGAATTCCAATCAAAACAACCAACAACAACAACAATATCATAACGAAAACAAAAAATGAAATGATTATATTCATCATCAATGAATTTATGATTCTCACATTACATCTATGAAAATGATTATGATTATGATGATCATCATCAATTTTGAATGATTTTTTTCTTTTGGCAATCATTCATTCATATACTGAGAACATTGACTTTTTGTTCAGAATCTAATGATCCATAACATGTTAGTGAAATTTCAGTTGTTGTTTTTTTTCAATAATGATAATAAGAAAATCTTTTGAATCAGAAATTCAATGATTCTCTGAATGAACTCATTTCGCCCAAAATGTACATTTCATCAAATTAACCAAAAAAAAACTACCATTTAACAAATGAAAAAAAAGTTGATTTTTTTTTTTTGTTTCAGGTAGCCAAATTTTGTTTTAACGAGAAAAACAAAACCTTTTTACGTTTGTCAATGACAATAATAAATAGGATTTCATCACAAAAACACAATCGATGATGATGAAAAAGCAATAAAACTGAAAATTTAATTATCTACTGTGTGTGATTTGTCCTGAAGATTTTTCCTATAATTTTTTCAATTCATTATTTAGTCTATATGACGCCAGCACATTACCATTATCATCATCATCATTAAACATCACCACAACGACTACCAAACAGAAAAATATCAAACAACTAATTTTATTATATTCAAATCAATTTCAATCAAATAATAAAAATTTTTTATTTTTCAAATTGACAATTATAATTTTGACGCTTATTATCATCATCATAATAATAATTTCATTGAAAGTTATATCACTTTCCATCATCATCATTGAATCGATGATATTGAATTGGCAGCACAAAGAAATTCCAATCAAATGTATCTCATCACCATATGAATCGACAATCAAAATAAAAAGTCAATGATAATGATGATGATGGCAACAGAAAAACAATTTCCATTGATTTAATTACTTATCTTGAATAAGGGGAAAAAGACAATATTTTTTAATGTGATGATGATGATGATAATGATAATGATAAAAAACAATAAAAAAGAAATATATAAAGAAATTGAATCAAAAAAAAATTGATGAAATTTCAATTCGATCCATCATTATCATTATCATCATCAATTTGTTTTGTTTTTTATCAACGAAAAAGAGTAGAAAATTTTCTTTTAAAAGAAGAAAAAAAACAAATGGATGGATGCATAACAATCGTACAATGCCTGTGTTCCGTTATCGAACCAATCATTTATGATTGGTTCATCAATCAATCAATCAATCGATTGATCGTATATCAATCACGATTACAATTTTATCCCAAACAATCCTCAAAAATAAACTTTTTTTTTGATTGATTATCGAATAACAACAACAACAGCAAAAAAAGATTAAACAAGTCAATCAAGTTGTATGGATAAAAATTTTTACACTTCTACACACACACAAACATCATGAACAATTTATTCGTGAAAATCAAAAATATAAAAATTCATAAATAATCTTTCCCCTATGGATTATTTCTCAATGATTTTTTTCAATTTTTTTTCGTAAAAATTACACAACAAAAAAAAGAAAAAGAAGAAGAAACGGGCATGATAGAAGAAACAAACAAAAATGGATCATTTTCATTCGAATGTTTCGGGCGTTATCATCATCATCATCATAATCATCATCAGAGGCTGCGTTTTGTTGTTATTTTTTTCACTATAAAATTATAAGAAACTGCAAATGGATTGGGGAAAAGCTATATAGTTTTAAACATTCATAAGTTTAGCTATATAAACTATTGACTATATAGAGAAGAAAATTGATTGAACTTGTCAGATCATCGGTTATTAATATAAATCTGCTAATTGTTATATCAAATTCAAACTTAATGTTGTTGTTGTTGTAACGGGATTTATCAATTTTTCGTTCGTTTGTTCATGATGAAATAGAGAGAAAAAAACATTTTGATAGCAAAAGATGCTAATAATTCATTATTATAACGGTATCTGTGTGTGTATATAATTTCTTATCAATTTTTGCACAAGTGCATCTTGCAGTGTGCGTAAATAAAGTTATTATTATTATTTCTTATCAACCGAAATACCCGAATTAAGATTGGCCAAACACGATTTTTGTTTTTTATTTGCTGCCAAATCTTTCGATATATAACCATTCGGTCATTTTGTTTCCAATCACATTATCATTTTTTTTTCTTGCTTTGCTTTGGCAACTGAATGATTTAAAATAGCTTCGATTGATTATTGATGATTGAAAACAGGAAAAAAATAAAACCCTATAATCATCATCATCATCAACATTATCATTGGAATTTAGTCATCATCATCATTGATCAAATGATTACAAAAAGTGAAAAAGAAAATTATATGTATCTCTGTATGATATTATTGACTTTTTTTTTGGATTTTTCTCTTTCCATTCCATTTATATGATATGATATGATTGACCAGGAGTAATCGCAAAAGAAAAAAAAATCATGTCAATATGTGTTTAATTGACCATCGATCATTTGACTTTTTTTTATTTTCTTCTACTAAAAACAAACACAAACATCAGTTGTTTCAGGACCACCATGAACCACTATAGTAACGAAACCCAAAAAAAAGAACAATTTTTAAATCGATAGGGATAGTGGAACCGAAAAAAAAAGGTCACAGCTGCAAAGATTGACTTTTACATTGAACAACAACAACAACAATAACTAAGGAGGATTTATTCACATCCAGGATACAATGATAACCATATTACACACACGCACAAACACACAGTTAATACTAATAACAAAATTTATGTATGGTGGTTGGTTTTGGGTAAAATATTTGAAAAAAAATTTTAAAAACCAAACACCAGAATCTTTTTTTTTTGTTGTTGGCTGTATCCATATAATTCAATTTAAAATTCATATGTTAACCAACGAAAAAAATTTGATTTTCAATAGAATACGTGTTGGTATAGTGTAAGAATAAAACATACCACAAGCTAAACGAATCGTTTTTTTGTTTCCCTTCATTTTGAAACATGATTAAATGATGATAGATAATGGTGATCGCTAAAAAAATATAAAATTAGATGACGATCATCATCATTGTATTATATAATCATAATATTATGTAATTTGGAACAAGGAGAGGATCAGAATTTCTTATTTAAATCAAATTTGATTATCCTGATTGAATGATGATGATGATCATAGTATATGATGGTCCACATAATAAAACAATTGTGAGCTTCTGGTTTTTTTTGTTTTCATTGAATTCGACAACCAAAAAAAAATTTAAAACTTTTTTTTATGTAGAAAAACAGATTTTTCTAACCAACAAAAAAAACTTTAATGGTGGTGATTATAATCGAAAAAGAAAATTCGCGTTCCTCATGTGTAACATCAAATTGATTCTTTTTTTTTTGGATTTTTGAAAAATTTTTGTTTTCCAATTTAACAAATTGAATACGAAAACAAGTGAAAAAAGAAACCACAACTTTTCTCTTTTGAAAATCCAGAACCAGCTCGAACAAATAACTGGCAAACACAGAAAAAAGAATTCAATAATAAACGATGGATAAAAAAAAATGTCGACAACAAGACAACCTGTCACCCTTCAATGATAGAGAATAGAATCCTAATAATAAGATTCATACCATGGACCATATCAGACCATCATCAAATCATCATATAGAGCGAACATATTGTCTTGTTTGTTCAAGTGGTGTGCATTTAAATTCATTCACCATATGTGCTGTCAATGTGTCGCAGGTGCTTTGCTTCTGTTTTTGTGGATGCTAATATTAATATTTATTTTGAAAAAAAAATTGGTAACATCTCATCAAATCCAAGTTAAATATTTTTATAACCAACATTATTGTATATGGCAAAAAAAGGGGATTTGTAAACATTAATTTTAATAATCTTGACTATAATATTTCAGACAATAGCGATTTGGATATGATGTGTGTGTATGTGTGTGGTATGTATGGTTTTGACATAAAAATTGTCAGGTTTTTATTCTGCGTTAAGTAATGATTTGTTCATTTGATGAATGAATGAATGAAAAAAAAGTTTAGAATTTGTTTTTGCTAATTTGTTGTATGCTGTGTGTACACGGTTAGCATCACAGATTTGAAATCTAAATTGAATCAAAATCATCATCATCATTATTATTTGAAAAGGGGCATGAAATCTATAATGACCAATTTTTCTTTGAATTCCACAAGCAAAATTCAATTATCAAATTGTTTTCCACCACCACCACCATTGAAATCTTCGAGAAAAGAATCTGAAAAAGAAAAAAACAAGATATACAAAATTCACGGCTTTTTTTTGAATTCAAACCATGGATTTGTTCTTTCTTTCTCTCTCTCTCGGTTTGGTTCATTTATTTCCTACCTGTGTTAGAAAAAAAAACGAAAACATTATTGAAAATTCAATTCATTCAATCATTTTTTTTGCAATTCATTCAAAACTGATGATGATGAGGATACGCACACCACACACACACACATACAGATCAGGTTAGCATCGGTAATTGGAATTTTTTTTCTTTATACCATAACCCTCCTGAACATCATTAGATCATCAGTTGTTGTTGTTGATGATGCAAACAAAACAAAACAAAAACAGAAAAATCTTTTTGCATTATACAAAATGATTTGATAATAATAATCCCTATGATGATGGTGATGATGATGATGATGAGGGCAATATATTCTTTTGTCGGCACTTATTATCAACAACAACAACAACATTGACTTTAGCAAAGAGCCAAACCACTTTACAAAAAAAAAAAAACGTATTGGATTTTCAAAGATTTTTCGTGCATCTCTATCTCACACATAGTGTGTTTTTGCCTGTGGTAGGTCGTTGCCGATTGACTGGATAAATCAGACTACCTCCTTGTTGTTGTTTAAAATGTGTAAATCAATGAACCGAATAATAACGAACAATAACGAATAATAAAATGGCTATGAAGATTAGTTCAAAATCCACCAACAAACAAAAAATGATGTGTATTTTTCCAATGCTGTCTTGTTAGTCAAATGATAACTAACTAACTGAATGAATGAATGAATGAATTCAATCAATGTTTTGATTTCAGGGAAAAAAAGATTTTAATTTAATAGACCAATTCATTTCAAATTCCTGTATTTTTTTCAGGATGAAAACCAACCACACAAAAAATCACATCAAAATCAGAGACATCATTTGATAATAACAAAAATCTTTTGATGATAATGATGATGATAATCAAGTTGAATTATGCATTCGATTTTTGTTGTTGTTGGCATTCTATTGTTTAATATATGCAAATCATGTCAATCAAATCATCATCATCATAATCATAATCATCATTCGTCAGTCAGTCAATGTTAGTGTTTTAAGATGATGATCATCTTTGATGATGATTATATGATAATATAATTTTGTTTTTCTAACAACATTTTTTTTTTTTTTTTGTTACGGAAAAATTGAATGATTTACAATTTGTCGACTCTACATATGAAATGATAATGGTGGTGGTGTGTGTATCTACATCGGGCTATTTTTAACCACCAACATCATTATCAACATTGATCCACCACCATAACTATGTGATTTCGATTCAATTCGGGCCATTCGGTTTTTGTTAGATTTTTTTTTTTGTTCTTCCTATGTAATGAGATAGGAAAGAGAAATCCGATTACATGATTTGATGATGATGATGATGATGAGAAATGACACGCAAAAATATCATATGTCCGAGGACAATGTTTTATTTAAATATTGGTCATAATTAGCCCCTTTTTTACCACTTTTTCACCCCCTCACTCAAAATCGGTCATTTCCATGCGCAGATCGAATGTTTGAACTATAAAATAAATAAATTCGAATATGAAACGGATCCAAGTGTTCGAAAAAAAATATTTTCGAACAAACATTCGTCAACAAAAACAAAATAAAAATATCGATTTAGACATTAAAATTCTTGTTTTTTTTTCATTTTCAAATTTGAAAACTTTAGTTGTCATCATCATTATCATCATCATCAGCATAACAGGTAGGAGGTGTTTTACATTGATTTTAAAATAGATGGTCGGCATTCACTACCCTCTAATTATTTGATCATCATCATCGTTTCGATTGAATGGTGTAACAATCATAACAACAACAACATGGAGAGAAAAAAAACATTTACATTTGTATTTTCAAATTGTCAAACAATTCATTTTATTTTTTATTGTTCCTGGATCAAAATTGGATCACATGCATATGAATGAAACAATGACAAACTGAAAATTTTTTTTGGATATGATTGTAATCTAAATGTAAATTAGCCAAAAATGAATCGTGTAAAGAAAACTCGCTGTTGTCAGTGATTATGATGTGATTTAGGGGAGACAAAACAAAGAAAAATATGATTTTTTTTCATTTTCAGGAAACAATAATCTATATATGTATTACACATCAATTAGTTCCAAATTTGTCATACATTTGTCAAAGTTTCATTCCATTCATTCATCTATTCGATACATTTGAATCATCAATAGTGGTATTCAGTTTGTTTGACAAACTCTCACCGTCTTTCTATTCAACAAAAACAAAGTGTATCCATAAAAAATGTAAATCAAGAGACCATAGAGTGAGTAGTATTTTCATTCTGACAATGATAATACTTTTCAAAATCAACCGAGAAAGTGAACAACCAGATTTTTTTTTGTTTTGTTTGAAAAAAATGATAAGTCCCATATCACGCCTGTCATTCGGTTGATTATTCTACACATCTCTTCCTCACAAATATACAAAACATAATTGATATTGCGTGTCGGTGGTAGTATCATCATCATCATCATCATCATCAATGATATTTCGGTAATCACCACAGGATGGAAAAAAACAAAATTAGAAAAAACAAAAACAAAATTCTCACCAAGCTTATAAATTCAAGCTTGTTTTGGTGTGTAGTGTGGTGATTGATATATTTTCATATTTCACACTAAATTATATCATATTATTCTCATCAAATTATATGATATATTTGGTCGTTGGTCGCATGAAATTTTAAATTTGATTTCAATAATAATGATGATGATCGATATCAGAAAGCTGAATTTATCAAAGTTATGAAATTTTTCCATCAATTTTTTTTACCAATAAGAAATGAATTTAAAAAGTAAACAAACAATTTGATAATCGGGTCGAGCATTTTTCCCGAACAAGTTGGACAAAAAATTATTCACACACGACATCTATTGGCTGGAATATTTTTTGCTCAAAAACAAATCGATTCACAATCATTATCTTTATTTTATTCTGGTTAATTTGTCAATCAATTTATTCATTCATTTCAGCATTTATCAAATCTGACAATAAAGGAAGGAAAAGCAAAACAAAAAATGAACAAATAATAATAATGGAAACACAATATATATCATAGGTCATAGGTTAAAAATGTAAAACATTTTATTTATCTCGAAACAAAACAAAAAAATGTTAAAAAAAATAGAAATTCATAACCATAGGGATGATCGGTCAGTCAAAAAGATTGTTGTTGTTATTACTGGGTGGGCGGAATATATATATTGTTGTCGGTAAAAATCATCATTATCATCATCAGTGAATGGCTGGCCATTTTCGGTGGCTAATTCATATGATGATCTGATCTATAGCGATGTCTATGGCTATTTCAATCATTTTCATTGAAATTAATTGATGTCCATCGTGATTGAATGAATGAATGAATAAAGTAAGTGAATGAGTGAGTGATCAACTTGTTGTTCGGCTTTAAATCAAAAGAAATTCTTGAAATCAAAAAGAAGAAAAAGCCGCATCCAAAATAGCCGACACTTGTTTTTTTTATATTTATTCTCATCGAATCGATCCTGACACATCATCATTATTATTGTTATCAGTGATGACCTTTAGGCTCCAATTAGGGTCGACCCGAAATATTAGAGGAAAACCACACACAAACATACACATTCTTATTATCTTAATTTGAAACATAAACTTGGCGTGTGTCCATTTATAGATTTTTTTTTCTTTTGAAAAATGTTACATTTTCGACAACGATAATGATGATGATCGAATGATTGACAGCCGATTGTCATTGTTTTTTTCTGTTTGTTTCAGGTCCATTTGATGTGTCACCAATTAACAAATCATTTTTTGTTCATAAAATCAAAAAACAACAACATATCCTATTGAATTGAGATAAAAAAATGTTGTTATAAGTTTTTTGTTATTTTTTCTGAGTTATACTTGCCCACATAAACAATAATCGATCAATATTTTGATCGAATCTTTACTGTTGGAGATTGAATTGTTCGATATTTTGTTTTCGCATGCTTTTTCACTGACAAGTTTGTCAATCTTTGACCTGTTTGATCATCAGGATAAATCATCTAAAAAGATCTTTATGAAATGTTACGATTATATTCTTTTATTATTATTACATTGAAAAATAATAGGCAAAAAAAGATACCGACCCGATACAGACAGTCGAATTGATAATATCAGTGGCCATTCATTTGTTGGAAGAATTTAACATTGTTCATATATGGCCGATTACTTTCAGCAATCCGTTTTTGTTGTCGTTGTTAATTTGATTGGTATTTTTTTTTTGATAAAAATTGGTCTATTTTTGCCGAGGAAGAATCATTATTACTTTGGATGATTCATTTTGTTGTTGTTGTTGTTTTGTTCATTTTTTCAAATCCGGTCATCCAATTTTCAATTACAAAGTATCTTTTTAATCATTGTTGTTGTTATTTTTTCGAGTAAGAAAAAATCGAAGCAATTCGGCTAATAGATTCTTTTTTCCTTTTGGCTAATTGTGGTTAATTGCATCCATGGATTCGACCAACAACAATAACAACAAAGAAATTATGTTTTTATTTTGACTTTTTCTTTTGGATATAAATCATTCAAGCAGATAATTCGGACGGTTTAGCCATCGAACCGACAAGTTATTTTAGTTTTTTTTAGTGATAATTCAACTTAGATATAATCAATAAGTATTATCGAATTGTAAAAGAATCTTTGGATATATTTGATAAAAATAAATAATCATGATGATCGATGATATACAATCGTTTGGAGTTTGATTGTCATTCGGTGGACAATATCGATATTTAAGATAATCGAGCAGATCGGAAATGAAAAAAAAATTTCGAACGTTTTTTTTTGACGAGAACTCGAACAAAGACCATTTTTTTGTTGATGAAACAAAAGAATTGACCATTTTGCTCATAGATGGCGGCAGCATGTTGTTAATTTTTTTTGTTCCGTCAAAACAAAACAAAAAAAAATCAAGACGTGCTACGATCTTAATTTGATTGGAAATTTTCGATGATATTACCAACGGTTATAAACGTCTTCAAAAGAAATGGCTTTGGCGACAATCAACAAAATAATTTCGTACCTTGACTTTCTAAAATAATTAACCTGAAACCAAAACAAAAATAAACGAGAAAAAAAACGAATTATTTAAGCCTGATGCCTATCAGTTTGTCTAGTCAAAAATAGCTAAAAATGACCATACGGTTCATATAAGTTAATGAGTTATTCGTTTTGCAATTATAAATCCTGTCATCACTGTTTTTGTTTCGGCCCATAATGTATTTTGATAATTTTTATGGTCTAGATTTTTGTGTGTCATAAAAAAAATGGAGACGTTAACTCTTTCAAATAAACATTGTATTATTACGAAAATGAACGATTCGACGACCACGACGACAATAAAAAAAAGATACATTTCAATGAAATCAATGATTTCATCATTATGGCCAAATGGTAAAATGATGATGTTTCTTGATTTGATTCACGAAATTATCATCTAATGTTTTTTACTTTATAATGGCTAAATTTTAATTACATTTTTCTTTTTCTTTTTACAGGTTCATCCATTCATTCATTCAATTAACTTGATACAAAAAAATAAATGAAATCAATTCATCAAAATATTCAAAAAAAATTTTACAACAGCAAATGGTTTGACTAGACATAATTATTTTGCTTGCTTCCGAATCTTTTTGATTATAAATTTTAACCGATTTTTGTTGTTGTTGTTGTTGTTTAAAACACACAGGTTAAGTAATGTTGTTTTTTTTTTGTATCGAAAATTTCAATGTGGACATTTCAACTCATAAACACAAAGAATAAATCTAGATTTTTGCCTAGGACCATAGGTAAAAAAAAATACCAATGGAAGATGAAAGCAAAAATGCCGACTTTTGTATGAAAAAATTCTCGTCTAATTTCTAATTTTAGTTGATCCGAGAATAATGATGATGCCAGAATGTAGATGGTGATGAGAAAGGTGAAGAAACAAAACCAAAAACGAACAGCACGTTTCATGATGATGATAATGATGAATCAATGGATGGCAAATTAACAATATCTCGGCCAACCAAACTTTTTTACCCAATGAGGCCCAAGATATTTATTTTTTTGGCCCCTGAAGACACAATTTCTTCAATTTCAAACACACACAAAACAATAATCATTATTTATCAAATCTTACCTAATGGACCTAGTCAATGTAAAGAAAAAAGAAAAATTTTCTTTCAAATATCTTACCAGGTGAAAGGTGCGAGAATAGGGCTGGCCACCATCACCATCATCATCGTCACCACCGTCATCATCATCATCATCATCAATAGTCCTAATTGAATATCTAAGTAAATCAAAGACCAAAGTAAAGTTCAAAAACAAATTGAACGTTGAAAACATGAAAAACGTGTGCGGGCTTTTTTCCTTTTTATTTTGTTACGAACCAAAATACATTGCTTCTGATCGTATGTCCATCATCAACCGAAAATTTGCCGCATTTCATCGATCTTTTTTTTTCTTTTTCTTCTTCTGTTTCTTGTTGACCGACCACACCGACCGATTTACATTTAAAAGTTGAAATTTTTTCAAAGTAAAAAAGAAAAGAAACAAAAAAAACTCTAATTATCTAGGTAAAAGGTAAATCTAGGTAAATTGTTATTGTATCATTTTTTCTGTTCTTCAGATCAGTTTTTTTTCGCTCATCATCATCATCATTTATCTTCTAACGGATTCAGAATAATATTCGAAACAAAAAAAAATTTTTTGATTATATAACAGCCATCTATCGGTAGCCATCTCAATCTTTTTTTGGAAGAAAAAAAATCTTTGAATCTTTGAATAATGAGAACGACAAGAATTTTGAAAAAAATTTAAAGAATTTCGATAAATTTTTCAAAAACCCAAGAAAATCAGAGAAAATAATCAAATCAATTTTTTTTTCTCTCTCTCTCTATTATCTTTGTGTATGCCAATGGTGGTGTGAATATGGATCGTCCCTAATTAATAGGTACGTATTTGCCGACACACACACAAAAGGTCACATACAAAAAAAATGCACCGCTTTTTACTGGCCACACTTTTTTTTTCGTTTCTCAAATCAGAAAAAAATAGGTGTCAAGGTAAAGAAACACAGAGAGGTGTTCGGGCGCCGACATACACAAGCAAACTAAATTTTCATTTCGTCAATTCGTGATGATGATGACGATATCGATGATGAGATTCGTTCGTCATTTCTTTTTCCATCATCTCCATGATGATGATGAGATTATCATGCAATCTTGTAATTCAATGAGAATTTGGTCGTTCACTGAAATTGAAAATTTAATAATTTTTCAATTTTTTTTTCGTCAAAAAATGATCAACGATCGAAAATGGAAAAAAATCCTAGTGATGAAAATAGAAAATATGAAAAATTTCACCAAAACATTTTGGATTTTTCTCACCTCATAATTTTTGTTTTGTTTTCTTTGTTTTGTTCAGTTCTAGACACACACACACACACGAATAGATTCCATAAGATTTCTATGAGATCCAATCGGATCAAACTGAAAAAACAAAAAATGAACGAGTTGTTTGATGGTGGTCATAAGATTTGTTGTTGTTGCTGTTGTTTAAAGTCGGCAAATTATTCTTTGATCCTTTTAATGTTGTTGTTGTTGTTTTCATTTCTTCATTTGGCTAGCCTAGCAACAACAAATAATGATGAAACAATGAACAAAAAAAATATTCATAAACAACTTTCCGAACTAAACAGTGAAAAAAAATCTTCAGGCGGTCTATGAAGATGATGAAAAGTTTCTAATCGATGGGCGTAGGTATAAGGACTGACAACAATCATTTCTGATCAGTTAGTTCTATTCAGTTAGTTCACTAACACCTTTTCTACGAGTTAAGTTAATTTCACTTGTTCATTGATTTTAAAATCAACATATATATCGATTGATTATACTATCGATAATAATAAATTACTTTTGAATTTTTTGTTTTTAAAGTATGAACAAAAAATGATTAGCTTCGAGAAACGAAAATGGTTAATTTAAGCTCAATTCGATTAATCGAAACAACACCTTATCGATGGTGGTGTTTTTTTTTGTAGTGCAAAACACAAGCCAACACAGGAAATATATCGGCCAAATTTTGTTTGTTGGTCCTATCATCATCATTATTTACGAATTTTTGTTGTTGCTAGACCTAGCTTCAGTTGATACGGTTCAAATACTAATCAAATGTTTTCTTCGTCTTCAAACAACAACAAAACTATGAAACTTAACACACACCGACATACATATTGTCGAAAGACCACCAAAAGTGTTGACGGATCGAATTAGAATCGGCTGTCAAAAAAAAACTATATGAAATAGCGGGAAAAAAAACAAAAATATGGAAACAAGAAAATGTCATCGACTAAATGTCATCATCATCATGATTTTAGCGGAAAAACAATTTTTCCGGAAAAATTCTTAAATTACAAGCTTTGATTTTTGTGCGTCTATATAGTATTTTATTAGTTCAAAATCAAACGATAAAATAATAATAATAATAAGATATATTGGAAAATCAAGATTAAAAATAAACAAATTCTTGTTGTGTTTTGTAATACAATTTATGAATATGATACAAACATTATTATTATTATGGTTATCATCATTAGTTTTGTTTTCAAATGAATGAGATTATCCGTTTGTGTGTGTGTGTGTGATTGAGAACAATTGACTAAAATATTTACAATCATAGAATCAAGCTGCAGCTTCATTTATGGAACGTTTAGGCGATGATGATGGTGGTGAATTATTTGCCACATCAATCGTTGTCGTATTAATATTATCATTATTATTACAATTAGCTGCTATATCTAATTCTTGTTTTATTGATTTTTGATCAGGTGATAATTCCATTCGTATTGATGATGGTGGTGGTGATAATGATGTTGATGATTTTTCCGTATCGATTTGTTTTAAAAATGTATCCGGTGATTGAATATGTTTATTATTCATTATTGATCCCATATGATGATTTGATGTCGGTATTGATACCGATGGTGGTTGTTGTTGTTGTTGCTGAGCTGTTATGTTAGATCCATTTCCATATGCAGCAGCAAATGCAGCCCATAATTGTGGATTACCAGCTAATTGTGTTGCAGCTATTCCTGGTGGTGTTGAACCAGGTGGAATGTTTCGACCATTATTACCTGATAACATTGCTGCATACCATGGATTTTGCATATAAATCTGTTGTAATTGTTCTATTGATGGTGATGATTGTTGTTGTTGTTGTACGGTTGATTTTCCATCTGATAATGTTGGTGTTTGTGGCTGTGATGGTGGCCATAACATTGGTGGTGGATTTGATACAAACGGATGACCAACTGGAAATTGGCCAACAATTTCTGGAAAATTTCCTGATCCAGGTATTCCGAACAACATACGTTCACGTATAAAATTTGCCATTCTTGGATCGGTAATATCTGGATAACCAGGAGGCATAGGTGGTAAATTGAATGGTGATCCAGTAGCAGCACAAGCTGCAGCAGCAGCCGCAAAAAATGATCGAGCACTAAAACATTGATCGGTCATCATTGATTCCATTGTTTCACTGTTAAAAGCAAAGAAAAAAATTCAAATCATTAGTTAAGAAACAGAAACAAAAACTCGAAAATCAAGATCATAAAACACTGAACAAAATAAGAACAAGACAAGTCCAATGACAAAGTGTGTGGTTTTATTTCTGTGTGGCTTCTCCCCACACAGCATTTTAATCCGAAAATTAATGGCTAATTTGCTTCAACTTTCACGATCCTTATAATCATTGCATACACAAATGTGTCATCGATTAAAGATTTAAAATCCGTTTATTTTATTTTATTTCTGTTTTTTTTTCAATACTAAAAATTGCATGCATCAAGGATTTTAAATTCCATTCAACAACATTCGATAATTAAAGGGTATTCTTGAATAAGATGTTGAAATTCTCCTTGTATATTAACCATATCAACCAACCATTTTTTCTTGATCAGGTGTTCCAGGAACATAATTTGAAGTGATGAAAATTAACCCAAACGCACCCACATTCGTCCAGTGAAAAACACGCCCATTTGCAAAAATTGCTCTCCTGCGGCCATCACTCCGAATATTTTTGTGAAACTTGGCAAGATTATTCGTCTAATTATAAAGTTTCAGAAAAATGTCATTTGAACTTCCCAGGTCAAGGCATCAGAGGTCAAAGGGCAAAAAACTCTCACGCCTCTCCAACGGGCTTTGGTTGCATTTTTTCTTTTGGGTCATCAAGATATTCAAGATCTTCATCTGATTTCAAGTTTTGAAGAAATTATCAATTGTGGCAGAGAAGTTATCGATAAAAAGGTTAATTTTTATGCAAAAAAGACAGGCACCCTTCCGCCGGTTGGGGCGTGTCCACGCCTAATTATTATCACAAATATTGAAGAAAGCCTTAGCCATTGAATTCAATGGTGATATCTCTAAACTTAGGAATTGAATTTTCATTAGAATTATCATGACTCATCAGCATATTCACTCATTAAAAATAAAACATTTTAAAATCATCAAAAGATTTTATTTGAAAAATAATACAAAAAAAATGAAATACAAAAAATAAGAAAATACAAGAAATATGATGATTATGCCATGAATCATATTGGTATTTTTCAATCTTCTTCACTATCCTCATCAATGACAGTTGTCATCTCGGTGAAGTCGAATAACTTCGTCAAGTAATCCGCAGGCAGATAAATATGTGATTGGTATCGACAATGACTAAGATAAAAGACTATAGCCGCCACATGAGAGCAACAACCAATTGTCCGGTTTCCATTAAAACAAGAGCAATAGTGACCGATTATTCCTGAGGTATCATTTCGATTCGGAACATATTGGACATAGCACTTATATGTCTTTCGGTTGATGTGACGTGATTTGACTTCCCATTGAATCACGTCTCGTTCTTTTGCGTATTGAAATGTTAGACTACCGTCTTCGTTAATCATTTCAGCCAAATAAGACATAGCTTGACCTAATTGATAATTACCTGTGAAGAAAATCTTCAATTCCGGTATTGTCAATCGCGGAAAGTCCGCTATGTCCTCCTCGCTTAACGTTTGGAACATTCGCGTTCTCCGGTTCCAATTCTCCTTTTCCACCAATTTAGCCAGTGCATTGGTATTGTTCCGGGATTTCATTCGATCAATAATCACATCCATATCTTCCAAATCGGAAGAAAGGGACTTGCCGAACGAATTTTGCAAGAAACATGCAATTCTGCAAAGCGTTCTTGCATTGGACAAGTAATTATTTCGTAATTGGTGATGTAGCAATTTATATCGTTGACCGATAATTCCGTGAATTGCTTCTACGACCCATCTGATTTTGGTCACAAATCTGGATTCATTGGACTCTATGGTGGTCAGCTGGGGCCTTTTTCCTTTTAAAGCAGGCATCAATACATGGTATCCACGATTTTCCAGCATCGGTACTACATCTCGAAAACCGCGGTCCAATACAAAGTAGTCACCGGGCTGGAGAATGGTAGATAATCCACGAGGTTGTCGCAGCACTTCTTTCAATATATCTGCATCATTTTTGGTTGCTGAATATGGGCCAGCCAGTTCGATAACAAAGCCATCAGTGGCGCATATTGTAAAGGGCTTACACAACGATGTTTTTTTTTGCCCGGAATATGACTTTCTTTGATAGACATTGTTAGAACTTTTTTCATGGCGAAGATATGTGCCATCACATATGATCATAAGATGATCGTCATCAATATCGAACAATTTTTTTGCCACTAGGGATGTATGGTTTCGAATTAGAGAATCTCTTGAAATTGAATTGATACCAAATCTATTTGGCAAAACTTCATTTTCAAAAGATCTCATAACCGATTTGATGTATGATGACACCAAAGATCCAGAATCGATACCCCAGTTTACGGCAATGATGTTGTCCGAATTTCCAGATCTCATCTTATGAAGGAACACGCAGATCGCCTGGATAGCACTACGACCTTCCGTATCACGCATTGATGACATCCATTCTCGAAGCTGTTCGATTTGTCTCCAGCAAAACCCCGTTAACGTTTTTAAGTGAGTATCAGATATAGTCCGATTAGCCAAGTTTTCGAATATGGAACCACGAAAATTCGGAGATAAAGAATTCGGGAAAATATTCATCTCTACTCTTGACATCTCACATCTGTCCGATGCAATACGGATATTTCCAACCTCATCATCGTGCAACAATTTTCCAATCATATGACGTTTACAACAAACGTTATTAGCAGGCACAAAAACTTGTCGCATTCTGAAGACTTGTAATCGTGCTTCTAATGGAATGCTCTTCAAATCACTTGACCCTGAGCATATGAAGCAATAAGCGTGGGTTGACACTGATCTAAAATACGGAACTTCGAATAGCTCTGGATTTTGATGTACACTTGGCATATACAGTGGATCAAGAGATGAATGTGAGGATTGTGAGGAGATTTGCTCTGACGATGATGTTGAAGCCTGAGAAATTGCCATTTCTGATGTTGATGCTTCCATATCAACTGTTTCCGAAGTCGAAGAAGTGCGTTGTCGTTTTTTTTCCAAGCTGATTTTTGCATGAATTTTGTTCATACACCAACGGCAGACAACATCACCAATACGTATACTGAGATCAATTAATGTCAATGCATCCTGAACTAGATTTTGAGATTTGATAGTTTTTCTTTCTCTTTCCGGCCATCTTCTAAGGAATTGTTTGCAAACGGCACACTTTGAATCATCACGGTTTCTTGGAGATACACTTTGATCAGACATAATCGATGAAAAAATGACAAAGTCAATTTGCGAAGAAAATACCAATATTCGAAAATACGAAGACACAAAACCAATATTCGAAAATACGAAGACACAAAACCAATATTCGAAAATACGAAGACACAAAACCAATATTCAAAAATACGATGACGCAATACCAATATTCGAAAATACGAAGACACAAAACCAATATTCAAAAATACGATGACGCAATACCAATATTCGAAAATACGAAGACACAAAACCAATATTCAAAAATACGAAGACACAAAACCAATATTCAAAAATACGAAGACACAAAACCAATATTCAAAAAATCGAAGACACAAAACCAATATTCAAAAATACGATGACGCAATACCAATATTCGAAAATACGAAGACACAAAACCAATATTCAAAAATACGATGACGCAATACCAATATTCAAAAATACGAAGACACAAAACCAATATTCAAAAATACGAAGACACAAAACCAATATTCAAAAAATCGAAGACACAAAACCAATATTCAAAAATACGATGACGCAATACCAATATTCAAAAATACGAAGACACAAAACCAATATTCAAAAATACGAAGACACAAAACCAATATTCAAAAATCGAAGACACAAAACCAATATTCAAAAATACGATGACGCAATACCAATATTCGAAAAGTTGTTGATAAGTCAATAACAGAAGAATATCTACCAAGAAAGTTCTTTTCGTATCGAATATTTATACAAATCTTTTCCCTGGTATTTTTTGATAACGATCAGGTCCAAAAATTGTCCTGTTTGATTTTATTGCTGATAGTGGATTTTTTTTATATATGATTTTTTGATATCGAACGCTTTTTTGTCCTAGAACCTTTTGTGAACTTTTATGACATGCTAGTGGTAAGGCCAGAGGCTAATTCGACGAAGTTCTAGTCAGCACACTACATACTATCATCCATACTGAAAGCATACAGAAGAAAAAAAGTAGCCTGTTGATTACTTTGTTATGTTATTTAGATAGTTTGGAACGCTAAAATATTCTTTTGTTGAAAATAATGATGATAATGGTATAGGATTTTTTCTTGATTGTTTGATAATAGAAGGTTAATAATAAAACGGATAATAAGAGTAATGAAATGATAATACTTTATTTGGTTTTGTCCATTTTAATGAGTGAATATGCTGATGAGTCATGATAATTCTAATGAAAATTCAATTCCTAAGTTTAGAGATATCACCATTGAATTCAATGGCTAAGGCTTTCTTCAATATTTGTGATAATAATTAGGCGTGGACACGCCCCAACCGGCGGAAGGGTGCCTGTCTTTTTGCATAAAAATTAACCTTTTTATCGATAACTTCTCTGCCACAATTGATAATTTCTTCAAAACTTGAAATCAGATGAAGATCTTGAATATCTTGATGACCCAAAAGAAAAAATGCAACCAAAGCCCGTTGGAGAGGCGTGAGAGTTTTTTGCCCTTTGACCTCTGATGCCTTGACCTGGGAAGTTCAAATGACATTTTTCTGAAACTTTATAATTAGACGAATAATCTTGCCAAGTTTCACAAAAATATTCGGAGTGATGGCCGCAGGAGAGCAATTTTTGCAAATGGGCGTGTTTTTCACTGGACGAATGTGGGTGCGTTTGGGTTAATTTTCATCACTTCAAATTATGTTCCTGGAACACCTGATCAAGAAAAAATGGTTGGTTGATATGGTTAATATACAAGGAGAATTTCAACATCTTATTCAAGAATACCCTTTAATTAAATCCGAATCCTATGCCCAAAATGGATGATAAACAAAACAAAAACAAAAATCGATTATTGTTTTAATCATTTTGATTCGATGTAAACAAACATTGATTAAGTAGAAAAAAACGGGAACAATTTTTTTTAGATGAAAATTTTTTTCAAATTAACATCAATCAGCTGCTGCTGCTGCTGTCCATCATGCATTTTTTTTGATGATTTCTTTTTTCACTCTTCTTTGTTCGATTGAAATTATCAATTTTTTCGTCGTCGTCGTCGTTTCTTTTCTTTTCAATCGAAGTAGCAGCCGACATTCCAGCAACAACAAAAAAATAAATGATAAGCTCCGTTTTTTTTTCTCATCATCAATTGAAACCGAACCGGCTGATCACGATCCAATCACACAATGTTTATAAAATTTTCATTATTATTATTATTGTTTAAGCATCGATAAAAACAGAATGTGTGTGTGTGTGAAATCAACGAAAAAAAATGAAAATTTCCAATGAATAAAAGTGGCCAATTTATATGTCATCATCATCATCATCATCATCAAGTTAAAGTGGTAAGGATGAGCTTAATAATCAATGTTTTTCATTTTTTGTTGTTGTTGTTCATCAGCCGAAACCAATATATCTTTTTATGGACAAAATAAAAGACTGATTGACCATAAGACAGATCGTGATCAGTACAACCTTATCGTCGCCTTGATATTTCTTAAAGAAGCCGGTCTCATCATCATCATCATCATCATTGAAACAACAAAATCATAAAGAATTTATAATCAAAAAAAAATTTTCAAAAAAGGCAAGAAAATTATCGACAAAAACAATCAAACATTGAGGAACTCAGATAAAATCAAACAATCAATGTGTTTGTGATTGATTTAAATTAGATCAATCATGATGATGATGGTTGTCTAGCTCAAACAATATATGAATCCTATCCTGTCATCGTATTGTACAGCTGAAGTTTATTATTTTGAAAAATTTTTCTCCCCTTTACTACTACATTCTTTATCATCACCAATTTACTTTGGTCAAATTAACTGTAATTGTGTAATGTTGGGCAATTTTCTTTCTATTTTTGATTTTTTTTCATCAAATCATAATGATCATCGACAGGTTGAATTGATTAATAATTTTACCTAGATGATAATAATAATAATCAAACATGAAAATGAAAATAAATCAAAAAAAAAAATCCGAATCGATCCAGCCATAAAAACAAAAAACCGAACAGGATAAAAAAAATTGATGCGGCGGCCAAATAAAAAAAAACAACAACAATCAAATGATGATTAGAAAATGATCAAAATCAGAAACAAACCACCACCACATAATATGCTTTGATCAAGCGATGCTAAATTAGTCTTTCTTTCTTGATCTCACATCTATCGTTCAAAAAAAAGTTAGTTTAAATATTATGAATGTAGCCAAAAAAAAAAAAAAAATGATGATAATGGTTGGTTGTGTAAAGCAGAGAGAGGAAAAAAAATCCAATGTGTGATGTTTTACCTAACACGGTAAATTAGCCCCGATGAATTAGTAAATCAAAGAAAAAATTTTTCACATTGAAACGATTTGTTCGTTTTGATCAAGTGTTTTTTGTTGTGTATGTGTGTGGGAAACTCATTACAAATCTAAAAAAATTATTATTATCTGAAACGAATAATGATGATGATGAAATCAACGAAGATAAAAAAATTAATGTTAAAAGCCATTGGATTGATCAGAAAAAATTTCAAATTATTATTTAAAAAAAGTATACTTGTACTGGTGTGATAGTATAGTGTTAATTAATATCGCTAATTAATATTGATTATCATCATCATCATCAACAACATTGATTATAATTTATTCGAATATCATTTTTCTTCTAGTGAGAAAAGAAAAAAAAATTCATCAAAAAATAAAGAAGATTCTATCGATCAATCATTTTTTTTTCGTTCGTTTGATAATCAATTTTTTCCCTACTAAACGCATTAAAATCTATGAGGCGTTTTGAGTGATGAACTTTTCGTTTTCAGAAATAAAAACTAAAAGTAAAATCAAATTCAAATGATCCAAATCACCGGTTCAAACATATGTGTGTGTGTGTATGTTTGTTTGCCAATTTGGGTCAACAGCCGAATCGCCCACACACATAGAGCACACACATGATGATGATAGAAAAAACCACAGCAGATGTGTGACAATTTTTTTTTAAGTCAAGAAATTTTTCTTTGAACAGAAATTCATCAAAAGAAAATATCCAAAGACAAACCGAGACAAAAAAAAAGTATACAAAACATTAATCAAAGAGATGATTAATTATATGAAATATTCTTAGCAAGAAACTTTTTCTACAATCCATCAATGTTTGGGTACGCGATTGGGTTTTTTTTCGATGAGATGAGAATAAAGAAATATGAGATATTCTTACTTCTTCAAAAAAATTATCAAATTTTTAATGTTCAATTCAAAAAACAATAAAAGTTTATTCATTGAGTTAATGAATGAATTGAATCAACAACAACAACAAAAAAAAGATGTTATGCTTCAGAAAAATTTCTCTGTGATAATATCTTATAAGATGATGATGATGATAATGATTCATCTTTAATAACTTAAAAGAAAAACAAATTCTGGATTAAAGCACGCGACCAAAACGATGATGGCAATGTTTACTGATGTTTTCTTTTTTTTTTGTTCATATTTATGAAAAATAAACAAATAATATTTCATTTTTTTCGCATAATTTAATTATTAAGAATCCGGAATTTTCTTCATTGTTGTTGTTGTTGTTTTTGTTAGTTATTTCAGTCTATCTTCATCATCAACATTATTTATGGGGTTTTTTTCCTCATTCATTTCTGTCCAGAATAAAAAGATTTCATTCATCAAGAATACTACTAAAGATGAAAATGTAAAGATGATTTTTGTTTCTATTTCTCTTTGCTTTAGCAACAAATATGGTAATTTTATCCATTTGTAGCCTGTTTGTTGTTTATTTTCTGATGATGATGATTTCCAAAAACAAAGATGTGTTCATCATCAACAAAATCCGAAAAATCAGCAGCCTCTGAACTTTGACATTTATTTCCACATCCACTATCATACAAAGACATCATCATCATTAAGAATAGCAACCTTGAACATCATCAACAACAAAATGATTCAAAATAAAATTATCAAGAATAAATCGAAAAAACAATTCATAGAAAAACCGAACACACACACACACACGACAACAACAATGATCATGTTTGGCTGTTGTCGATGTCGATGATGATGATGATAATCGTAAAAACAAAAAAACAAAAATTCTTGATGACAACAAAGCAAAATGAGAGAAAAAGGAAAATTACGACAATGAAAATGATCATCATTGATCGGTGTTGGTGGTTTTTTATTTTTACGTTTTTATTTTCGTTGAAAATTGTGGCCACACACAAACATACATACGAAAATGTTGATAACAACAACAAGGAAAATTCTTTGTTTTGATGATGATTTTTGTTTTTGTTTTTGTTTTTTTGGTATCCGATGGTAGATGAATATTATGATGAATGGATGTGAACATGGCAAGTGGAAAAAAACATTTTTCTGGTTCTTTCTTTGGACAAAACAGAAAAATTAATGATCACTTTTTTTCGTCCTGTCACACACATACACAAAACTTGTCATATTTAAAAATCGATAACCTAAAATGATGATTGCGAACAAAAAATACCCGAACAATTTGTCTTTGAAAAAGTGACAATCTTCTCTTTTCGATCCTCTTCGATTTACAACCAACCAATCAATCAATCAATTTTTTTTCACTTGTAAAACTAAATATCCCAAAAAGAAAATGTTTCATTTTTCATTCATCATATTTTTCTCGACTCGATTTGAGTGTTTGTGTGTGTGTATAAGTGTCATTTTTCATACTTGGTCTACAAGACATTTCTACAAAAATCTCGATAGTAGATAGCTGACTAAACAGGATTATAATATTGAATCAACGACGATCATGGTGGGCTATTCCGATTTAAAATTCAAAGCAAAATGTTCGAATTCTCAACAACTTAAATAATAATCAGATTTAAAACACTCAATAAATCTATCTACGAAACCGAAAAATGACACAAGAATAAATGATATAATGAATGAGTGAGTGAAATAAGAAATTTACCACATTTAAATCATCAAATTTACAACATTTATTAATTACATTCAATTAATAATCAGCTCAATTCAGGATAGAAACAAAACAAAAAAACAAAAATCAATCAACAAATTCATTACGAATGAATCAAGCAAGTTGAAAAAAAACGAAAAGAAAATCATCACAGCAAGCATCTTTGAAGAAAAAACCTAATGAATTCAATTAGTGCCGAAGAAAAAAAAACTTTGCAATGAAAAATTATTGTGAAAATTTCTCCGGAAAAATTCAAATGTCGAATCAAGATTATCTTTGCAACAAAAAAAAAATAAGATTTATATTCGTTTCACACAAATCTTGAAGATATTGGCCGTATCTCAAAATTTTTTTCGCAATTTCTTTCTTTTTAAAAAATGATGATCATTTTTTTACGAAGCAACATTCCAGTTGATGAAATCCATTCATTATTTTTTTTCTTCACTTAATCTAACACTTCATTATGATAATAATAATCATCAACATTGGCACACAGGCTACCAGGAAATTCACACAAACACAAAAAGATGTCTATTTTCACAATACATTTCGTGTGGAAATTGAAAAAAAAACTTACCGTTCAAGATCGGATAAACGGCTAGAATCACGGAATCCTTTTGCAAATGGATTTGAATCAATTTTTAGTTTGGTTATCTAAAATTTGAAGAAAAAAAAATTTAAATTAAAGCTTTTTTTAGAAAGAAGAAAGAAAAAAAACATACCAATTGATTTTGATAAGCAGTAACAGCTGTAAATACCGTTTCAGGAAACACAAATGTACGATGTAATTCGGATTCAATATCGGTGATTGGCATATTAAAATATTGTGGATTTTTTCTTATTATCAAATGTACTCGTGGCTGATAACGATGCATTGAATTTAGAATAATCTATATATGGGATTTTTTGTGGGAAAAAACCGATAATTAATTAAAAAATTAAGACAAAAATATTGAAATAATAACAACAATATCAACATATGCAGATTAGATTAGATATAGAAACTTTGTAATCAAATGTAACGACCGCCTTGAAGCAACAAGTTTTTTTTGCTGTTTGAAATCATAATGCAATTACCATCATAATCGATCGAAATTTTATGGATGCAAAAGTCAGAAAATATTCAGAAATGTATCATTTTTTGTTCTTTTGCTTTAAGGTAATAAACAATGATAATGATGGCTCGTGTCGATTAATTACATTGACAACAGCAATATCATTATGGAAAATCGATGAAAAGTTTGCGAAATTTTTTGCTTCAAAAAACAAAATCATTTTCAATTTGATTATTTTCCCATATTTGATTGATCTTATTATCGAAACATTCGATTAAAAACTAATTTTCTAAAAAAAAACTGGCTTATCACAATCGACTAGACCGAAACAAGAAAAAAGAAAAGACAATCTTGATGTCATAATTGGAAAAAAATTAGCAAATTATAATTTATCTCACACACACACACACAGACGTGCAGAAAATCCAATCCAAATCTAAATGATCTTTTCAAATGAAAATGACATTTATACAAGGTCATCATCATCATGGTTACCAATCAAATGCGTATCGGTCAAAGGTAAAATGTTTCGGCTTGTATGTTGTAAATTTTACAACAACATCAACGAAAAAGAATCATTATATGTATGGACAACATACATATAGACATCAATCTGATTATCAGAAAAAAAACTTTTAAATGTGAACAAAAAAAAACAAAACTGTCAGTTTGATGGAAATATAAAGTGAGAGAAAAACACTTATGGACACCATCAAATGTGTGTGAGTGTGATGTGTGTGTGTGTGTGTCCATTATAATTGCACAGGTAAAACATAAATGCGACAAGCTGATAAAAGTCAATGGAAACAAAAACAAAAAAAATCATTATTATTATTATCAAGGGAAAAAGAAAAAACTAAAATAATAAGATTAGATGTGATCATCATCATCCTCATCATCAAGATTTTATCCTCGAAACAAAATTGAACAAATTTTTGTACAAGAAAATCGCTTTTTTCTTCAAGAAGAACCATTTAGGTGTAATAAAAAAAACATCAAAATGAAGAAAAAATAAAATAAAATAAACAAACGACGACCAATAGAATGACAAAACTACAACACACTTTTATCTATATGAAAAAAAAAGATAATTGAAAGATTTTGTTCAAATGATAAAGCAATTTGTCGCAAATGACTGGCGCCAGAAATGATTGAGATAGTAAATGATAATGATGATGATGACAAAATGTAAAATATATTTGAAATGATGATGATGAGGATAACCTATAATGACAAGGTAAATTTTGTTTTTTAGCTACAGACATTTAGAGCGAGATTCAAGCAAACAATTTGAAAATTTGATTGATTTGTATCAATGTATGATAGAATGAAATCAAAATTGACAGCTGTCAAACAACGATGATCTAATTTGAAATATAAAACAATAAGAATTTCAATGGATGTAAAATGAAGCGAATGTTTGTTTTATTTGCACATCAAAAAACAAACAATAAAATCAATGTTGTTGTTTTTTAAAATTTAGTGTTAATGTAGGTGTCATCATTAATTTTCAAGCATCAACAATGAAATTCTGTTTTTTTGCAGATAAAAAAGAAGAAGAAAACAATGTTTACAGAAATTTACAAACATTGCCATTAAATGAATATTCCTTTTTTTTGTTTCAAAGTGATTTATAATGATGAAGGAAGAAATGTTTTTTGATTACGTTAAAATCAATGATAAATCAATGAACCAAATATATATTGGCTTTCTTCATTTTCATCATTGAACAATCACAAATGATCAACGCTGGCTGACGCCAAAACCATTTACGAAAAAAAAATTCATCATCAGACAAATTTTACGATGTTTAACATTTTAACTTTCATTTTAACAATTTTCTTTCTACTTTAAATCTTTTTTTTTCGTCGTCTATCAATCAATATTTACAATCGGTCAATTCATCTGATTTTTTTGATTTTCGGTTGTTGCTGTTGGTTGATCTTTTTCATCAGAAAAAAAGTATGGATCGAGCAATTTTCAAATATTTTTTTTTGAATGCCGCTCGAACTAAGTGAGGAAAAAAAAATTTTGGCCGCCATGATAATGGACATGATTATCGTCATCGTGTATCAACGAAGGGCTGACTGAAAACTGATTGAGAATTGACTATTTGACTGATTGTGATTGAATTGAAAATGACCAATCTTGGTATCTTATCTTAGACACAAACACAGGTTGCAAAAATAATGTCTCGAGTTATTTTTTCAGTTTCGTAAAAAAAACAACAACCAAAAGTCATGGATGAAATCCTTTTGCTTGTCCATCATTACAATAGTTATTTGAATTTTGTTTGAAAATTGATCGATTTGAATTTGAAAAATAATCAAAAAAAACGATTTTGATTATGATGAATGAATATAATCGATGATGATAAACATTTATGAATCATGAATGAATGAATATATAAAACATAAACATTTTTTTTTGTATGATTAAACAAATTGAACAAAACAAACGATCAGATCGACAATTTGACGATTGGCACGTTAACAGATTTTCAAATTCATTCATTCATTCATCCATCTATTTGTTTCTCACTCTCTCAATCATCATTTTCTCCTATTTACATGATTGTTATTTGTGTTGTTTTGTATCGACAACAAATATAACGACGAAAAATATAAACAACAACAACAATAAAATCTAAACGAAATTGTTCAATGGATTTTAGATATATGGTAAACAAAACAAAAAAAAACAAGAAAATTCCAAGGTCATCACCATCTTTGAATATTATTTGAATATCCGAATATCACAATGATCAATAAAAAAAAGTAAATTTGATGTTTTTCTTTTCAAACAACAACAACAACAACGACCGCACACCTTGATCTGAATGAATGATCAATAACATCATCATCATCATCTTCTTCGTATTGATAATGTGTCGAATATTGTTGTAATAATAAAAATGTTTTACACATTCAAACAACATAATAATTATTATTATTTAAAAGTTGAATATTATGATCAATCAGAATATATCAATGTTTTGGTTAGAAAAAAAAATGCTGCCGATTGTTGTCTGTCTATTGTTATATGATGAATATATTTGGGATGGTAATCTTGGGGTACACATCGATCATCATCGATGGAAAAGAATCGTTTTGAAGGTTATTAATTTTTTCTTTTTTTTTTTGAACGAAAACCGATTGACACATGTAAATTGGCTTCAATTATGTCATCGTCATTTAGATGATGATGATGGCAAGTGATCATCAAAAACATCAGGTATACAAGAGGCAGTGACCAAATATGACGATGTGTGAGGTATTTTTTTCATTTCAATTGATGATTTTCAATCAAAATTGAATTGTATTCGAAATTCCTTTTTTTTCTTATTTGACCGACAATTTAACTTCTTTTTTTTGTTGTTGATTGAATTGAATAGAAAAAAATTCTGATTTGTTTAGTAAGAACAACAAAGTGAAAATTTGCTAATTTTATAATAAGTTTTGCATTGTTGATGTCGTTATTTATTTGATTATAAAAAGAAATTAACTTACATGTCCACTTTTATCCATTTCATTATTGGTTAATTTAACCTTTTCAAATGAGATCACTTGTTTACGTAATTGTTCGATTGAATATGGTGTATCAGGATGTACATATAAACGTGATGGTGATGGTGGATCAGCTTTACCGGCAACTAACCATGAACTACGATGATATGCATAACGATAACGTTTATTATCGATTGGTATTATATCCATACAAACATAGAATCGAACATCATTATGATGTTGTTGATGATGATGATGATGTCCACTTGAACCTAACATTGATGAAATTGTTGTTTCAATACCAGAAAATGAACAACGTAATGTTGGAAACATTCGTCTAGATTGGAAAAACAAAAAGAAAAAAGTTATTTTTTTTGAAAAAATTTAAATCAATTAAACTTCAAATGATAATAACAGGAAAAAAATAACAAAATAAAGATGGTAATGAATTTTTTTTTTTGTTCTATTCCCACCATTCACAACAAACTATAGTGTGAGTATAATTAATGATGTTTGCTTGAAATGATTTTACCGAAACACTTTATGTAAGTGTCAGCTTCACACACTTTGATCATGACCAACGAACAAAAATAAAATCCAACAATGATGATGATGATCATCATCTTTTGTGTAATTGGTCAGGCGGATCAAGTAAGAGATTAATTGTTTTTTCTTTTTTTAAACTTTTCCTGCCATCATCATTATCATTAACGCCAGTTCTATTGAGTTTTCAATGACCACAAAGAAAAACCAAACTTTTTTTTGGGTAATTTAGTAAATTTTGCAAGGGTCCACCATCACTATTTGCAAGAAAACCAGGACCAGGTGCAAGAATCAAACTAAAATAACCAACAACAAAAATTGATTATCATTTCTTTGGTCATGGTTTTTTTCAACTTCTTCAACAAAAACAAAATCTGCATAATTAATTGTCCTTATAATTGGACCAAACTGAAAAAAACAAGAGACTACCATACATCTGTCTTCGTAAGAAACAATTTGTCTTTATATATAGTCTTTATGTATTTTATTTATCACGTGTTTTTTCTTACCGATAAAAAAAAACAATTTGTTCAAGGTAAAAGGTCAAAGAATAACAACACCTTGTTCATCAATGATCACCAATAATCATCATCATCATCATCTTAAATTTAATAAATCGTGAAATGACCATCGGTCAATAACATATGAAAAAAATTGAACAACATTCATCAAAAGAACTGTGATAACCAAAAAAAAAGAGAATATGTACCAAAGTGGTAATTATTAAAATCAAAAAGGAAGCAACCAAAAGAAAAAAATACCCGAAATGGCTATTGTAAAATAATAATAATGATTGAAAATTATATAGTTTTTTATTTCAATCATTATTTCGATGAAACAAGATTTTTTCTCAATAAAAGAAAAATTTCAACTACACCTTTTTTTCTGGAGCCAATTATCATTATCATTATCGAGGATAATATACCGGCCTACATCATCATCATCAAATCTATGGTTCTATATTCACATTTAAATTCCATTTTTTCTGAAGAAAATATATTCGCACCAAACATCATCTACAATCTCTCTTCCTTAATAATCTCGAATCACATAAACAATAAAAAAAATCCTGTTGTAAAAGAAAAATTTACAAGATATTTTACTTTACACGATCACACATTAACCAAATGAATGATTGATTTTTTTCCCCTTTAAGTAATAAGATTTTTGATAATAATGATGATGATGTGATCTTGTGAGAAATAATTTTAACCAACCAACAAAATTAATAACAACGTTTGTAGATTTGACTTTAGATTGAGAAGGCGAGGCATTCGGGTTTTTTATTTTGGCAATGGTGAATGAACCACCAACAACAACAACACTATTATCATCATCGATGGATAATCCTATCTTCGTTGATGATAATATGTTGTGTGTGTGAAATGTACAAGGTAAATTGTAATGGTCAATATTTGATAATGATTATGATGATAGTTTTACCATTGTAACGAAATAAATCATCAATTTTTTTCTCGATTATTCAACTCTACCGAATATGTTGTTGTTGAATAACAGAAAGATAACGACACAAATTTTATAGGTCTTGATTGGATAAATACACAAACTAGTTCTACTACCACTACATGTTTGATAACAGCAAATTTAATTTGATGTTTTTGAGTTGGGGAAAAAAATTTTAACACCATCACACCATTATCATCATCATTATCATCTGAGAAAAAAAAATACACAACAGGTTAAAATGATGATAAACATTTTAATGAATTCTACAGACAACAAACAGATTCTCATCTTGATTGAAACAAACAAACAGAAAAAAAATCAATTCATTCAATGAATTGAATGTTTATGAAAATGCCTCAATGTGTTAGACACGCGTGTCAGGGCGTTCATGTAACGCATTATCAATTTGAAAACAACATCATGCGCATCATATACACATTTAATCACGAAAAAAAACCAATCTGGAAAAGGGTTATTGAAAAAAAAAAAATGGAGAGAAGTAGAAAATTCTGATCATGATTCTTGATATGTTGGTGATAATGATGTTAATGATGGAGAAAAATTAAACACTTTCTTTGAAAAAAATCATTGTGGTTAACATTATCTATTTATGGATTTCTCCTTTTTTTTTCTTTTCATTAAAACAACTGCAAAAAAAATGCCGCTTTTTAACATTTTGTTTTCATTAAAAGGTCATAGGTCAGTAATGGAACTTGGGAAAAAAAAAGAATGCCGACAGAATCAATTCGATTAATGGATCATCATTTTTATTTATTCATTTGCTCAAGATTAATTGAAAATAGAAATGTTCATCATCGACAAAACAAAATTAATAATAATAATGAAAAAAGTGTTTGCCAAGTAGTAAAAGTGTTAAAAACCAGATGGACGATATCAGAACCAGAAAAAAAAACAAAACCTTCAATATCAAAAATTCTCGAAAATTTTTTATTTTCTTTAAAAAAAATTGAATGAAAAAAAAACCATCAGGAAATCAATTTTTTCTTTTCACAAAAATCTATCAATTGTCTGCACCAAAAAGATTCGTGAGAACGTGAACAACAACAACAAAAACAAGCAAAGCACGCATCGGATTCGGCATTTTCTTTTTTTTCTGCGAATTTTTCGATTTTCATCAACCAAGAAAAAAATGGATGTTTTTCTTTTTCCAAGCTCATTATTATTGTTGCTGGGTGTTTGATAATTAAAATTCATTAACAAGCCAACATCATCATACGAAAGAGCGATCGGAAAAAACATTGCTGCTTTTGGGTGCTAAAAAACAACAACACATAATGGATTCAAAAGTCCAAAAATCAAAGGTGAAAACATTGTTTTGAACAAGAACAAGATAGAAAAGACTTTGGACATAGGATTTCATCATCATCATCATCAATGGTTATCATCCATTATTTGCCATCATTTGGATTGATTGCCCGAAAAAAAATCTGAATCGTTGTTGCCGAAGCTCTAACTATTAGAACAAGCAAAGCAACAAAGAAAAAAATGTTGCTTCTGCTGCTCATCATCATCATCATCATGAGCTAATAATTTCATTCTGTCAGTCGGTAGGTCTTTTTTCTTTTCAATTTTTTTTCTCTCCTATTCTCCCTAAAGATGATGAATCTTTTTGATGTTTTACCGATGCCGACAACAACAACAACAACAACAACTACGACAATGATGATGCTTAGATATATGGAAAAAAGAAGAAGAAGACACCTTGAATTTACCCGAAACAAGAAAAAAAACCATTACCAGCAGCCAATAATAATAATATGGCTATAACACCATCATCATCATCATCAAACAACAACCGAATGTAAAAAAAATCACATCTAATAATTGATTCGGGTTATTATTTTATATTGATCGTTTGGGTTTTTCAGATTCACTTGATTCATTCTTTTTATATTCATCATCATGATCATCGTTGTACGATAAATTAATTTTTAATTTTGCCTTTACAAGTTGAAGAACAGAATTCGGTTCCGATTTTTTTCCCTTACTCTCTCTCTCTCTCTCTCTCTCTCTCTCTCTCTCTCTCTTTGGCTGTTGTTGGCATCATTACCATCATTATCATCATCATCATCATCATTATTACCAAGTGTGGTTGATGATGATGATGATGACTAATAAATGATAATGACTATGATGTAATTGATCAATAATTTTTTTTTCTCTCACTGGATTCAATCATCAAAACAATTTTCAAATTTTTGATGATGATGATGATGATGATGATGAAATAATGTTTGAATGGAAAAAATGAAGAAAATCTGATTATCGATTATATCGATTATATATTTGACACAGAAAAAAAAGAGATTTTCAATCACAGTTAAAACAGGTGAATGTCGAATGATGATGATGAAAGACACCTGAACAATTAGACAATTTTTTTGTTCAACCATCATTTTATTTTGGACAAATTGTCCATACATTTTTTGTTGTTGTTGTAATTTCGGCAACATTGTCTTTTTTGAAAGCTATTTAATGCTCAACAACTCTAAAACTAACCTGTAATTTAGTTGAAATAAGCCGCCTGATAATTATATTTGAATTGATGAATTATATATGAATTGTTGTTGGTTGATCATCATCAACAACAACTAAATCATTAGCCAAAAACAAAACGTTAAAGTAAGAAAAAAATGAAATTAAATTAAGAAAGAAATAGAGAGAAAGAAAAACCGGATTATTTATCTCGTGTGTGTGTGTGAACATGTGTAAAAACTTATTAGGAAATTGAATTTGGAAAAAAAATCAAGCCGACAATGTTTTTTTGAAAAAATGAAAAAAAATATTCACAATGACACAATCACCAAACAAAGCTGATATTCTTAACATCCTTAATCTTTTTTCATGGAAATTCAGTCAAAAGAATATCAATTTTTTTTCTTTTCTTTTCTTTTTATTAATAAAATATCATCTTAATATGAATTTGCCGACAAACAAGTGCAAACAAAAACAACAAAACAACAAAGATTGAAAAAAATAATGTTAAAATAGTTTGAAAAGAAATGCCGCGTCTTAAATAATAAAAAGAATGTGTCGGTTAAAATAGCCTCTAATCAAGTAGATGATTATTATAATGATAATGATGATGATGATCAGAGGCGGCGGCAAATATAGCCTCTTTACCTTTATGGACAAGCCCCTTCAAAGAAAAGAAAAGCAGAGATTCAATTAGATCAATAAAATGTGGTCACTTTTTTTTCTGAATGTATCACGATATTGATTATCGATTTTGATTCGACTAATCAATCATTTTTCCAAAGATTTTTTTTCTTGTTTTGACAAATAATTTCCCGGTGAATGGATCGGCAAAATATTCTCAATATCAAAGTGATCAAAGTTGACAAAAGCAAAAAGGAATTCTTGTCAAAACGATTTGAATTCAAATTAGAAAAAAACGTTTCAATCATGAGAGAATCATTAAACTTTATTTTTTTTTTGTTGAAATCATTTATCATTGTTTTTTTTTTGTCCGGAAAATTAATATTAATGATGTTTGATGATGATGGAAAAAAGTGAGAAAATTTATTTTAAACATCGAGATTCATTTAATCTATGGACCGCCAAGACGAATGGATCAATCACCATTCACCACCACCACCAACAACAAGGTAAGGTAAGGCATTCAAAATAGTTAAGAAGAGAAAAAGAAGAAAAATGTTTGGCGTTAATTAATTAATTAATTCTTCTCATAAACTTCTTAACGATCGAACGATCGATGTTCATTTTCTTCAATCTTAAAACATTTTAAATGCTTTCAAAGTATTTTTTCTTTAAAATAATTTTTTTCTTTCTCTTGGTCTTCAAGACCTTAACCTTAATAATAAATCTTTGACGGTGGTCTTTTTTTTCTATGTTGCAAAGTGTCGAGATTTCTTACACAATAATGATATGACGACAACAACAACAACAACAGGTTCTTAAGATGTTTTAAAAAAAAAGAAGAAATTAAAATCGTTTTTTATTGTCGAATGATGATGTTTAGTTTGGTTCGAAGATAAATGATCATCCAGAAAAAAATAAGCTGTAGACATTTTATTTTCAATTGAATTTGAATTTTTTCTACCGAATGAACCAATTTTTCCTATGAAAAACCAACCGATGAATAAAAGGGAGGCATTTCCAATTGTAGAAAAATATTTCGGCAATCAAATAATTTTTTCAAGGGAAAAAAATGATTGTTACATCCAAACAAAAAAAAATTGTTAAATTGTAATTTCTCAAGAGGGTTATAATCATCAACACAACCGACAATACCAAATAACGACTATTCAAACAAACTCAAAAACAATCATCATTATTTTGTTTTGTTTTTTTTGGCAATGGAAAATGTTTCCTTTTCCTGTGTGATTTGTTATGATCTTCATAAGCAACTGTAAATCGAAACCATTACATCAGTAAAAAAAGGCCCAAACAAAAAGTAATTTCACAAGGAATAAAAAGCGGTGACAGTTTGCAAGTTAGCTAGTAATTTGAATATATATGAAAACAAAACACATTTACTTTCACGTGCTATATTCCAGAAACAAAATTTAATGCTTGTTATCCCCCCACCATGATTCCATGAAACCATTTAGAGACCATCTGTACCAACAAGAGGTTCCAATACCACTATCATCATCATCATCATCATTATTATCACATGAAAGTCGTAGGCAAAATCATAACTGTTATTTCTATCTGTGACATTGATAGCTGATGATGATGATAACAACGATTATTCGCAAACAAAAGATTTTTCAAGTGGGGAATTTTGTATGGCCAAAAAAACTTTTTTGACTTTGTGCGTGTTGATTAACTTTTTTGTTTGGAAATCAAACCAATAAACAATACGATGCAGCCGCGTGTATAACGATCATAAACATAATTTTTCCAAGTCATTTTTTTTTCATTGACATTTATTTCATTGTTTGTTGAAAATTTTGTTTTTGTTATTTAGTATTTTTCGGTAATAAATATGTTCCAAATTCAGAATGGGGAAAAACAATGAAAATAAGAGGAAGGCGTAATCACACATCGAATAGTTTTCATCTATTCATTCATAATCGTCACATTTAGCAGTTTTTCTTTTGCTCGATCAAAACACCGTAAACTAGTCGAAAGATTATTATTATTATTATTTTGATTTGAACAGAAACAATTTCACACCAGCTTTTTTTTCATTAACAAACCAAAAACCAAAGAGAGAGCATTATTGAAACCGAAACAATATATATCACACAGGAAAAAAAAGTCAATCATATAGTTCAAATCTATGTATGTTTTTGTTGATTATTTGTTCCATCATCATCAACATCAACAATCAACTGGCTACTGGGGTTTCATTCATTATTATGAATGAAATGAATGGAACTGATCATTGATCAACCCAACAACAACAACAACAATAAAACACAGTACTTGAAATTTCTATTCTTTATTTTTTTTTTTTTTTTGTCGCTGAAATACAATGAATGAATGAATGTTATTGGAAAAAAAGGCGCGAGATTCAATTGACTTTCATTCATTTTTTTCCCCTTATTTATCTCGTTAACGCCAATCATCAGACAGTAAATTCGACTGAAAATAAAAATGAAAATCAAAAACAAGTAAACAATATACTGTTTGGTTCAATTGTGTTTTACACAAAACACACACACACACATTCTCTTTCTTTCACTCGACAATGAATTCAGAAAATGAAAAAAAAACAAATTGGTAACACCGGAGACATATATCTGTTGTGTACAGTATAAATGTCTAACGTCTAGATACCACATTCAATTCTTTCTATTGCCCACACAATATAAATTGAATAGGATGAATTGAATGAGAAAAAAAAGACCCTGTAAATCAAATATGAATAACCAGAAAAAAACTTGATCAAACAATTGAGACTTTTGACTTTTTTTCCATTCATTCATTCATTCAATGATTGAATAGATTCAAAGATTGTCAATTGATTTCAATGAAAGAAAAAAATCATAATCATCGACAAGTTTTTCATGTGTGGAAATGAAATTTTTTTTCAAAAGTTTCACTTCATTGTTCTATTTTTTTTATATTCTACACTGTATTACTTGATAAACAACAACAAAAATGACACGGATACAAAATGTCCAAACAAACAAACAAACAAAATTAAACAAACAGGAATTTTTAAAACAAAATTTTGAATTGATCTATATCGTGTTTTGTTGTTGTTGTTGAAAAAAAGTTATCCATATAATAATGGGGCAACTATTTCATCATCATCATCATCATTATCTTTGGATGTCATGGATCAAAATAGTGAGAAGATCGATTGCCATTTTGGGGTATTATAACAATGAAAATTTTTTTTCACGAGTCTTCGACGACGACGACGATGACTATCATCATTATTGATGTCGACGGCCATGAATAATGTGGTACGATTTGTTTTTTGATTTTCACCTTTATTCTTTAGCTATTGTTACCTGAATGATGATGATGATGATGATTGGTCGAGTAACGACCATTATCATCCATGAAATGATTTTTTTTTATGAACAAAAAAAAATTTGTCGATCATCATTCATCGATTGATCGTAGTCAACTAAAAAAAAAAATAACTAGGTCCTATTATCCGGTGATCAACACAATCATTTTTTGTTGTTTTCGTAAAAAAAATTATCATCAAAATAATGTTTTGCTACAAAATTCATGTTATGGATAGTGGAAAATCATTTTGGACAAAGAAAAAATCGATAAATTTTGTTTCAAAACAAAAAAAAACAAGTGTGAAATTGTTATTTCGATGATAAATGTGTCACCGAATCAAATAATAATAATAGTCATTTCCGTGAATTTCAGTTGTGAAAAAAGAACAACCACTACTGAACAAGACTCTAAAAATCTATAATAGTTGTGAAAAATTCTTTGAACAAAAATTCACAATTCACAATTGTCATATTGATGATTCAAAAACAAAAAAAAAGAACAAAGTCAGCAGGATTTTCATTCTCATCAATAATAATCATATCAGAGAAAATTGACTTGAAAAAAACCAAAAATTCTGCAATTACAAAATTTTGAAAAATGATATAATTTTCATTTTAGTTGCCATGAAATGATTCCATATCCATACCCATATCATAATAATCATAATATGCTTACACGCGCGGTATTTAAAAAAAACCAATGGAAAAAAAGTGTCAATGTCACACATATACTTAATGTGTGACATATCATATACACCCCCTCAAATTCAAATTTCATGTCTTGACTTGATTTCTCATCATCATCATCATTTAATTTCATTTGCAATGGTCTCGCGGTATGAGACCGTTTTATTTTTGTTCATGGAAAAAAAAGAAAAATCCAAACGAATAAGATAAAAAAACGAGCAAGTTCATTCATTATATTTTCTTGTCCATGTTTTGACAGCTTGTAAATTTTGACATTTTTTTCCTCTCCTCTTTTTTTTTGTTTCTTGGTTAAATTAATGAAGAAGGAATCACTTTTGGGATCCCGTTCCTAGTTCATGTGAGGTCTTCTTTTTTTTCTCTTGTTTTAGCTGATTTTCTGGCAATTCAAGAATTTGAAAATTTCTTCTTGTGTGGCTATATGTTCATTCATCCATTTTCCACTAAAAAACAGAATTTACCGTATCGATTATGATTTGGAATATTGAAACAAAAATATCATCAAATGATGAGTAATCAGCAAATAAAATATTATGATTTTATTTGAAAAAAACGTGCCAAACAACATTCAAGAATTTCATCAACATTCAATTTGCATATTGCTTTCTACAAAAGCAATAACATAACCATAACCAAAAATGAAATAAAATCATCAAACAAAATAGATATTTATGACCAATCCAACAACAACAACAACAACAACAAGATTATAATGTCAAAACAAGAACAAGCATAACATGCGTAGGATACAAATTTACAACAACAACAAAAAAAACAGTAAATTTTCACATACAGATGTTTGTTTGAAAATATTCAACAAAAAAAAAAAGATTTGAAATTTGAATCGTATTTTTTTTTTGTGAATATATTTTAATTCAAAAAAGATATGGATCAAATGACTATTTTGTGTGTAACGTGTGTGTGATTGATAATGGATAAATGATTCAGACATCAGTAATATTTTTTATTTATTTATTTTTTTTGCATAAGTTTAAACATCCATTCATTATTCATCAATATGTAATATGTGTGTCTGTGTCTGTGATGTGAACATTTTTATTTCAATTTTTTATTTTCCTTTTTTGTTTATTATATGGTCAATCATCATCATCATTATGGATGAAATCTGATGAAAAAGAAAATCTCTATATATCTGAATGAATGAAATAGATGTTGTTGATTATATACTTTTTTTTCTTCTACATTTATGTTTTATGTAATAGAAAAATTTTTACAATTTTTTTATTCCATGTTTCCAGACTTTAATAATCATTAAGATGATGATGATTGTCGGCAATCAGACAAAAACACACACACATATATTATGTATATGTTTGTGTATGTGAATGATTTTAATAATCTTAATTGAAATTATGGAAATGATGATGATGAAAAAAAAGATTTGAAAATCTTTATGATAAGTATGTTTGGTTTGTTTGTTTGTTTGTGTGAATCAAAAGTGTTGAAAGGATTAATCTATCTAATACAATCATTTAGTTGTGGTTGTCATCATCATTATTATCATTATAAATGAGAAGTTGTCATTGGATTTTATTTTTTCTCACTTATTTTATCAATCGAATGTGAGAGAAAAAAAGAGAAAATCAATCAATCTTTAATCATTGATGAATAATGGCAGATTTTCTTTTTTGCAATTTCGGGAGCAACATTTATTCATGCCATGGGATAATCGTACAAATCATTCAGTCAAAAAGTCATCAAATTTTCGAAGAAAGAGATAAGATAAACACAACATAACGAATGAAAATCAATTGACAATGTCATTGTCAACTGCAGATATGAACAAAAAACATAAACAGGTTAGTTTAGTTTCCTAAGTTTCATCTGAAATAAGGGTGTGTGTGTGTATGCAAAGCACATTAAGGAATTTCACTCAATAAGACAATTGTTTGTCATAATTTGCATATTTTCGAACGAAAAAAAAATTGTCATAGGTAAAAAAGAAGCTAAGCTATTTGTGTGTGTTGGCGTTAGTGGCTTTGAATCAGAAACCAGAAACAAATATCCTCACTGTATACAGAATTGGGAAAAAAATATTTGATAAAAGATTTGTAGATTTCGCGACAATTTTTCCACTAAATCTTATCACTTACACTTTCATAAATAAGAACTTTAAACATCATCATCATCATCATCATCAAGCGTGACACTATAGCATTATCATTCATCTGGGCATGTAGCAAAGTGACAGATGGCAGGAAATGGCTAATTTTTGTTATGTATTTTTTTTTCTGGCCAGGTTTTTTTGTTGTTACTGCTCCTGTTCATCGCTATAATATACCCAGCAATAACAACAGAGAGAAAAAACAGGCTTTTTACTTCGTTAATAAAAAAAGAAAATAGTCTATACTCGTTGTTGAGATAAAGAAAGAAGAGAACGAAAACCTTGTCATCATCAAATGACATTTAACATTCCCACCACCAACAACCATTATATTGCATTATATAGCTATTAGTTACAAGCAAGCTACTTGTATTTTTTTTATGAATTTTGATAAGGTGGGTTTTGTCATCATCATCATCAATGGCGACGATGATGACGACAACATTCAATATGATTGTCACCAGACTTTGTCCCATGTAAATTTGATGCATAAAGTGTATAAAAGTATCAAACGAAAATAAACAAAATTGATTAGGTACTGTGTCAATATATAAAGAAAATGTTGGTTAGAAAATGGGAAATGAATTTTGCACCTATATTGGGTGCATGTAAATAATCAAAAATAACAATAATATTAAAAATTTATAAATTAATTATTTAAAAAAACTTACCTTCCAGTTTTTGTTATAATCATTTCGGTACCAAGTTCATGAAATTTATCCCATAATTCTTTATTCTCTAAATGACATTCAACTTTTGCCAAATTTTCACAATTATATTTTGGTTTTAACATTGTTGCATATGGATTAATTTCCGATGATGATGATGATGATGATGACGAAGATGATGATGATGAAGGTGATGATGATGAATTAGTTGATGCCGGTGATCCATTTGTATTTGATCGATCTTTATTTTTTGTTTGATTTTTTGTTTGTTGTTGTTGTGATTGATTTGTTGTTGTTGTTGTTAGCAAATCTTTGGAATTAGATGATGATGATATTGTTGATAATGCCGGTGATAATGATCCAAATGATACTGATCGTGGTGAATCGACTACAATTGCTAATTGTTGTTGTTGTTGTTGTTGTTGTGATGATGATCCATTATTGTGATTAGAAATTGATTGTATTGTTCCACTATTAGTATTATCCAATTGACCATTATTGATTGATGCTGTTGATGTAGGATAAATAACACCCGTATGTTGATGATGTGGATGATGATGATGATGACCACCACCACTATTAACAATATTTGGAAATGTTGATGGTACATATCCTGAAGCCGTATTAAACATTAATGCAGCATGCATTGCTGCCGCTTTTTGTGCTGCTTTTTGTTGTGTATGATGATGATGTTGTTGATGTGAATTCAACGTTACAAATGAATGATGATTATGATTATTATGAATGCCTGACTTAGAATAATCAATCATATCAAGAAAATTTGAATTCGGTGATAATGGTGATATTGGTTGATTAGGTATGGATGCATTGTATGGATGTGATATACATGATATAGGTAACGATGATGATGGTGATGATGAGACCGACAAGTTTAAAATACCTATGGTTATTATTATTATTATTTTTTTTGTTAGTCATCAATTCAGATATTGTACAAAGATTTTTATTTTCATTTCAAAACATTTACCTTTCATTGGTGATTGTTGTTGACTAGTAGCCGATTCAGCTGTCAATGCTGGTTGTGGTGATGGACGTTGATGATTTGGATAATGATGATGATGATGTGGATGATTATTATTAGAACCAATAATAGCATTGATGGAAAAATCAGTTGATTTTGTTGTCGGTGGTGGTAGTGGTGGCGGCGGTGATCTATCATTCATATGAGATCCTTTTTGAGATGATGCTAATATATGACGTTGTTGCATTTGTTGATAATAATGGAATTGTTGAAGATAATTTGAATGTATTTCGGCCATTGATGGCTGTAAGTATCCAGTATTATTTGGACCCATGTAATTATTATTATATTGATTTATTGTTTCATTTGATGATGATGATGATGATGTCGTCGTTGTTGTTGTGGTTGTGTTATTATTGGTTGACATAGTAGAAATTTGATCAACAGAATTTGTTGAGGCAGTTGATGTTGTCAATGATTCTTGTTCATCATTTGAATTTGAATTTTGTATATTGTTATCAAAATCGGTGGACAATTTTCGTTTCAACGATGTTGATGATTGCTGTGTCATTGTTGTTGGTGGTTTTGGTGGTGGTTCCATATTTTCCTGATTATTATCATCTAAATCTTTAGTACGAACATTATTTTCATCATTACGATTATGATGATGACGATTTCGAATAATACCACCAATAACACTACTATGATCAGAAGATGATACAGTTGTTGCGGATTTTAATTTTTTCTTTTTTAACGGTGGTGGTGGTTTTAATTGATGTTCCATTGATGTTGGTATAATATGTATAAATTTTTCACGTGCCACCAATGTTTCTTTTGTTTCAGGTATATCAAGCATATTCAATTTATATGAGATTATATAATGATGATCACAGGCGTCAATGTAGATTTAGATTGTCAATTCATCTCTAAATTTTTTTCCCAAAAGAAATAAACAAAATTAACATTTTAATAATAATTTAAATGGATCTAGATTAATTTATTTGATACTTTAAAAAAAAGTTAAACCTTGATAAGATATATCTTATCATACATTAATCTTTTTTATTTTGGTTGAAAGAAGAAAAATATTCGGGCGTGTTTCACATTATCATTGAAAAATAGATGATGAATCAAAATGCACCATTAAAATCAACATCAGTTCAAAATAACACCATCTAAAATGTTATGTAATTTACTTTATTTTTCAAATGTAATGCTGTCAATCAAATTCAAAAAAAACAGAGTTGAATGAGAGCAAGAAAAAGGGAGAAAAAAATTCCTTCATTTTCTTTTTTTTTTTTTTTTTTGGTTACCCGGTAATAGAATCCGACTTATTAACTAATGATGATGATGAATTGTGTTTTTCACAGGAAAAAACACAATTAATTAGCCTATTTTATATTCAACCTTTTTTTGTTTGTTTGATTAAATTTAGAAATGTGTCAATCAAGCCAGAAAAAATCTATGTGCTGAATAATTTCACACAAAAAACAAAAAACAATGATGACGACAATCATTACATCAAGGGTAAGTGTTATTATAAAATGTCTCACCCATCTTGGATATTGTTATATAATTTTCTCATCTAGTTTTAATTACACTAAAAATTAGAATCAAAATTCTGGTCATCAAAAAGAAATTTTATTTTGTTTTAATGACACAATCATCATTCAATTTAATGAAAAACCTTGATGAAGGTCAGGCAAAGAACAAAGATAATTATGATGATGATGAAGATGATCTACAATTCAATGATCCATGTTTGACATGTCTTATACTGTCATTCAATATCGAATATTTTCACATAAACAACAACAACAACAAAATGATCAAAATGACAAAATCATCATTGATTTCAATCAATTTTTTTCATACGCATCATTCTTCGAATGATGATTGACACATTCAGGGTGAAAAAAAAGAGGGAAAAATTGAAAAACGGTAAAGTAGAGGTTTGTCATCTAAATCAAGTTAAATTTAGTAGCGAATATAGTGTCAAATTTGGTATCAGTTTTTTTTGTTCAATGTTGTCACACAATTGAAATTGTGAACAAAAAATTTGGACAAAAATTCAAACAATTACATGGCTATCACAACAATAACAACATTGATGATGATGATTGGCAGCAACAACATTCCGAGAAATTTCCCGTGAAAGATTTGATCATCATTATCATTAAAATAAAATTTTTGCTAGACTTTTTTTTTGGAAAAAATGGATTTTTTTCCACAGTGTCACCATCAGTTGTTTTTGTTGTTTTTCATCTAGATGTCAATAATGATGATGATGATTTAGTAGTTTCTTCGTCGTTGTCGTCGTCATAATTCATGATCGACGAACCGAAAAAAAGAATGGATTTTTCTTTTGTTTTTTTTCAAAGCAAAATGAAATTGGTTCTATGTTTTTTTTCAATTTATTTACACTCATCATCATCATCATCATCATAGAAATTATGAAAATGGAAATTTGTACTCGGTACAGCAAGCTATAGCTATATTCGTTGAAAACATTTGGTTGAAAATGAAAAACCAGCAAAACAAAAAAATTTACATAATTTTACTATTTATTATGAAACAAAAACAAAAAACAAAAAATTCAATTATACTTGTCCTCAGTTCATTTACAAGTTTCAACACACACACACATACACACATAATAGACAGACAATAACACTTATAACACCAAATAGACATTTATTTCAAATTCAAATGATAATGATGATGACAATGGTGTGATATGTGTGTGTGTATGTGTGTTGTGTGTTGTATAAATCCACTAATCAAAAATTGTCATTCATTTTGAAAAGAAGAATAGATCATTTAGCATCAATCAAATGTAAACTGTTGAATGATTTGGAAAAACAAGCGAGCTAAATACTTTTCAATGACAAGAATTTCAATGATTTTTGAAATGAAAAACATCAAAGTTTACAAAAATACAAGGGCGTTTCCATGTGTGATTGAGTGAAAATCATCATTTCAATTCAATTTAATTTCTTTTGAGATTAGAAAATTTCATACAAAATAATGTCAAGTGTTATGATACAATCATAATGGTGATAATTAATACGGATATATTTATCATTTCAATCCAATTATCAATGACAATGGTGAGAAAATTTACCATTTGTCACCCCATCTTCTACCCCATAAGAAGATACACATATCCTCATCATCATTATTACATTTAAAACTAATTGATAATTTATTAATTGAATTAATTAATATTTCTGATATGACACCGATATGAGTCGATAGCAAAAAAATAAATTATCATTAAACAAATATCCAAAAATTTAAACCACCACTAAAGTAGCAGAAGAATTTTGTCAGTAACTACAAACACTTGAAATCAATTGATAAATATTAATCAAATCATCATCAATATACACTGTTTTTCTGCCTTCCTTTCATATCATTCAATTGAAAATTTTCATATTAAAAAAACTTTAAAATAAAAATAATTACCTAAATGAAAACGATGATTCAAAAAAATTGATACATTTAAAAAATGATGATTATAAACTTGATGAATTAAAAATGTTTTGGATTTAGATTATAGGAGACACAAAGAAACAAACAAACAAACACAAACAAACACAAAAGTCAATGAAAACTGTAAATGTGACGAACGAATGTGTTATTTTTAACGAAAACTAGAAAAATCAAATCAAAAATCCATCCATAATATATGCAATATGGATGATGATATTGTCGTCGTCGTTGTTATTATCATCAACAATAAAAAACAAACACAAATCTTTTCGTAACTATGACAACAAATTGATTACCTGTTGATTAATTTGAAAAAAAATATGGATCGATATCTTATTTAGATGTATTTGAATTCTGTTCAAAATTCATTTCAAAATCAATTGATCGATGTGTGTGTGTGTTAACAGGTATGATTGTTGAATATAACTAGTGTAAACCCGCGCGGTAATGTTTTGATGATACGATATGATGAGAAGAAATATCAAGTTTGTGGTATGATCAAAACAAAAGCAACAAAAAAAATCAACACTATTATTACTTAAGTGTGGTAGTGGCCATAATTTATCAATGAGAAAAAACTAAAATGTGTGAATGAAACATTCATTAAAACTAGCTTGATTGGCTTAACAACAGAAATAAATGACAGCCCCTTTCTGTCTGTTTGTGTGTGTGTGTGTGTTTGTGATGACAGCCAAAATAGTTGAATGATGATAATGATGACACCAATAACGTGTACAATACAAATGGCTATTTATTTTCGAGAAAAGCAAAAAAAAAAAAATAACAAAATTTAAATGGGCTGCAATTTTTTGCTGTGTTTGGGTAACACCTTTTTCATACTAATTTCGATACAATACTTTACATCAATTCAAAAGGGCGGTACATACCTACCCGTGATGATAATACATGTATATCATTTTCAAATGAATGAATGAATGAATGAATGATGATGATAGCTAAAGCACTAGTTCGCGCATCATCACTTTGTTTTAAAAAAAAATTTTGCCGCATCCATAATCATCATCATCATGGCGATGATGTTGTTGTTGATGGTGATGATGATGATCAGTAAAACTAAAACTAAATGATGAAACGAACCTTCTTAAAAGTTTTTTCTTTTTAATTTCGATGAAAATCTTGATACAAACATACTTAATGTATGATTTTGATCAAAATGAATGATCATATGATCAAAACAAAGTTAGAAGAAAAAAAAACATCAACAGGATTGATGATAAGTGATGATGATGATGGAAAAAAATTTCTCATCTCCAATGATAATTGTTAAAAAGAGAGGTGAGAGAGAAAATTGTAAAATTCATTTTAAAACAAAACAACACAGGAGAAAAAAAAGGTTGCAAACCTAAATGATTATTATTCAATAAAATGTTGTTGATGATGATTAAATAACCGATCATCATCATCATCAAACTCTAAGGATTGGTGTGTGTGTGTCAGTGTGTATGCATACACTGACCACCATCATCGATCGAGATCAATATCAATCACACCAAAAAACAGCAAAAGATCATTGACATTAAATTTTCAACAGAAGAAAAGATGAGAATTGATTAGAATGGAAAAACACTTTTATGCAACGGGAAAAACAATCTATGTGAATGAAAATAATTAACATTTGGATGATGATAATGATGATAATAGTGATTGTTATGTTCATTATTTTATAGTCACATCATCATAATCATCATCATTGCTCTATACAAGTAAAACAAGATTGAATAAATCGAAACAAATGAAGAGAGAAAATAAGTGTCGGTTTGATTAACGATGTGTGTATATATACCGCATCATCATCATCATGCTTACTTTTAGCATCGCCATCAATTTCATAACACAATAGTAACTACTGAAATGGATTGGATTTTTTTCAGTCGGTCGGTTTGTTTGTTCATTTTTCAAAAATATTTTCAAACTTTTTAACATCATAACAACAGCGAACAAATTTCAAAAATTTTTTAAAAATAAATTCCCCATTCAAAGTGTGTTGTGTCGAAATAAATTCAGTAGCTCGAAAATCCATGATTCATCTAAATCACCCACCACCAACGACAACCAAAATTTGACAATTATGAACACTGTGTGTGTGTGTGGCCATGCATTGATTCAGCAAAATTATTAGTAACTTCGGCTTGATAGAGATAGTGATAGTGTGTTATGTTGTTTGAATAAATTATCATTCAACAACAACAACAACAAAAACCTGTAATATGATGATGATAAATAATGACATGACAATAACTTTTTCAGTTGAAGCAAAAATGTATAAAAGTTTGATTGAATCAAAAATAAAATTAAATGATAATTCACCGATACACGCAGTGGAAGCAAGAATATTGTTCTAAATTGTCCATGACAAAAAAAATGAAAAGAAAGAATCAAGATTCTTATTCAATCACAATACGAATCTTGATTTTTGTCTGCTGCTGCTGAAATGAATGACTTTTCACAGATCAAAATAATGATGATGATGATGATGATGAACAACAAGAGAATTAGAATCATGAAATGAAAAATGGCTTACATTCAACACTTTTTCATCATCATCATCATCAAGATCTCACTTTTTCACTTGACTTGAATACTAAAACTATGAAATAAGAAAAATTACGAAGAAAAAGAAGAAAATAAAAGAAAAAATCGCAAACCTCATCAACAACAACTGAACCGAATATATTTTTATGAGAGAAAGAAAAAAGATTCTTACTTCTGTCTAAAGTAATTTTCTTTTCTTTTTTTTTTTTGTTTTTCGGGTGATAATTATACATACACATCGACCGAAACACACACACTAAATATAAATATGAAAAAAACATAGTGTAGAATGAATGAATGATTCTCTTTTTTTATCAAACAACAATCATGAATTCATTTTTTTGTTGTTGTCTATATAATCAGCTCAATCAGCTTTTATTATTTCAAAAAGTTTACATTCTTATATATTTTGTTGCAAATATCCATAACATGATTAATAATTAACATCTTTTTTTAGGGCAACGCTAAACTATTTAATGAAAAAAATTAGGAAATAAATATGATGATGATTTTGACAAAAAACAAAAATAGTGATGACGATGATTAATATTTTTCATGGGGCCCATCAATGATTTTTAATCAACATCATCATTATCCTAATATACAATTGATAAAAGATAATCAAAAAAAACACAATGAATTAAAATTTGGAAAAAGCGATACCTATCGGATGAAAAGGGAATCAATTTTTTTTTACATCAAGATTTTTTTCCACAAAGTTCGCTTGACCATTCGAGAGAAAAAAAAGGCTTGTACAATATTGAAATTAACCAGATAAAAAAAAGAGGGAGAAAAAACACATCATTTATATACACAGACACACACAGAGAGATTAACCTTGAATTTGTAAGGGCAACAAAATAAAAAAAAAGATTATAAATTTAAAGATCAAATAATGTCAAGCATACAGGTAGGTAGGATACGATTTTTCAAGAAAATTCAATTATCAAATTGGGATGAACTGCTATTATTGATATGACTGGCTTGGAAAAAAAAGCTCCACATGATGTGCCATAAGAAGAAGCCAGAAGCTACAAAAAAAAAACTACAAAATTAATGTCAATCACCTTTTGTATATGGTGTATGTTTAGACCTAAGTATTTTAAAATTTAAAAAAAAATTTTGACATTTTTAAAATGTACGATTATTATCCCCTTATGGATTAGTTATGTATTAGTTATTTAGTCGGTTAGTTAGTTTCGCAGGTCAAATGTTTAATTCAATGATGTGTTTGGAAAAACTCGTGTCATCATTTACGAATAACCAACGACCACCATCATAATAATCATCATCAAGATGTCATCCCTCTCTCAAGATAATCAATGACTCTCTTTCCCTTCCTTCTCATAACTTTAAGTTATGTGTGTGTATCTATTGACTATGCCCATTTTGATTGATCAGTAAAAAAAACACAGAAAATCTTTGAGCTTGAAATATATAACAACAACAACCCGGAGACTGCTTGGCACCATACCGTGTATTTATGGCCCAAAACATAGAAAATAAATAAATAAATAAACTTTGAAGAGCAAAATATTTCGATATAACCAGATTCTGGTTTGAAAATAGCATCATCATTGGGTTTTTTTTTCGTTTATGATCAATTTCTTCAATATCAGTGATCCTGAAATGTAAAACGATTTTGTTTATTTTTGCTGAATTTAATCAGTTAAAATCATCATTTGACAATTATAATAATGTTTGATTTTAGCAGAAAAGAAAATACATTATGATTTTTTGTTTTGACAACAGCAATTGAAAGTGAGGGAATAAATTACTATCCTGTATGATTAATAATGATTATTTGAAATGGTACACACACACACAAACCAAAGGAAAAAACATTATCATTTTTTTGTGGAATTTTAAATATTTCATTAGCAAAACAAAAAACAATCTGTCAATCAATCGATTCAATTCAATTCAGAAAGAGAGATGATTACCATCCATCATGTAAATGATTAGCAATTAGTAATTTTTAAATTTTTAAAAAAAATTTATCAATCAATTCTGATGATATCATCAATTTGATCAAATGAATTGATTGAATAACTATTTGAAAACATCAGTTTAAAATAAAACGATCAAATGTGACAACAACAACAACAACATATATTCAAAACAAACAATCATCTATGTTGACACACATTATGGATTTTTTTTTATTTGTTCAAAAATTATTTTTATGGTAAATTGAACAGATTGCTAAATAATTAGTCAATGATTATTGATTATGCTACTATTTATTGATAATTTTTTTCCGTTTACTTTTTCCTTTTCTCTATAGTTTGTTTATCGAAACAATCCCGATCATATTATATTTGGTTAATGATAATGGCCCATCTATGTGTTGTGTAAATAAACAAAAAAAAAATCTGAAAAAAAGGAAGTTAGATTTTTGGAATGTTGAATGAATGAAGCAATGAAGAAAAAAACAAATTAATCGTTATTTGATTATCGATATTTCTGGTTGTATTTGGTTCTCATGGAAATTTTTTTCTTCTTCTTCTTCTAAATCGATTGATTATCAAATGATGATTTTGGATACCAGGAAAAAAAGGCAATGACAAAAATTGTGTTTTTTTTTGTCGCCAAACACCCACCATATTGTGTTAACAATTGTCAATGAATCAAATATTAGCAATGAAAAATTATTGATTGATTTGTATTTCGTATTGACACTTACAATACATAAGGGCTTGCTGTTTTTTTTTGTTGTTGACATTTTTTAGATAAGCATTTTTTCCTTTCTATCATTAATTTTTCTTATCAACAAAATATAACGGTAAATAGTTTGGTGTGTCATATACACAAATATCGTTTATTTCCAAAAATTAATTCCAAGAAGAAAAGAAAAAACATTCGAAATTTATGTTTATTTTTCTTGTTGGAACGAAAATTTCAACAACAACAACAACAACAACGACAACAAAAACATCAATGTATAATGATCATATCATTATCATTAGAAAATTAGACAAATAAATTTATGACATATTCATTCATTCATTCAATAATTGTGTGTGTGTGTGCATCTATTATAAACCACAGGAACAAAAAAGAATTTGCAGAAACTAAATTGAATGAATGAATGAATGAATGAGATGGCAAAGTAATTAAAACCATTAATCTATTCTATGATTGTTTTTTATTTGAAATGCGCGTTGCATTTTTAATGTTTTGTTGTTTTTTTCCTGTTGCCATGTTTCCAGTTTGTGTCACCAATGTTAAAAGTTGATTTGTTTTCTTAACAATTTTTTTCATCTATAAATAGGAAAAGATATAATGAACAAAAAAAACGAAATGAAATGAAATGAAACGAAAGAATATCAAAGTTCAAAGGCATCAAATGGGAAACGAAAACATATAGCCAAATTGCAATAATCTTCATTCATTATATTATGTGAATGGTGAGGACTGAACCATAATAATCGTTAAGATTTTTTTTCGATTTCATTGAAACGAAAAAAAAATAACAATAATAATGATAACCACGATAACAACAACATTTTCTATTGAATTTTTAGCGGCAAAAAATAAACCATAATATAGAAATGATAATAATAACAACAACAACAGCAACGAATAGTAAACATTATTTGGCCACTTGAAAAGATAAAATAAATAAAATTCGATCATGGATAATATAATCGATATATTCGGCATATGTTATGTAAATTGCCCAAAAATGTTTTCATATTTTCTTGGTCAAAAGAAAAAAAAATTATTTCGGAAATGAAATGAACCATATTATAGCCACCATGAAATGAGCAAAGAAATTATTTCATTTATTTTCACATTTCGAAATGTGAAATTTACGCCGATTCATTATCATCATCATGTTATTATGGCTAGCCCATATCGATATTTTAGGCTAATTTTTTTTCTTGTTGTTGTTGGCCCATTGTTTCTGTTCACTGACAATGATGTAATTGAGTATTGTATTCAAAATTACAAACAAACGATAATAAACAACGATGATAATAATAATCGTTAAAAAAATACAGAATACTTTAACCCGTTCTTTTATAATGATGAAGATCTCTATTCGTTATTCGATAATTGCCATCTCAATTTCAACAACAACATTAAGTTTAAATGAATGAATGAATGAATGAAAACAATGGCAACGAAAAAAAACAACAACAACAACATCGATAATATTCAGGCCAGTTTATCATCATTATATGATCGGTCAACTCACGATAATGATGATTGAGAATTGAGCACAAAACAAAAACGTAAAAAAAACTTTAGTGAACTTGGCAAGAAAAAAAACCATAATAATAGTAATTGGACAATTTTGATTGAATTTTTTTATTTAAAAAAACATTTGTTTCATGATAATGATTTGAATACAATTCGATTGTTGATGAATATGAATTTGAATCGGAAATTCTGATTCGATTCGACAAAAAACAAAAATTTCATTCATAATTTTTTTGATTATTGAATTGAAAAATTTCAAAGGCGTGTTTCATTGAAAAATATTTTCACTTTTACAAGAACAGGTCGGCATTTTATGATCAAAATTACAGATCATATCAGACTATCATTATCATCAATTATTGTTTATGGTAGCGTAGCATAATCAAATGGATGAAATTCAGAAAAAATTGTTAGGTGACGGTAGCACGCGTTTCATTGAAATGTCTCATTATTATCATAAATATGATAATGCTATCTTGATTTAATCAATAGCGAGTTTTCCAATTTTCAATTCATTCATCATTATTAATAACATTAATTAGACATTAGATGATGTTTGAATGAAATGATTCCATGGTCGATTTGTTCTATAATAATCAATTCTTTTTTCCTAAAAGAAAAAGAATCATTAATATGATTATGATAATGATAATTCGTGACTTTACCACCTTTTTTGTCGGCAAAGTAGAAAAAAAAACGATTTGTTCCAGGCAGCAAAACAAAAATTTCATTAAAAACAACCATTGAATCGAATTTGAGCAAAACAGGTGAAATTTTTCATTTATTTCGCCAAAATGTCTTCGTTCGATGTTCGTTTTTTTGTTTTGTTGTTGTTGTTTTGTTTTTTCAAGTCCTTTCAATAAATGACGTGACGTTCGTATATGGCGAATGAATACAAAGAATTCGAATCTTTGGGAAAAAAAATCACGTTCCAAAAACAAAAGTTTATTACCTGAATAATTTCCTAATATTGTCAGCCCTAAACTAATGATAATGACGAAGATGATGATGATAATGGAAAAAAATATATCGAAATTGCACACAATGACAACAAAATTCATTCATATTACCGTTTGGTTTTTCTTTCCTTTCCATTTATTTCTTATTATTTCCCCTTTGTTTCAATCTCACAGAAATCATCATTTGTAAATTCATTAATGTGAAGAAAAAACAAAACCATTAATGCTACCTGTATTACATACAATTGTGAAGATGATGATGATGATTAAACCATGTCTAAATATTGTCCCGAAAACATCATTAAATTCCAACCAAAAAACAACAACAACAAAAAATCTCACGTGTATTGCCCATAGACAGAAAACCAAAATGTCCTTAATGATCAGATATTATTATTATCTACAGATCATCATTATCATCACAACCAAATAACAATCCTAGTGTAAAATGAATGAATGAATGATGTTCATCAACGGATTTTTGTTTTTGTCTTTCCAACAAACAAAAACAACAACAATAAGCAGTTATAAAATAAACGAACAAAATGATGATGATGATGATGACCATAAATCTCATCCCTATCCTATTTTGTATCTTGTTAATTATTTTATCATCATCATCATGTAAGGCGCCTATATTAACCATCATCATCATCATCATCAACGACAATAATCTTATTTTGTTGTTGTTGTTGTTTTCGGAAAAAAAATCTCGTTAAATTCAATTTTCTTATTGTTATCCTGCATTACTATATATCATTTTTAATGATATTTTATTGTGAATTGTAATTCTTCATTGTTCATTATCATCATCATCATCATGATAAAGTTTTATTGTTCATTTTTTTCATCATCTTTTGTCTTTATTCTTTTTCTATGATCCACAATTGAATAACTATATTTTTTTTGTCTAAAACATGTCATCGATTCAATTATACATCATCAGTGGTTTTTTTTCGAAACAATCCTGTCATATAGGATTGTTTATGTTGTATTGTGTTATGTCAATTGTATCATTAACATCGAAAAGAATTTTTTTTTCAAAAAGAAAACGGGTCATCATCATTCATTCATCTAACATAATGATAATGGCGATCATCATCAACAACCACAACAATGATATACTTGTCACATATGAATACGAATACAGATTTTTATCGTTAAATTTTTAAAATTAAAAATTTCAAATAAAATTTTACATGAATTTTTAATATTCTTTAATTTTTTTTGAGTGTTAAATTTCAATCAATGATGTTTATTTGATCGTTGATATTTACAAAAATGTAAATTTGATAAGTGATTTTATCAATCTAAAAACAGAAAAAATATGAAATTCAATTTTCTTCAATTCTATATGGCTACTTAAAGTGTCATTTTTTGTCAATGCTAACAAACCAAAATTCACTTGTTTCATTAATACCAAGTAAAATTATCAAATGTAAATGGCGACAAATTGCTTATCATTTTCAACAACAACATCCAAAAATTGTCATGTTTAACCATTAAACAATCTGTATAGTTGTGTATATGCATCTTATATAAATGGATTGATAGTTTAATGGTAATCAAATGGCCATCAAAAAAAATGGTGTTGAACAAAATTTTCTATTTTGTGGGTTTTTTTTATCAAATCCTAAAATGATCAGAAATCCATCGTTTTTTTTCACTGGATAATAATAAGGTGTCTAGCCGATAGATAGATAGATTGACGACAAGATGTCGTCAATCTGCACCATGAAACCAAAAAAAAACGACCAAACTTACCATTACATCATTATTATTACTTATTATCAATCATCAACAGATCTTAAGACACACAATTTTTCCATCATCAATTAATATGATAATAATGATATGAAATTTGTCCACTCAGGAAAAGAGAAAAAAAACATTTTTCCAAACGAAAAAATTGTATTGAAAATTATGTTTTTTATAGCATTTATTTTTCATCCTAATTATGATGATAATTTGTGCCACTCGTCTTTTTGGTATTTTTTTTCTCTAGATTAAATAATATATTCATTTCTTATCGGAAAAAAAATTAGAAAAACCTATATATTTCTTACAAATTGATATTAACGAATCAATAGCTTTTATGGCAAAAAAAAAAATTGTCATATCCTCGACATATATCACACAATATCATCAATGTTAAAGATTTATTTGTACAAATAAAATAAGACTATTATCAATTGTTTGTATGGATTTGGTTTGGGTTTTTCAATGATAGCAACAAGTGGTTTGTTGATCTAAAGATTGTCAATTGAATTTCGTTTTTTGTTGTTGTTGTTGTTGTTGAAATTTCCAGTAGCATACATATACATTTATGTAGTTATCAATAATTTGCTTTTTGAAAATATGATTTTTAACTTGTTGAATCGATTTGTTCTTTATTTTTTCTCTCTACTGGTTTTGATGATGATAAAAAAATGTACATTTTTTATTGGTTATTTGCTCAAAATCATTTCATAGATGTTGAAAATCAGTATTTTCAAATAAATTTTTTTCACTTTACAAAAAAAAAAAAATATGCCAGGATAAAATGCCAGAGAGAAAAAAAATATGTAAATTGATCACCTGTGAACAAATGAATCGAAATCCCATAATTTGTATCAATCAATTGGATTTTATTTCTTTGATTTGATTTTAAAATATCCGTTCTGTTCATCTCTGTATGTATGTTGTCGTTGTTGTTGTTGTTGTCGGTTATCGATCTCGATGATTGGCAATCATTTCTTACTTTTTTTCTGACCTCAATATTCAAGCTGAGCTTTGACACTTGTTGCTCTTTTTTTCCAATAGAAAAAAAAATATGTTATTCAAAGAAACTTCGAGAAGTAAAAATTATTCGGACAAATCATCCACGATGATGATGGTTGTCAATGGGATTTTTTTTTGGCTGATTTGACAGTTAGAATGTTTTTTTTTCTCCAAAACCGATATCAATAATACTTGTCCATAATTTTTTTTTTTTTTTTTTGATATTGATCCTGTGGTGTGAGATTTTTTTTTCCTTTTCAACTTTGGTCCGATTCTCATACAAGATGATGATGATGATGATCGTCAAAATCATCATCATCATCATGAATGATAATCTTACAATTTGAAATTTGTTACCATTGTTTTTCATTATGAATGTTGAGCAAGAGAGGTGAATGCATACATGCAAATAAAGCCTCCTGATCATCATCAACATCATTATATTTATTCATTCTGGTGGCTATTTGTCATTTGACAAGACATACATCCCGGTATAACCAAAAAGAAAAGAAAACTGAAAATGATCAAACATCAAACGTACACAGCACGGTCCGGTCCGATCATTTTATTTTTTTTTCTTCGTTGATGATGATTTCAATATTCGATGAAAAAAAAAATATAAAACTTTGGAAATCTATAGCACAGCAAGTATACCACCACCGCCAATCACAACCTGATATTACAACTGACATTTAAAATATTTATTTTTTTCAAAAAAATGATGAATCTTCAAATCAAATCATGAAAAACGATTTTTTTCGAAGGCAACAAACAAACAAAAAAAAACTAACGACGATTCACATGGCAATTATCATAAATTTTTTTGAAATCCATGATATTTTTTTCAGTGTTTCGGATATATGATGGTTAACACAAATCATCATCATTGAATGAGATGAAAAAAGAATTACTTTATTCAAATTTCGATGAAATACTAGTGGTGATTGTGGTGGTGGTGGAAGAATTCACACACCGCCAATCACACACCAAGAAAGATGCAATGCCATAATTCTTTTGAAAAAAATTTGTAATCTTATTTTTGTTTTGTTGGATTTCATCTAATTTATTTCTTCACTTCAGTTTTTCTTATGTTGGCTATCCATCTTAACAGCATTTCAGCAGCAGCCGGCTTTTCAATTTGCTTAAGAAAGTCATTTCAAATTTTTTTTTCACCTCTGAATATTATTAGATTATATGATCATTCGTTTATTTTTCCTGGAACATTTATTACGTGATCATATAATTCTTATATGGATAATCATTATATACTTTCAACAAATAGTGAACGTAACAACGAGCAACAAAAAAAACTAAAGATAATAATTTATGCAAAATTTTTCACATCTTTTCTTTCATATTCATTCATAATTCCTTCTTCTTCTTCTTTTTTACTGAACAAAACTCATATGGATCGTTGTCGTTCAAAGATGAATTATGGAATTTTTTATTTTTTATTTTCACATTTCATCTTAATCTTCCATTCTCTGTATGTTGTTGTTGTTGTTGTTTCTTTCACAAGGTGTTGATGAAATGACAAATAGCTTTATGGAAATTTTGCATCAGATTCATTTCTATTTTTAAACAAAATTTGAATTTTTTTTTTATTTCCATTGCTACACGTGACTATTTGTTTATTCAATGAATTAATCATTGATTTTAATTGATTTTGTTGAAAATGTTTCTTGTTGTCTGTCTGTCTGTTTGTTTGTTCACTTTGGTCACTCTAATTTTTTTATTTTTATTTATTCGATTCGATTTAATGATGGATTTAAATACAAATAATCCGATTTTGAACACAAAAAAAAATCTGATCATCATTGAATGTCATATATGTTTTGTTCGTTTTGGTTAAGAAATGGATTTTAATCCTTGGAAAAAAAGAGATAACAAATTTTGTTCTCTTGTTGCTTGTAGAAAATGATTAAACTTAGAAAATCAACTGTTGATTTGAATGACAAATTTTATTTTATTTCATTTTCGATGATATCAAAAGCAAAGTAAAGTAAGAGATACACAGAAATATTTGATAGATTTTTTTTGGAGCAGGAGAAAAAAATTTCTGATTTTGTGATTTACTGTGTGTCACCATTTGATCAGTTGATGGAAAAAAAACATATTCCAATGCACCAATATTCTGAACATCCCATCATCAACATTTTTTCTGTTTTCAAAAAGATTATTGTCCAATTCTAATGAAATAATGATCGTTAAAAAAAAGTGACCTGACCAAAGAAAAAAAAACTTTCAAAACGATAATCATGACCTGATGACATTTAAACTGACAACAACCAACCAATGTTTAATAATAAAGGCATGATATGTCGTTGGAAACAAAAATCTACATTTACTTGTGTTTTGTTGATCACTTGTGGTTTGTAAATTGGAATTTCTCGAAAACAGATCGAGGGTATTTCTTTTTTTCTCGTTGATTGTATTTATATAATGACAATTTTATGGATAATTTGTTAGATTTATAGATTGTAACAGCAAACAAAATTCTTCTTCTTTTTTAAAATCATTGATTTTAATATGCATTGATAATGATGTGATTGACCATTTGTGAAGCAACTTTGAAATTAAGAGAGAGAGAGAGAGAGAGAGAGAGAATCATCATCAATGGCGTATCAAAACCAATGAAATTGTTATTTATTGTTCATAGATTGGAGGGGAATTCAATTTACCGTGTCATCGATCCATTGAATGATCATAAGTGGTTGGTTGATTGGCTTATGGTTTGTTCACTTGTTTGTTATATCATTGTTATTGTCCACCCCTTGTTTGTGTCATAATATTTTGATTGTATGAAGCAAACACCCATTAACAAATAAACACAAATTTTCTTTAAGGTTGATTATAGAAAAGAGTACAATAGAAATTCAAAAATTCAATTCAAAAAATATTTGAAATGGTCTAGACACCACACGGTTGGACACATTATTTTAGTTCAATATTTTTTTTTTGATATTAAAATCCTAGCAACAAGCCTGACCGCAACTCAAGAAGGAAAAAAAAGTGTAATAATAATAAATTTTCCAATGAAAACTTTTGGGAGAAAAAAAAAGTTAGAAAATTAATTAGAAATCACACACCGGTATTGAGAAAAAAAAATTTATGAAATTGTTGTTGTTGTTGTTGTTGATCATTTCATGCCATAACGATTGACATGTGATCTCTTGTAAGGTGTCGAAAGAATGGTATTATATTTTTTTTTCACTCACTTGAACAAATCATGTCAATATCAATGTCAATCATACACACACACACACACAAATATTTTCGTAAAAAGTTACAGTTTGACAAGTATTCTGGTTTTTTTTCATGAATCTCAATGTTTATTTCTCGTGTAAATTTAACTCTTGAGACCTTTTGTTATGTTTGACTTGTCACATTGACCTTTTGCTTTTGGTTGTTGTTTCTGGTGATCAAATTGTTTTTTCATCAATCTTTTCCATTGTATGCATAGCACACTTAACAATGTTCCAGTTATTATTGATAAACAAAATAATAATAAAAAACCACATTTATTCACATGGTGGTGGTGGTGAACAATGAAAGAATTTATTCACTTTTTCACTGTGTGTTTATGTGTTTGTTTCAATTTTGTTTTGAAAAATTTGAAAAAAATGGTTTGTCTCGCCTTGGCCTTTGGTTATTGTTGTCGTCGACACCAACAACATTGACATTTATTGTTGTCATTGTTGTTTGGAACAAAACAATAATAACAACAACAACAACAACTGTAATTCATGGCGCCAAGATTATCGAATGGATTGATTTCAAGTTGATAAACAAAAAAAGTTGAAAAAACAATTTCAAAAAGTTGAGAGAATTTTGATATACATCCATACTGAAAAGGATGAAGAGAGAATTAATTTTTTGAATTCCAATATGCAAACATTTTCTCTATTAATCGATAATAAGTTTCAACGATGATGCTGATAATGTTAATGATCATTAATCATTATTCAATTCAGGAATTCCAAAGAAAAAAAAGGTAATCTATTTTAACCTTGTTTTTTTCTTCGAGAAAAAAATGTCACATTTCAATTCTTTTGTTGTCGAATGAATGAATGAATGAGTCTAGACATTGAATCGAAACAGAAAAAATTATTCAATTGAATTGACAACAACAACTTTCTATTCAAAAAAAAAAAAAACTAAAATTTTCATAGAAAAAAAAACATAAATACCTACAGCAGTGAATCAAAAGCGTTGAAAATAAAAAATTTAATTGCCCCACACACTGAAACACTTTGCAATCCTATGTTGACTAGCTTGATTATTGATTAATTTGATTTTTTTGGGCACTTGTTTCAAGTATCATTCTTCAGGTTGAGGGTGGAAGTCATTTGGTTTTTTATCGTACAAAAAAATGAAGAAGAATGATTCCGTATTATTTTTTTTTACCACCAAGTGTGTGTTGAATGGTGTGAATGATTTTCAATTGTTAAAGTCAACATGATTGTTTTTCTCTGGTTAACAATGATAGATAAATGTTTATTTTTTGTTGTTGTTGTTGTTGTTGTTGAATATCTCTTTTCTATTCCTGATGATTGAAGACTCTCTGGAGAGGAAGAGATTCTCATTTCATGGATAGTTGTTGTTGTTTTTACGTTTGGTCATTGTTGATGATGATTTAACCACCTACACGCTACCTTTATCTAATTAGCCTATTTTTTTTTTTTTTTTTTTGATTCGGGAGAAAAACAAATTTATTTAGTGAAATTTTTCTGTAAAAAACGATATTATTTAAGATTTTTTTTTTAAACCCAGGTGGAAGTAATTATTTATGGGTAATTACTTCAAGAATTTATTGTTTTTACAACAAAAACAACAACAACAATGAAAATGACAATAGACTGAATTGTCAATCGAATACACTAAGTTCACTATAGTCTTATGGTATCTGATGATTTGAATATTTTTTTCACTGTAAAACAGTGGTCAACAATGAATGAATGAAAATGAAAAAAATGTTTGGCCAGTTTTTTTTCATATGTTGTTGTTGTTTTTTATCGTCTAATTTTTGATTGATCACCACTCTATCATCATATTCATTGAACAATCAAACATTGTGAATAATAATCTCTTTCACTCATTCACTTACACTGAGGGGGTGTTTGTCCATAATAATCGATGACCATTCTAATAACAACAACAACAACAACAACAACAAGTCAAACAACCAGAAAAATATTCTATAGTTCAATGTTTCACCATCATCATCATCATCATCATTAATAAGAATGATTCTCATCATCAACATCAGATAATCAGATATACATAATATTCAGGATTTCTTTTCGTTTTTATTTCTCTTACATTCAACCAGCAGGTAATATCATAGGTAAACTTTAAGTGTGATAATTTTTTTTACTTTTTCAAGAAATAGATTTTAGAGTTTTTTTTTGCTCGTTAGCTAGAAAAAAAAACTTATAAACAAGATTAATGACATTATGATGATGATGATGATGATTGTAACCACAGATTTTACTCTAAGACACATTCAATCATGTCGAATCGATGTTGTTTTGGAAAGAAAAAAACACGTTGATGTTGATGTTGAAAACATTTTTTTTTTGACCAATAAGATGAGATCATTGAAGTTATCGAGGATTAGAAGAAATTGGAAATGAAATTTTTTTTCATCTTCTAATTTTTGATGGTTTTTTCCTTCATCATCATAATCATCAATCCTGATGATTATGATGAAAAAAATGATGACAAAATTTCTTGTTCATTTTTACCTTTTATTGATTATTTTAATGTTTTTTTTCGTCCCCTTTTTTGATCGAACCAGTGTTAATTACGACTTGTAAAATTTAACGAATCATCTTCGCTTGTCATCGGTTTTTCTTCTTAATCTTTTACTTATGAACATCGATTGCATATGAAGGAAGACAAAAATGAATGTTTAGCTCATAATTCATACACAAAGTATCTTCATATTTGTCATTTGGCAATATTAATTTTTTTTTCTGGATGGTGAAAATCTCCTGTGTTATGATTTATGTGATTCTATGTTGATTTGCTGAATGATTTTCTTTTTTGAAATCACTTTTTTTTAACACTTACAAAACTAAACTGATTATGATGAAAGATGCTATAGGATATATTAACTGCTGTCAACAGTTTACTTATGGATTATCAAAAATTTGAAATTTTTCATGGAGTGAAATGTGATGTTTTATTTGAAATTTCACATTTCTAAAATCAACATTTATCATTTTTTTTTGTGAAAATAATTTCATGTTTGGTTGTTGTTGTTGTCGTTGAATATGAATGATGAGAATCGAATCATTCGTTACTCCAAATGAAAAAAAAGATAATGATCATTGATGATAAACATCATGATGATGATGATCATTCATTCGTGATCATGTTTGTTAGAATTTTAACTTTGTTTTTTTTTTTTGGTTGTTGATAAATTCTTGAAATGATCGATTTCTTTGATAACATCGATTATCGATTGATTGATCATGACAAATTTCTTTCTTATTATTACTGATGATGTTTGTATACTTATCATCATCATCATCATCAATCGTTTTTCTTTCACTGTTTTTTTCTCCTGACCAAGTAGGTGGTAAAAAAATTTTTGAATGATGATGATCGATGCTACATTATATAACATCACTTGTTGCAGTAAATATTCTAAATTTACATAATATTTTCTTTGAACAAAAATACTGGTGATAAACAATTTTTTTTTCACTACCAATGTTTTATGATACTTAATCTCAGAAATTTGATGATGAATAACCCTTCTGAATTTTCTACAATCATCATTACTTATTTACAATTATTCAATAGCAAAAAAATATCAGTCTTTTGACCTTTTTTTTCTAAGATTCTGGCATTTACAAACAAACAAAAAATGTAAAATGAAATAAAATTGAAAATTTTCCTGAAGATGATGATGATGATAAGATTTTAAAGTCAAGTTTCTAAAAAATGTTAATAGTGTTGATGGAAAACAACACCTTATCAAATCCAAGTTAACTATGCAAAAAATACATAAAATTATCACCATGGAGTCGTTTGTTTGATATTTGGATTTCAATTTTTGTTCAATATTATTGTATATGCATAATTTATATGATTATTGATAAAATAATAGGTAAAAGAATTTGCATTTTTTTATTGAAAAAACACGTGCATCATTCATTTTTCAAAACCCCTTTTTTTCCCATCACTTTGATCTGATTGAATGACTATATTACTACATCGTTTCGAAAAAAATTGATATGTAATGAATTCAGAAAACTTTAAAACTTTTATTACTTCTGGAGATTTTTATTTCACCTTTCACCTTTTATTTCAACACCTGAACGATTTTGAAAAAATTGATTTGCAAAATAAAGAGTTGAAAAAGAATTTTCTTCATTCACTGACCAACCATCCACCATCTAGTGGTGAAACTATGAACTTTTTCATAATCTGATCAATTTATTCTTTGTTTGTTGAGAGAGTATTTAAATCGTTTCTTGTGGTTAAATAAGTGGATATTATAATTTTTTTTCGTGTTTTATTTTAAAGATTTTTTTGTTTTGTTAATAATGAAATTAATTAATATTTTCTCATTGTTTTTTTACCAGATTATTCTGCATGATCTATGTTCCTTAGCATCATCATCATTATCGGAAAAACGTAAACATTTAGATCGTATAATTGTCGTTGTTCGTCATGGTGATCGTGCACCATTATTTCCATTTGCATTTGATCGTGATCGAATGAATGAATTATGGCCAAATGGTTATGGATATCTAACATCGGAAGGTCGAACAAGAATGTATCGTATTGGACAATTTTTACGACGACGATATTCATATCAATTCCCAGGCCGTTATATTTCACCACGTGATGTTTACATTCGAAGTTCAACAATTCCAAGATGTTTAGAAAGTTCACAATTGATTGCAGCCGGTCTATCACCACCGATTGGTGTCTGGCAATGGAAATCTGATATAGGTGAATTATGGCAACCGGTTCCTATATTTACCGTGCAAAGATGGCGTGAAGCTGTAAGTTAGAAAAGATGAGAGAAAAGATTACCGATTATGATTTGATTTCTCTTTCGAATAGCTTTTGAATCCATCCTCAAATTGTGAATTGGCTTTCCGATTATTCGAACGAATTCGTAATTCTCCTGTTGTTAAGAATTATTTACTTTTACATCAAGAAATTATTCAAAATATTTCATGTATTACTCATGAAAATCTTCGTGATCATCGCGAAATAAGAGAATTTGTTGACAATCTTGTATCATCTAAACATCATGGACGTCGTTTACCAAAATGGTGTACAGCTAATGTTTATAACCAATTGAAAGAAATTTTTGATATTTCATTACGATTTGATTATACTGGTGAAATTGAACCGGAATTAAGACGTTTACGAGCCGGAGTTTTAATGAATGAAATATTCAAAGGATTAGATCCTGATATAGATCCATATCGAAGTCGTTTATCCATTTATGTGACGGTAAAAAATTAAGAATTCTGTTTCAGAATCAAATTCATGTTTTATTTTGTTTTATTTTCAGCACGATTCACAATTATTACATCTAAGAGATGCTCTAGGATTGGATATGAATAGTGTATCGTTAATGTTTGGTTCAATGTTAATGTTTGAATATAATAAACAAGAAGATTCCGTACATCTTTATTCTGCAAATGTTCCCGGTCCAATGGATCGTATAACGGCGGAAGAATTGAAAATTCCTGTTTGTGAAAAAAATCTTACACGAATACCTTTAGGATATTTGCAAACAAAATATAAACATTTATTTCTTGATTTAGATGAATTTGATCGTCAATGTGGTAATAGTAATGATGGTAAACAACCAATGGATCCATATTTATAATCAAGAAATAGATGGCGCTATGTGGTCTAGAAAATTGTTTTTATTAAAAAGTAAAATTAACCACAACGACGAAATGCCAAATGTCGCTAATCATCAACATCATCGTAAAACATTGCACGAAATTGACCATAAAATAAATAATGATCATGAAGAATAGACGACTAACCAGATCAAATCAGCCATACTATATTCACTAAAAAATAATAATAATCTTTGAGATCAACAGACGCCGCCGCTGCCAATGTTCCGACCATCTGTTTGCGGCCACACTATTTCTTCATTATCATCCGTCATCAGCATCAAATATATCGACAATATTGGCAAAAGCAAAAACATAACACAGGCTACCAGAATAGAAAAAAAATATTATACATTAACCTTTTTTCTTTTTGGACGGCATTTTTATTATTTGTTGTTCCTATCAAACATCAAAAACGAATAATGACGAGGAATAATAATTACAATTTAACCATCATCATTATTTCGGTAGTAAAAACAGAAAGATCAATCTTAAATCTGCACCATCTGTATGTTTGTTCAAATTTTTTTTCTTTTTACTGTTAAAATGTTGATGCATGTGGATGATGTTTTCTTGCAACGAATTCTCATTCGATTTTGATTTGGCAAAAGAGAATTTCTTAATCATTCCTCACAGTGGCATGTGTGTTGGCAGTCAGGCCTGGTTTTTACTTAAATTTTCTTGATATTTCTTTCTTCTGGTTACTGATGATTGTATTTATTATTGGCAGACATCATCATCATTGTGTGTGTTTGAATGGCGATTAATTTCATTTTCGGTTTTCTTGTTGTTGTTGTTTCTCTCGGATTACTCATGATTCTTGAATGATGATATACGATGAATTTTTTTTTCTGATTTTTAAAGAATCTTATTCCTTCTCTGTGTGTTCAATAGCTGATGTCTGGTTCGGTTCGGTTCGGTTTTGTTGCTTGCTGTTTTGAATAGATCAGCTTTTGTATAACACATCAGGAATGATCAACAGATCATTCATGCTGATTTTTTCATACAGTTTTGTGTTTGTACATTTTAGCTTTTTGTTCAAATATTGATCATGCCAGATATTTTTGTCAATCAAATCAAGATGGAAAATAATTTCCAACATGAATAACATTCGGAAATTGCATCCGAAAAAAAAGTATATATTGGTATAATGATGAGAAAGATGAATGTTTTTTTTACTAATTCAAAATAGTGATGATGATGATGATGATGATGATCGGATGAAGATTCTGATTCAACTGAATTGGATTCTCCGGAAAAAAAGCTTTTCCATGGTAATTCTAATTGATCGAAGCCTACACGCGAATACAAAATATAAATTGAATGGAAATTAAGAAAAAAAATATTTGGCCAGGATCCATTTTTTTCCTTAGAAAAAAATCAATCATTACTTATCAAAGAGAATAGAAAACCTAAAAAACCAATTTGCTCATACGAAATATGATCCATTTCGTTCGATCATCGATTTTATTGTTTGATATCATCTCCATCAAAGTGTTTTTTTTTTGAAAAAAATCCAGCAGCTAAATTCACATCTTATGTTTGTTGTTTTTTAATTTTGTATATTTTCAGTCTTTTTTCAATTCATCGAACTGATGACGTTTAGGAAGATTTTTATTTTTTCAATGTTTCGGCATTCTCATAGAAAATGGAGCAAAGCAAATAACATCACAAACAACATGGATTTTTAAAAATTTTTTTTAAACTATTGACCAGACAATATTGAATTACTTTCTGGCTAGATTAATGTGTATGTGTGTGGTTGACTTATATTTTTTTCCCCGTCGGTATCAGATCATGATCATAGGGAATAGAAAAAGATGTCTACTTTTTTTTTGGTAATAGATTGCACGCGCTAAATTTTATTTTATTTTTTTCCGGCTTTTTCTTTTCAACAGCAGAAAAACTTTTCAAATTTTTTTTTTTGTTTAATAGCTTTCGGCTGTCATCATCTTATTGTGTTGCGTGGGTGTATGTCATCAATCGGCTTATGTGTGTGTCAGATGTGATTTGAACAATTGCTTCGAATATATATTGAATAGCCGACAAATATCATTACTATTTATGATGGAATATATTTTGTTTTGTTTTGTTTTTCATTGATGTTGATCCAATTCAATTCGATAAGATGATAATAATCATCATCATCAGTGATTATAATCAATGTTATTTACTACCACACACACATTCAACAAGCAGCCAGCTAACTAACTAGCTAAATAAATGGAAAAATTTTCTGTCCATTTTTACGAACAAATAATTTCAAAAAAAATTCACATTTGTGGCCAGAGAAAAAAACATAGCGGAAAATTTTCATAAATCACTAATTATCAATAATAATGAAATGATTATGAATCTTCATCATCATTATCATCATTATTTATCTATTTTTCATATGATAATGAAAATCCTTGAGAAATTCCACTTGTAAATTTGTTTTGTTTTGGTCGGTTTTTTTGTTTTTGTTATTTATTTCGACAGATATATAATTTAAATCAAATTCCATTGAGACACTTGTCTCACTGGAAACTTTTTTTCTTTGCTTATCCACATTGCTACTGTTTGTATATGTGTGTGTGTGTGATTGATGATTTCATTGTCAAGTTTGTTGGATTTTTTTCATCTTCTTCTTGGGGCCTGTTTACAATTTTTGTTTTTGTTATTGTCTTTATTTCGATTTTTTTCCGTTATCGTTCAATAACAACAACAACAAGAACGACAACGATGATGGCCAATAAACAACCGAAAATTTAAACATTGATCGATTTTGTTTTTCTTTGGATTTGAGCCTTGGCTTCGTTTTCGGTTCGGTCAATTCATTCGGTTGTATGTAGTTCAAATTTGATTTGTTTGGCTCTTTTTTGTTGGTTCGTTTAAATTCAATCATAGAAAAAAACACACACACACGAAAGATTTGTTTCATCTTCATTCTCGATCGATCTATCGATCGTTCGATAGCAAAATCATTGAGAATCAAGTAGAAGCAAACTAAAATTAACTATTATAAACAATTGACAATAAATAAACAAAATGTGAAAAACATTTGGGATAAAACTAAAACTAAATTTGTTTTTGTTTGTGTTGATGGTTGCAGTTTTTTGTTTGTTTTTGGTTTTTGGATTCGTTGTTGTTGAACAATACGAAAATCTTATAGTGTATTTCTCCCCGCACAAATGATGATGTTCAAATCGTTTTCTCACTTTCTGATATGTTTGTGTGGGTGTTCTATACAGTAGAAATCAATTTTTTTGAGAGAAACAAAAAATGAAGTTTGATTCCATTTAATTCGTGTGTGGTAGTTCCTGTATTCTATACAGTTATGTACAATACTAACTAACTGTAAATGTATTTGAAAGAAATTTTCATTTCGGAATATCAATAAACTTTGTATTCAAAAATTGAGAAAAAAACAAAATTCTATTTCAAAAAAACATGGATCTTAATCACGAACACACACAAACTGTCAATAAACTAATGAAATGACAAGAAATGTCTAAACAAAATCTAATAATTTAACATGATATTTTTACATTCTATTAGTTAGATACTTGTAATTTTTGTTTGATCTCGTTAAAAACAACTTGTTGATGGAATCGATTCCAAATCAGAAAAGCCATATCATCGAAAAACTTTTATTTCCAAATTTATGTTTATAAACAGTTTTAACTATGAAACCATTTGAAAAGATAAAAAAGAAACAAAAAAAATTTTTTTCTCTCACTCTCTTATTTGATTTGCTATGAACGAAATGGTCAATTTGTTCGATGATAATCATTGAATGATGATTATGGTGATTATTATGATTGTGTGGGTGGCAAGATTGTTAGTTAGTTTGTTTTTTTGATTGAATCCATAACCAGTAGCTCAAATACAATTTATCTCTTGTTATTTTTTATGTTTACACTTTTTTTTGGTACCAGATTTAGCCGAACAGCCACCCAACACGGACCTAAATTGCCTGGAATTTATGGTACCCTTATTAGATTTCACTTTTTTTCCATTGAAATACACTTTGTGTACATTACCAGTTTTTTTTTCCATAAACACCAACCATAAATTACATTGTAAATTAAAATAAAATAAAATTTTGTTTGGTTTTTTGTTTTTCGTTTTGTTTGTTTGTTTTTAATATTCTCTTCACTTCAAGTCATAAAATCATTATCGATAATTTGAATTGATTGAAATATACTGTGCTTTCATGTTTGTTTTAATGTTTTTTTTCTCCAGAAAAAATAACACAAATTAAAAATTCAAGATGATTGAATTACATTTTCCCATGGAATTGAATTTGTTTACGAAAAAAATAAAATAAAATAAAATTCATCAAGAATTCTATTTCAAATTTCAATGTCAACATCCTAATTTTACCCGATTAGCTTTATCTATCTCATTTGATTAAAACCAACAAAAAAATATGATTAAAATTGAGAAACATCCGTCCATAAAGATTATTATATTTCGAATCGATTTGATTTAATTTGTTTATTTGATTACCATTATTTATCATCAAACATTGCTTCTTCATTTTATCAAACGTCAGAAATTTTTTCTTCATTGGTTGATTTCAATTCTATGGAATTTTAGTCTTGTTGTCTGTCTGTCAATGAGACAAATATTTGATAACATTGTACCAAAAACAAAAAAAAAAAAATTACCAATATTTTTCAATCAATCAAAAGAGGAAAGAAAATCAACACAAATTATGTCTTATAATCCCATTGAACGGGTGATATTTTCGTTTTTTTTACAAGTTTAATATACAGATTGTAAATTGAATGATATTTCTGAACTTGATGTCGATGTTCTTTAATTTTGTTTTGTTTCACTTATTGAAAGTTAGGGTGTGCGTGACGGATATTGATATTTCAATCCACCACAAATCAATGTATTTGTCTTGTATGCAGCAGTGTTGATTGTGTGTGTGTGTGCTTATTCTAGAAGCCATGATAATGTATATTTTTAAGAAAAATAGGAGGAACTAAATAATGTTAGATAAACGCCTACAGAATGATTCGTATTTGTTTTTCTTTAGTATCTGTTAGTGTGGGGTGTTTGTTTATTTTTGAGAATATACTATTCCAACAACAACAACAGTTAGTAATAACAGAAACAACAAGTTGTAAATATAAATAAAAATTCATTTCTTCAAATATTCTTTGCTTAAGAATTTTCTCCAAATTAAATTAAGAAAATTGAATTATTTTGTTGTTTGTTGAATATTCATTCATTTGAAATTGAAAACAAAATTATGGTCAATGATTCATTGATTTGATCGGGAAAAAAAATCAATCGATGAAATTAATTCAAATCAATCGATTGATTATCATACATGTCATATGCATTTTCAATGAAATGAATATTTTTCGTTGTTGTTGTTGTTGTTGTTGACAATCATCCCCAATAATCAATCATTTGATATCATCGATGCTCAACCTAAAATTTCTGTTTTGAATTTTTTTTTTTTTTTTTTTTTGATTTCAACAACAAAAAAAAAATTTCTTTTTCCCCTCCCCCTTCTCATCATCATCATCATCATCATCATCGTTGTTGTTTGTTGTCAATAATGTTGATGGCCGTCATGATATGATTATACGGTGACAAAGACCGATCATCATTTTAATTATCATTGATTGATTTTATTGATTAAACACACACACACACACAAGATATTATTAAAAATCGTTAAAATTTTTTAATTTTCTTCCAAAAAAATTCATTTCGATTCAAACAAACGTAAAAAAATTCAAGTATCCAATCAAATGCACATCATACATATTACCTATCATTATCATCATTAAACAAATGAAAACAATTAATAAATTTTCTGTAGTTTTTGTTGTTGTTCGATTTCGCGCCCAAAAAACAAAACCAAATCCATCAATGAACTGTAAAGAAAAATCTTTTCAATTTTCTTATCTTTCTTTTTCTTTTTCTTGCCAATCTACAATATTTATCATTTTTGGTTTTTTCTTTTTTCCTTTTATTTTCATCGTTAAATCAAATGAAATCAATCAATTGCAGCCAGTCAGTCATATTATTTCACATAAACACATACAAAATAAATCAAACTTTCAAAAAAAAAACTGAAAATATAATTTCCTCGCGTCAGTGATAAATATTCTTTGAAAATTTTCATTGTTTTTTTTTCGGATTCTCCAATTGTTTCTTGTTTTGTTCATTTTGAATGTTTGTTTAATATGTCTATTTCCGGTATTAAATCACCAAAAAATCTATCATCATCATCATCATCGTCATCATCAGCATCAACATCAGCAACAACAACAATGATGATTGATATAAAAACAGTTAATGATGATCAAGAAGTAACAACAACGAAAAAAAATGGATCAAATGCACGACGTGCAGAAAAACCGCCATACAGTTATATTGCATTAATTGTGATGGCCATACAACAAAGTCAAACAAAACGTATGACATTATCCGAAATTTATCATTATTTGCAGCAAAAATTTTCCTTTTTTCGTGGTAAGTGATTTTTTCTTTGCTGAAAAATTTGATGAATTTTTTAAATAGAAAATTATAAATGAAATTAATAAAATTTGAAAATAAAATTTGAAACTTTCAGGCAGTTATCAAGGATGGAAAAATTCTGTACGTCATAATTTATCATTGAATGAATGTTTTATAAAATTACCGAAAAATATTGGCCGTCCAGGTAAAGGCCATTATTGGACAATCGATCCAGCAAGTGAATTTTTGTTTGAAGAAGGTAGCTATCGTCGACGACCACGTGGCTTTCGTCGTAAATGTCAAGCATTGCAACAGGTTAATTCGACAAATATTCGTTCAAATCATCATCATCATCATCATCAACATCATCATCAACATCATCATCAACATCATATTGATGATGATGATAAAAATATTAATCATTCACATCATCATCGTTCACCACCCTCACATTTTATTCTACCACAATCAATGATTGAACCAAATTCAACACCAACTCATAACGATAATAATAAAAACGATGATAATTTGATCATAAATTCCTATAATAATAATAATAATAATAATAATAATAATAATAATAATAATGGAGAAAATGGTCAATCAGAAATAACAATCAATAATCATCATAATAATCAATTATTGGAACCATTATGTACAACAATAAATGGATCATCATCATCATCATCATTATTAAATGAATATGATCATTTTATAAATAATTCATCGACAATATCATCTTATTCCAATCAATATCATTCTGATAATAATCCACATCAATTTTCACATCATCATAATCATCATCATCATCAAACAAATCAATTAACAGCTACATATCCATATCATCATCATCATCTTATATCAACATCACCAATCGGTAATTCATCATCGACAACAATAACAACGCCGTCATCTACATTACCATCAATTAATGCTACCTTTGCTCATCATTCAAATCAATCGAATCTTAATGGTTCATTGTCATTGACACCGTTATCATCGAATCATCATCATCATCAACATCATCATTTTTCAACATCAACACCATTACCCTCTATCATGATAACTAATGCCCAATCATCAACAACACCATCATCATCATCATCTTCGAAAACAACAACAACAACAGCGGAAATAAATGGACATAAATCTACTTATTCAATCGATTCAAATTTAAATCATAATGAAAATCTAATTATCGATTATGATCATTTGGCTTCTTCATTTCGTTATTTAACTAATCCTAATGTTGTTGTTGATATTCCTGGAACAGCAACAACAACAACAACAGCATCGACAAAAACAACATCAGCAACAACGATTACAAATACAACGATAACAGCACAACCATTTACACAATTATGGCCAAGTAATAATAATATCAATAATAATGTTGAAGCATTAAATCAGAATTTTTTTCAAACAAATTCTTCTAATAACAACAATAATAATAATAATAATGGTTTTTCAATGTCAACATCGATGATGACAACATTGAAAAAAGATTCTAATTATTATCATCATACACATCCACATTATGGTTATGATTTTGAAACAATCAACAGTATGAATAATAATCGAACAAATTTTACTACAATTTTGAATCCATATTCAACAACAACAGCGTCAACAAATCAATTGGAATTAGGCCATCATCATCGAAATCATCAATTACAATCATCATTATCACAATCACCATCAACATCATCACAATCATCAAATTCATATTCAATGGCAAATAATTTTCGTAATACATCATCTTCATTTATGTATGGTGATGGTAACAATAATAACAACAATATATCGGCTATAGCAGTTAAATCTTTACCAACAGTACCATCATCATCACCTTTATTAACGGGTAAAACAACAACTGTTGCTATAATTCATTCATTACATCATCAATATCCTAATACTAATGGTAATAATATTGAATCATTTTTATCAAATGTAAATCCATATCAGCATTATAATAATAATGATAATAATAATAATAATCAATTACAAAATTTTAAATCCGAAATTATTGATCAAAATCAATCAATAATTAGTTTGATAAAACCGGAATTTGATGATGATGATGATCATCATCAGCAGCAGCATCATCATCACAATCAATCAACAACAGCAACAACATTGACAACATTACCAAAAGCAACGGAAACATCAGTAATCACTACAGCATTATCATTATCATCATCCACATCATCATCAACAGCATCATAATTTAATCAATCCTTCCATCACACAAACACACACACACATTTTTTTCATAAAAAAACCCCGAATTGAATAAACAAATTTGAATGAAAATCAGAAATTAAAAACAAAGTTATCCCGTTATCCCAAAGCAACAACAACAAAAAAATATGATCATGTTGATGACATTAAGATCAACCACCCCTTCTTACCAAACATGCATACACACACACACACACACACACACACATCATTAAGACATCCGAGTACAAAGACTTTTTTTCATTTGAACTTTTTATTTTGCCTATTCATTCATTTATATATTTTTTCATCAAAATCAAATTATTGATCAATCTCATCATAATTTTCCCTCTTTCATTTACGTTTGATAATCGTTCAATAACCGTTCAAATATTGTGAAGCAAAAAAAAAAAAACAAAATTATGGCCAAATCATCAAATGTCAAAAATCTCGTATCTTGCTCGATTTGATTTGCACCTTTGATCATTTTCATCGCATTCATCGATTCACAAACATACATGCATCAAATATCAATGATTTTGGATTTTATTTTATTTTATTTTTTTGAATTGAAAATAAAAGGATTTTCCCGATTTTGAAATATTTTTTTTCTGTTTGTTTTGCTTTTTTTTAATAGAAATAAAAATATCTTCATTTGTAGATTTGGTGACAACAGCATAAGAAAAATTGCATCTTATCAAATATATAACCAGATCGATCATTCTCGAATGCAAACACACTCATCAAATAGGGGATTTACATTGAGCTCAATCGATGATGATGATAATAATCCAAAAAAAAAAAAATCAATTTTGATGATAATGATAAATAAGTTTTATGAATTGAAATTTTCTAGATTTTTCTCCTGACTCTATTGATCGAAGGTTCGTTCAATTCAATAGGATGCTTATTTTTTGTTAGTGATAATTGATTGATTAGGTTGTTGTTGTTGTTGTTTCATCTTTGTCAATATTTCTTTTCGTCATTCATTTTTTTTTTTATTAATCAGAAGAACTTTGACATGAAGAAAAAAAAGTCAGATGATAATGATGTTTTTGATTTTGTTGTTGTTGTTTTTTCGGCAATCTCATCAAATAGATAATCATTATCATTTTGTTTGTTCTATATTCAAATAATTTGCTGCCGCATCTGAAGGATAACAAGTCTTTTTTTTTGTTGATAATTGTTTCCTAAAAAAAATTGCTTTCCGCTTAAGATACATCTTAATGAAAAAAAAACAACTAAATTATCATGATTTGTGGAATCATCAATAAAGTCGCTATTTATCTCAGAAAAAAACAAACATGTGATTACATTTTCGGTGCAATTGGTTGCGAATATTTATTGCAGGTTTTGAATATTTATCATTGTTTTCATCTTGATAATCGATATGAAGATTTTTGGCTATTTTGTTTAACTCAACTAAATCATGGCCAACCAGAAATAATAACAACAACAACATTAACCATCAACAATATGATATATGTCTATCAATTTTTATACTTTAGATTTTGGACAAGGTTCATGATTGATTGAAATCAAATAGCCAAACGCAACACACATATATAGTAATATCTGTTATCAATCAATTTAAAAGAAAAGCAACTATAGTCATTTGTCATCAATAAATGAATGAATGAATGAATGAATGATACAACAAAAATGGATTCGTTCAAGTTTATGATCCATTTTCCAAGAAAATTGTTTCAATTTTTTCGAGATCAACAGAAAAAAAAATTTGACAGGAATTTTTTCTCTTTTTTGATTGACATACGCGTGTTGGTCTTGTTCCAAATATTCTATTCATGTTTTCAATCATAGATGTTTGACAAATTTTCAAATCTTAAACCAAAAACGAAAAAAAATCCTCCAATCATTTTTCGGGTATATTCATTGATGATGATTGAAACATTTAGGGAAAAAACACCATTTTTAAAATGTTTTTTTTTTGATTCTATTTTTTATGTCAAATGGAAAATTCAAATGAAAATCGGAAATTCGTTGCTACTGCCATTTCATTAAACTATTCACATTTGAAAATTTGGCAAATTTTCAAAAAAAAAAAAAAAAAATAGGATCAAACATTTTGATTTGTGTGTTTTCCATTTTGTAATTCATTTCGTCAATAACACAGGAAAAAAATTTGAAGCTTTTGATTTTGATTCAGAATATTTTTTTTTTTTTTGATTATCGAATCATAAAATTAATATAAAGGAAATCATTGAAAGATTCATTGTGTGTTTGGTGTTTTCATCATCATCATCATCATCATCATAAATCGAAATTTGCTTGGAAATAAAAATTTTCCCTACCAAAACAATTATTTATAGTGTTTGTTTGTTTTGGAATGAATGAATATTAGATTTATGCTAAAAATAGATTCCTGGTGATGATGATAAATTTCCGGTATTTTTTTCGTGTTTTAAATATAACTTTGATCACGACTACAAGATGGCGTACGAGTGTGACAAATTTGATTGTAGAATAAAGAAAAATAATGATATTATTTTGCTTTGTGACAAAAAAAAAAATTGTTGGATTTTGTTCGAAGGAAAAAAAGTTCCAATGTTGAAAATAATGAAAAGAATCAAACTTTTTTTTTGTTTCATAATAATTTTCCCAGGAATATTTCATCAACAAATTGATCAAATGAACATCTATCATCTATCACTATTTCCACTATGACTGAATTATTTTGCACTTTGATTTTTTTTTGAAACAAAAAAATTTATTCAATATGATGAAGATAATTAACTTGAATTTTTCACTTATGATTGTTCATTATGTTTGTTTTTAACTTGATAAAATTCTTCTTTCGTTCATGTCTTTCTTTAGCATTTTGGAATTCATTGAACAATCGTTACCGTTTTGGTTCAATTGGGTATGAAACTACCGCTACTTGAAAAATATTCTCCTGTATTTTTTTGTTTCTTTCATTTATATTGTCGATATATGCTTCCAGCACTTTTTATTGTCGATAATAAAAATTGTTGGTCCATGACGCATTATCGTTACCCAAACACACAGAATATACTGTTTGGAACTATGTTCACATGCAAACACATTCCATTGATTTGACCGAATCCAAAATAAAAATGATTCGTTATACCCAATAGTTGGCCCAACAACAGTAAAATTGGTTTTATTTCTTGGTATGCGTGGGCGATCGAAATGAAAATGAAGAAAAAAAATTCTTATTCAAACACTGTTTGAAACAACACTGTATATATGCTTGTCGATAAAAATGATGATGGAATTCAAAATTCATTACACATTCAACAGTGGATGGTTGTAGATCAAAATTTTCAAATCAAATTTGATTCATTCATCATCTAAAGTTTCGTGTCTAATTTATTGAAATTTTTGTTTTGCGAAATAACCATGATGATATTGTATTTGATTTAAAAATTCAACCAATTTGTGATTATCGTTTCATCATTCTAATATTCAGTTCTGTTCAATTTCTTTGGTGCTTTCATCTGAATTTTATTCTATCAACACATTACAACCGTTCAATTTCATCAATTTGGGTTGCCACTATACAACAACAATTTTCAAGTAAATAACAATTCTGTAACAGCAACAGATTTTGTTGGTTTGTTATCAAATCACCAAAAATCAATCATACCTACCATATTGAATGTTTTTAATTTAATGTTTTTTTTATTATAAACATGAGAGAGAAATGATCAAAATTAATTACAAATAATATGCTCTATTTCTTTCTGAATTCCTAGATAAATCTTTACATTATCCTTATCATCATCATCATGATTATCATTTAAGATGAATGAATAAATATAAAATAAAATAGAATAATAAAAAAACAAATTCTTTTCCAAATACAATAAATGTCGGTATGTTTTGAATGTTTTTGTGATGATAACAAATTATTATATTCACATTCATTCATTCATTTTTTAACACACTATCAAGAATAAATATCAAGATTTTGATTGTATGTGAAGACAAGTGAAGAATTGAAATGAATGGATTTTTGAAATGTTAAAAAAAACCCTTATGGTTTTTTTTTTTTTGTGGGGAGAGGGGAAAATATTTGAAGAAAAAAAAACAATAATTTTTCTTGTTTTCAAAATAAATTGTTTTCTCCTTCACTATTGAATTTTCTCATTTTAATAAAATTTGTTTCTATTCATCTTTTTTTTCTGGTTTTCGAAAGGAAACGGAAATTTAAGGCGTGAAATTTTTGTTCTTACATTCACACAACCCACAAACCGAACAACAACAACAACAACAAAGACACTTATTGAAATTTCCATCTATTCATTGCTTATTTCGTTGTATTGAAATTCAAGAACATATTTTTTCCCATTATATTGGAGAAAAGAATACATTTTTCTTTATAGGGGTTTCACACTAGCAGCAATGTGAATGAAATATTTCAAATGCAATATTTCAGTCCATAAGGCTGAAATGTAGTGAAATATTGCATTTGAAATATTTCATTCACATTGCTGCTAGTGTGAAACCCCTATTAAAGAAACCATCATCAATTCTCTTATCATAATCGCCCTACAGCATCATCATCATCTTTTATTATTTATTTTTTTTTTTTTTATTCAAAAAAAAAACAGAAAAAATGTCAAAATGTCAAGTACAGTGCATGTGTGAGAAAAAGAATGGCCGGTCCAATCTTGTCTGTGTGTAAATTTCAATATAAAAGAGTGATGAATAAAGAAAAAGAATATTTTCAATCTAAATTTTTCATTCAAATGTGTCGACTATGATGTAATTTTTGGTTGCAGTTTTATATGAACCCATTTTTATTCTCTTGTTATTTGCTTTGAAGGGTTTGGCTCTCTCTTTTTTTTTTTTTTTGTTCATGAAAATTCATTCCATGGAATTGGTCCTTTGTGAAACAAGTTAAAGAATCAACAACAACAAAAGGGAAAAGAAATTCTTTTCCTCCGATTTGAAGCTTATAAATTGAATTATATTTGTAGCTATGCTTTTAATTTTTTTTTCGTTATTCATTTTTTCCTTAGCATTATCAGCAATTTTCTTTCAAATAGATAATTTCGAGCAAGAAAAAAAACTAACTAAATAATATTTATTTGATTAACAATATTCAGAAATATATAGAATCTCGTTCTTTGAAAATGAATTGACCCATCAGAAACAAAATTAACTGTAAAATTTTTCTTTTCTCCGTTTCAAATTCCATGGATTAATGTTAGCGAATATTTTCCCAAATCATTTCAAATAATCAATGTTCTTTTTTTCCAATAATTAAGCTATTCAGACTTTTAGACAGAAAAAAAAACTTGAAACATTTTTCGGTTGTTTCACTTCATTGAATAAGATGCAATTTTCTTCAAAAGTTTTTGCCAGATATTTTCTTCAAACTTTGGTTTCCCACTATTTCACTGTTTGTCGGTCGCTGTATTTATATTTGATCAATTTTTCTTTTCCTGTCTACCGAATCTACTGAATTTCGTACACGAAATTGTAGATTCAGTAGATCTTGGAATGAAAAATTTTCCATTTTCAGGTAATAATTTTTTTCTCTTTTTTCTTTTTCGTTTGTATTGTCGGCCGAATTCATGCTTTGTTTCTTTCTTATATCATCTATGAATGTATTTTAAATTTTTTTCTGGCCCTTCATTCATTCATTCATTTCTTATATGCCAAGCTTGAAAATTGCAAGGGAAAAAAATGGAATTGCCATATTATTTTGTTTGCATTTTCTATTTATTTCAACGTCTATTTTTTTGTTTTCTTTGCGTATAACACATTCATATTTGACGATGGCAATTCTTTGGGATTACAGTTAATGTATGTGTGTGTGTGTGTTATATAACTCAACTAACAAAAAAAAAAATCCAATTTTGAACTGTCACTTACAAACACACTATGTATGTATGTATGCCGTGTATATATTTACAACAACACATATTTTGGCATCATTATTATTAATCAGAACTAAGAATAAATAAAATAAAATGTAAAAAGAAATTTCACCTGCACAGAATTTTGGTTATTTTTTACATTGAAAAATTCCATAATTGATGATGATGTTCATTGATGTGTTTTTTTCCTCTTCTCTTTTTGTTGCTGTTGTTGGTTTGTGTTAATATAAATTTCCTTAGATTTTCGAATGATATTTATACGATAGTAACAAATGCTACAACGAACGACGACAGCAAAAAACAAAAAAGATTGTAAAACTAGCTTACCACCACCATCACTAATAATAAATTGGTATATGATATACATGTCAAATGACCAATTCTAACAATGTAAATGATGATAATCATTATTACAAAGAAAAAGTAAGACGAAAAGATTCCTTTTATATCCAATTTAGTGGTCTAAAATTTCGATCGGCTAGTAAAGAAAAAAAAGTTCATTTTTTATACATCAAAATACATTGGACATTTACCATTACATAATGTCGAAAAATTCAGTTACATTAGCAAACAAACAAACAAAAAATTTGTCAATAAATTCAATTGAATACAAACTGTTGTTGCCATATGTTACCATTGGTTATTTTTCATATCATTTTCTTTTTTTTATATATATCTCCCTTCTTCACTAACGTTATAATTATTCTTTATTCCATGTATTCTTTTTTTGTTATTGTCATGTTGTTGCTCATGTTTTTTTTCTTTGATTCCAAAACAACAACAACAAAACTCTTGAACAAAATAAATTTATTTATTCTGTAATGGAAAATTAATGAATTTTTTTTCTGTTTTTGATTTTATTTATTCTGGTTGCTGTGGATTTTCTTTTTTGTTGTTTTATTTTCAATTTCGAATTTCAATTGTATTAATTGTCAAATTTTTTTATTTGTGAATTAATTTGACATTTGCCATTTGGAATTTCCTAAATTTCCAATTTCCATTTCAATTTCAATCAGAACAACAACAATAAAAAAAAATTTTCAATTCCATTATTGTACTAATTTACACAAATTAATCATGGAGAAAAAATGGCCTACTATTGCTACCTGGTATAAAATGTTGCTACCTTGTTATTTTTTTTCTATTCTGTTGTTGTTGTTGTTGTCTATTATCATCATGAAACAAAAAAAAACGTTGATGATGATTTCTTTTCATTATTACAAATATGTTTACGAGTATGTGTTTGTAGCCAATACAAATGATGTTGATGATGATGATGATTATAACACATTGTCATTATAATATTTTTCAAATGATATCATTTCATTGTCAGTCAAACAGTCAACCATATTAATTCTAAATGAATGATAATTACATAAGACATTATTTTGAATAGAATTTTGTTTTCGTTATTTGTTTCAAGCTTGTTATTGTTATTAATATTATTATTATTATAATGATGATGATGATTATTTTTTCATGAAGCTATAATAATGGTTGACCATGGTTCTTATTATTATTATTATAAATATTCATTATATTACCAAATATCACGCCATTATTTACTATCTTTAGGTTATAATATGACATATAGTTTATAGAATGATAGTAACCATTATTATGTATAGAATAAATATTTATTTGAAGAATCGAAAAATATTTGATCTGACAAATAAAGAGAGAAGAGAAAGAGATATAGAAAAATTCATTTCACGTTTTCACGTCAAGGGACTAGTTTTTTTTCGATGTCTTTCTGTGTTTGGTGGTTTTGTTTTTTGCAGGAAAAAAAATCACTTAGGAATTTTTTTAAACACCTTATTCTGGTTTGGTGGTTGTCATAAAAAAACATTAAAAATTTATTCGTTGAATTTTTGGTCAAATAGTTTTTTTTTATTTGGTCACATTTGGTTTGAAATTAATCAATCAAAAATTTTTTTTGAATAAAGTTTTTGAATTTTGAATATCAAGAAAAAAAAATCAATTTTTTTCAATCATTCACCACGTTTGACATTTGCAAAGATCCGAATCAAGCAAACTTTGTAATTTGTATATACGATGAAAATCTTATGATCGGTAATTTTCTCATTCATATTTTACATATTCTGAGAACCCAGAATCCATAATATAATTATATATTTGTGTTGGTTTGGTTTTTTTGTTGTTGTTGTTTTGTTTCATGTGTTTTCTTGGTACATTACATATATACTTTTTTTTCGCTTAGCTTTTCATTATCCAATTCATTATTTGAATAAAATGATAAAATCAATAATCAATAAATATGAATCACATTTGCTTATGTAATCACATTATGGATTGATATTCTTGTTTCAGGTTCTTTTTTTTGTTTTTTTTTGTTATTCTGTTCCAAGGCCATTGTTGTATTTGCAATTTATATAATGACAAATGACAAATTGAATTGTCAAATTAATATTTAACTAATCAACAACCATCATTATCGATTGTGTGTGTTTAGTTGGTATTTATTTCGTTTTGTCGTTGTTGTTCACGAAGGTTTTTTTCATTTTGTTTTCCTTGCTTTCCTTCCTTTACATTTATAAATGATCATTATTAAATATGAAGAATATATTTAAAAAAAAACCATTTGCTACGATCGAAGAATTTTAATGAGAGCAGATAATTGAATTGATTTTTCAATTTACTTGGTTTTTTTACAATGTAGGGATTTTTTCTTTTTGCAATCTAAATCAATCTAAACTGTATTCATCATTAATGAATTTTTCGTTGTTGTTTAGTTTGAAACAATTTTTCTGGACATCTTTTACAATAAATTAATAATAATCATTCATACGATGAAAGTTGTTTATTCTTTATTCTTTATTTCGCCAAAAGAATATGGTTTATCAAAATTATTATTATGTATTTATCATCATTAATCATAATGGCTATCATCATTTAATTCTCATGTTGTTGAAAGCATTTTTATTCAAGTGTCTCATTCTGTGTGTGACTGTATGTTTTTCATTTATTCATAACTCAATTTGTTAAATGTGGGTCTTGGGTGGTAAAGTAAAAAACCACATGCCACAAACAATTCATATCTTGTTTCTTTCATCATCATCATCATCATCATCAAATATGAACCATATAAAAAAATTGTTAATATTTCACGATCTGAAGCTTGTTTGTTTGTTTCATTCTTTTTTCTCCTTCATATTACAACACCCAATATCTTAAAGCGAATAACAACAACAACAACAACAAAAATCAATCCATTTTCACATTGATTAGCAACATTATTATCAATAATTTAATTCGTTAGTTTCGTTTCTAGAGTTTTTTATAATCATTTTTTTTGAATTTTTATTTTTGTTTAACTAGGTCTAACGATCATTATGATCGTATAATACAAGACATGGTTTTTGTCGAAAGAAGGCCATAAAAACGACACACATTTACAAAATTGAAGAATTTTTTCTTTCTTTTTCACTTATTTTTGTTTTTTTTCTCTCTTTTTACATAAAATATCAAATATCATCATCATCATTTGTTTTTGCTCCTGGGAATACATTCAAGAATGAAAGAAAAAAAAACAGAAAATGTAACATCATTTTGGTTGTCATTGGTGAATGACAACAAGCTTTAAATATGAAGAATTTTTTCTTTGATTTTTTCATTCATTCAGGTTTCTAGGAAGAATTTTTTCTATATTACTACTACAGTAATGACATTTGTCATTTTGAATAAAGTTTATGAATATAATAAAGAAAGAAAGAAAAAATTCATTCGATTTCATTCGATTGGATAATAATTTTCAACTGTCAAATCGATCGTTATGTAGAATTTTTTTTTGTGCATAATAATTGGCATTTTTCCCCCAGTATTTATTCATGAAGATCCATAGAGGATCGATGAATATTTGGCGAACAAAATATCAGAATTTTTATTTTATCCTTTTTTTTTTGTTCTACTGTCATTCATTCAATTCTCTAAGCATATTTCATTGTCGTTTTTTAAATAATTTTTTTTTTGTTTAAAATGAATAGAATAAAAGTATTTTCAAATAATGACAATGATGAGAAAGATTGGTTGTATAATTAATCGTTTTGAAATTCGTAGAATTTATAAATGCAAAATTCTGATGAAATCCTAATGACATTGACTCAAACAAACAAACAAACAATGTATAATAACAATTAAATATGAAATGGCAAATAATGATTGCTCCTGGATTTGAAAACTTTTTTTTCTCGGTATTTTATTGCAAGATAGAAATGTTTGACTTTTGCCATTATGAGCTCATTTTTTTTTTTTTGCTAATCGTAATCATGTATCACGAATTTTCAATTGAAAAGCTTGTGGCTTTTGAAATGAATGAATTTATTTTGAATAAAAGTGGATATTGAAAATGGTACAGATTCATTGTTCCATTTTTTTTCTAGGGTTTGAAATTTCATCATTTTGATTATATGAAGAATTTCGTTTTTTTTTTTTGATTGTTCATTTTTTTCCACCCTACTCTTTAAAATCGATTGATAATAATGATTATTGAATAGATTTATAATTAATTTCGATTATCATCATCATCATAGGATATGCCTTATTAGATTTTAACCCCAAAAAAACAGAACACACTACATCAATGACAATAGAAAAAACCTCTTTTGTTAATTCAAGAATGTTTGGGAGAAACAAAACAAAACAAAAAAAATAATTATCATTAATATTTTTTTTTTTGGTGTGTATGTTGACATTTTCATTGTCTGTTTTGTTTGGATCTTGGTTGTTGTATCTCATTATATCATTTATGTACATTTGCCATTGAAAAATGATTTTAATATAATGACAATGAACAAACGACAAAAAAAACAATGAAAAATTCTATTATTAATACCAGTAGTTGTTGAATGGAATGTAATGTTATTTATTTTTTGGGTTGGAAATTATCTGGCATTTGTCATCATCATCATTATCAACGATGAAAATGATGATTATGGTCCTTGAAAAAAATGAAATTTTTGTTTTTTGTTTTTGTCTGGAATAATAAAGTTTCCATATGCCTTTTTTGCCAATCATTCATTTATTCATCTGGCTGTTTTTTTTTTTTTGCTTCTATTTTCCCACCATAATATCATTATCAAATTTGATTGCGCCATCGACAGACGAATTTTTTCCTTCGTTTCTACATCATAACCAAAAAAAATCGATGATGATTGTCATTTTTTGATAGCAAAAAGGTGATAAAAAATCGATAATAATGCGGAAAAAAGTGGAAGAAGAATTTGGTCTGACATTTCGGTTTTTTCCTGAATTTTTAAGTTTTTTTTATTTAAAAATCAAAGTTTGAAAAAATTTGATAACATCCATTAATTTCATCAATAAAATATGACCAATGTTTTTTGGTGAAATCAAAGAACATTTTCGGTGTCAAATATCAATTTTTTCATTATTATTAAGAGATAGTTTGGAATACGAATTTTGAATACTTTTTTCCATTAATGTAACGTATGTGGATCATAATTTTCATTATATTCTTCAGGAATTTAGTTAAATTTTTACATTAATTTTTTTTTGGTCTGGCTGGTTTTAATGAACCAAACAACAACAGACAACAGTCATTATTTATTCTCTCGTTATTTTTTATTTTGAATCGCAAGTGCATGTGATTGTTTATTCACCATTTCAATCGTTTGATGATTTTTCTTCTTCCTTCACTCACTCTTTATCTTTTCCGATTCTAATCATCATATGGTCGAGACTAATTAATATTCTAAAGTCGTCCATGATAATTTTTTTTAATTCACTATATGTGTGTATTCTTCAACAAGATGGGTTATGATGGGAAAAAAAGTTTTGTTCGAACAAATAAAGCGAGCACAATAGCAACAACAAAAACAAGATTTTTCACAAAATTGAAAGAAAAAAGATTCTTGAATAGTGAGCGACCTTGCCACAACCTATTTAAACATACTAAAGTCGATTTAGGTTGATTTGGTCGATATTTACCTTTAGAATTCTTGAATGAAATTCTTTATTTCCAAGCTATGAGCAATGAGAGAAAAAACTTTGAAAAATTCCAGAACAATAAGTCATTGTTTTGTTTTTTGTTTTTGCTGAATTTTGTTTTTTGCCTTATCAAGAAAATTATTCTTTTCGATGTAATTAACATCATCTTACCTACTTTATGCTCATTAATTAATATTTTTTTTAATTTACCTGTTTTTTTCTTTGTAGATAATATAATAAATTTTCGGAAATTCCGGAACAAAAGATAACACTATGTATACTATGGACCATGATTTTTACAAAATTTAACTCATTTTGAAATAAAAGGTAAACAAAACTGAAACTAAATTGAAATTAAAAATAATGTTCCAACAATAGTGGTTTGTAGCGGTAGTTTTTCAATTTCGTTTTTCAGCCGCAAGCAAATATTTTATCCCCCTCAACAAAAGATAAATATCTGAATTCTTTTTTGCTCCATTAATTTTCATCTTTTTTTCATCATCATTTTGTTTAATGATAAAATTTTTTAATATTACATAATGGTTTTTGTTGTTGTTGTTGTTTTTTCTGCTTAGTTGTTTGTCTTAACACAATAATAAACATTATATCAAGCAGGTGCATTTCTTTTGCTTTTGTTTTTTGAATTTGTCATTTATCTGGAAATGTAAAATTCTTTGGAAATTTTCTTTTCAAACCAATTTCTTATCATTTTGGCTTTTTCATTTTTTTTAGTTTTAATAATTTTAAAGAAAATTTTTCATTTGTCATTGTTTTGTTGGTTTCGTTTATGATTCATCTGAATTTTTTCATCTTCTTCCTTCCCTCATCATTGTTCATCATTAGAAACAGATTTTTTTTTCTTCTTTAATTTTTCTTATTCTTGTTCCACTTGAAAAATTCAATTTATTCTCAGTTTTTTTTAGTTTTGTAAGGAATCGACATTAACACACACACACACACACACACACACACACAAAAGATGATTGTTTTCCTTTGTAAAAAACAAAAAAAAAAAGAAGACACTTCTGTTTCATTATTCGTCCCAGCAAGAGAATAAAAGGAAATATATAATTGAAATTGATCATTACAATCAAACAATTCCTTACGCCATTTTTTGTTCTTTGTTCACCGTCGTTTTTTTTTGGCTGTTGTTGTTTGATCTTGTCATTTGTGAAAATTCTCAAGAATATACGATATATATCTAGTTACAAAATATTGTTTCATTTTTTTCGTTCTAATATTCCAATCAAATAATATGATGATAATGATATTTTTATCATTATGTTGAATGGATGATTTTGTTTTTTGTTTGTTTGTTTGTTTGAATGTGAGAATCGATGCGATGATGATGATGGAAAAAAAGCCCGGAATAAAAAAGAATCAATAGAATGAATTTTCTATTGGTTTTTTGAAAGAATTTTCGTTTTTTTTTCACGAAAAAAACACTACAATCGATTTGGATGAATAACAAAATATGTCAGTAGTTGTAAAGATGGTTTTCATTTTTCATTGTATTATTTGGCCATTTTCTATGAATAGAAATGAAAAGTAACATAATTTATGTTCTACGAAAAAAAATATCGATTGTTGAAAAAAAATGTTTTCTTGATTTTGCTACCTGTCTTGAACCTGCTATTAAAAAAAAACAAAAAAACATTCATTTCAGTAGTTTGATTTCCATTAGTTTTTCCTAAAAAAATAAATAAATCAATATTTGCATAGCATTTCTCTGTTTTGAAAAAAACGAATATGGTAATTAATTTTTTTAAGTTTAAATTTGTTGAAAATTTTTTAGTGATTTTTTTTTCTTGTTTAATTAATTTGATAGATTAAAATCAATAAATTCTTTACTGAATGACGTCAAACTTGAAAAATTATTCGATTGATTCTAGTAGAATCATTCTATTAAATGAAATAAATTTATTTATTTTAATTGTATCATTTTCTGTATTTTTATTTATCTATTTCTTAAGGACTTTTTTCTCGAATCTTATCATTGGAAACAGAATCAAAAATCAAATTGAACTATTATATTTGATGAAATAAATACTATAATCATCATCATTTGGTAGTATCGTAAATCGTGTAAATAAACGAAACGAAACGAAAAGTGTTTAATATTTGAGGAAAAGAAAACAAAACAAAAAAATGGCTTTATTGCATCGTTTTTCGAAACTAAATGATCGATCCAATACAGGAATATTTACATTCATTGTCACTAGATCGGTCACAAGGGATTTACATCGTGATGCAACAACTAAAGATTTTTATTATGGTTATCATCGTTGGGCAATTTCATTTACCCGTGCTAATGATAAAATTTTAGGTGTTTATCTAATCCTACGCGATACATCACCATCATCAATAACCTATACAGATTTTAGTATTACATTATTAAATCGTGAACATTTTAGTCGTAATGAACAATATGGTGAAAAACAATCAAAATTTAGTGGCGATCATCCGGCACATGTAAGTAAACAAATTCTTTTTTCCTTGTTGTTGTTCTTATTTTGTTCTGTTCCATTGAATCCGATTACAGTGAAAAGATGTAGAAAAAAAACAATATCTCAAGTTTTAAGTATAACAAAATACCGGATATTCTATGATTACAAAGTATAATATAACACATTCTTTAAATAAATATTCTTCATATAAAAATGATTGAACAAAACTTTTCAATAATCATATATAAAGAATATGATCGAGTAATATTGAATTTGTTCATATCATCAAGAAAAAGAAGCAAAGAAATAGCTTTCAGCTATATTTTGTTATAACGTTAACAGTAAATCATTATTACTTTCTTCGATTCATTGATTCAAATCGATAATTTGAATGACAAAAAAAAAATTCAAATTTCTTTTCTTTCATGGCTTCTTTTCCTTTGCCACCTATTTTTTTTTGTTGTCCAACTTATTGCCTGCATTGAAATTCTTTTTATTCAATCAACCACAACCACAACAATAATGTTAACGACAAAACCAATTTTCTTTCATAGAATTAAGAGTTTAGTCAAGAAAAAAATGGACGCGGCCAAACTTTTCATATATAGACCTTTTTATTTTTTTTGGTGAAAAAAACGATTAAAGCCTAGTTTTGATTGTCAAATGATGTTTTTTTTGGCACGATTATGTTAAAATAAAATAGTGGTGTTGATGATGATCAAACTGAAAATTCTGGCCCATTCCAATGATTAATGAGTGTTCTTTTTCAAGCCTTTTTTTCTAGCTAGAATTTCGTTAGAATTTTTTTTTATTGTTTTTCTTGTGGTCCAACACAGATTATCCATCATTATTTCTTTTCGTGTTTCGAAATGGGTAAAAAAATGTCATGTCTTCGTTTATAGTCTCGAAAAAAAGAGAACTCTCATATTGAATTTCTTGTTTTTTTCAGTTTCATTCAGAAATTTATTTCATTTAAATGAACATTGAAAAATGTTTTCATTTCCTTTTTGGTCCATAATCCATGAAACATTTATTTGGATTTTTTGTTTTTGTTTTTCCCACTCACATTGCTTTTATTTATTTTGATTTTATTCAGTTTATTTTATTTGATTATAACAACAATAATATTAATGAAAATTTATTAATATCGATGACATTTGCTTGTTGTTGATTCTGTTTTTGTTGTTTTTTTGTTGTTTTGTTTTATTTCATCACATGAATAAAATATTCATCAATTTTGTCTGTCGGTGTTTGTAAATCATTAGTTAATGTACAGAACTAATGACCCAACTAATGATAAAATAAGAAAATTCCCAATGATGTAATTGGAGATTTTGAATTTAGAAATTTTTCTTTCTTTCATTTACTTTGTTTGTTTTACTTAAATAAATGAAACAAACAAATATTGTTGAAATAGTAACAACAACAACAACAACAACAGCAGTGTAGATATTGCATTTCAAATTACATCATCATATGCATGTTAATCGTATCAAATATCGAAGAAGAAAATATCATTCATGTCGATTCTTCTTCTTTTCTCTCATCAATATATTCATACATTCATTTTGTTAGGCATTTTTTTTTAATTTGATTAATAATTCATCATCATTTTTGTTTGTAATGTCATCATTATCATATACATGTCTTAATTATGATTATTTTTGTTTGTTAGTGTTTGATGATTGGGTTAGAGAATTAGTGATTCTTTTTTTTTGGGGGAAACAATAATGACTTGTTTCATTTTTTGTTTGTTGTCCAAAATGAAAACTGAAAAAATTCCGGATACAAATTACAGACGTGGAATTTCCGGAGGTTTTTTTTCTTCGTTTTCTGCTACTAAATCAATATCCGTTTTTTGTTCCAATTTGTTCAATAGGATTATTCTGCACTGATGAACTAAATTAATTTTTGTTTTGTTTTATTTTCATCAAAAACAAACACAAAAAAAAACTTCTGAAAAAATAGTTTCAAAAAAAAGTTTGCATTTTCTACTGTTTGTTTCGATTAAAAATTAATCATTTATTTTTATCGTCCGGCTAAAATCATTAATAGTTGGAAAAAAACAAAATCAAAGCTTATTTATTTGTTGGATAATTATAACCAGAAATTCTTTTGTGTATAAAAATTTTATAATCTTATTGTTTTTTTTCCCAATTAAATCAATCAAAATAATTATCCAACAAAATTTTTTTCGATCGGTTCATTAACTCATTTATTCGAAATTTAATTTCATTTTGTTTTTTCCCAATTCAAAACAACAAGAAAGTTAGAGGAATAAAATAAAAACTCAAAGAAACTTTTTTTTTTCGTTCAAAATTTCGAAATACTGGGTAGCCGAAAAAAAAACAAAATTCAAACAGAATTCTCACTCGGTCCATCCATTCATTCATCACACATCATTTACTATAAATTATATTACTTGAGGGCGTCATAGTTGATGTTTTATATTAGGTGATGATTATGATGATAAACTACCTTTGAATGTTTTCTTATCATCATCATCATCATTATTTTCACTATAATCATTATCAATTGTTTGTTTGAATTGAAAATTTAAAAAAATAAACATTCACAAAACATTGACAACTATGTAATTTTTTTGGTTCTGTTGAGACATTTTATTACCCAAAGGAAAAAAAAAAATATTTTGTAACATGGGAAATTTTGCTTGTTTGTTTTTCAGATTTTTTATTCTGTTTGTTTGCAATTCAAAAATGTGTGTGTATGACAGATTTTTTTTTTTTTGTTTTTAAGGCGGCGGTCCCACTTGTATAAACTAACAAACAGACTAAACCGAAAAATGCACTGTGGAAGTAGAAAACGGGAAAAGTTTGCGATTTGACAAACTTTCGAGTTTAACATATCAAGCAAGCATGATCCGGCAAACTAGTTTTTTTAGTTTATACAAGTGGGACCGCCGCCTAAATGTTTCTATTTTTCAATGGGAAAGCAAAAGATTCAATTTTTTGATTTTATTGTTTGCCATCATCATAATTTGTACCGAATGAACAATTTTTTTTGATTGTTGTTGGTCGGATTTGGGTGTTTACAATGAATTTTATTTTCAAAAAAAAAAAATTGAAAGGGCGTCATAGAATCCCGAGCAAAGTTTTATATCGAATGTTTTGTTGCTTATAGTCTTTTGACCACAGTTTTAGTGAAAACAAAACAAAACAAATGGATCAATTATTGTTATTGGATAAAATCATAGTGAACAAAATACTAAAGACGACAAAAATGTTAAAATGAAATTGATTGCTTATAAAAGAAAAAATATAATAATTTGATAATTGATCATCATGATTGTTGTGGTTGTTGTTGTTGTTGTTGGAATTGACATGAAATAAAAGTGTTATGTTTTTTTTTGGGGTGTTCTGGCCTGCCAACATATATTATATGGTTGAATGAACATCGAGAAAAAAAAATTCCATTATCATCATCATCATCATCGTTATCATGATCAAATTCATCATAATCCAAAATAATGGTGACATTTTTCGAAATATAAAAAGTGTAAAAATGAAAAATAGATCAAGCAAAAAAAAAAAAAAAATATAGTGGAATATTTTTTGTGACCAATCGGGTTTGGTATTTTAGGTTTTTTTTTATTAATATCATTCTCTGTTTATACCCTTATCGATAGATAAAGAAAATAAAAAAGTTTAGCTTTTTTTTGGAAAGTTTAGTTTTTTTTCGGAAAGTTTCTCTCTTTCTTTCTATTATTTTCTTTTTCGTTATTCGAATTGCAAATCAATAAGATCAGTAATAGTAAATTTAATCAACAATATTTGTATGAAAGACATTCTCATTCTTTTTTACTATCGTAAAACACTTGCACACTTTATCCCTTAAGACTTTGATATCAAGAATCAGGAATGAATAACAAAAAAAAAGTTGTTGTTTTTTATCAGTTGACCATTGGTAAATATCCGAATAAAAGAAAGAGGTTCTATCTCGGGTGTACGCACTTTTATTCGTTGATATTTCATTAATATTCAATGAATGTGGAATTTCAAGAATTATCTGTGTTTGTGTGTGGTATATTGTCTGTTGTTTTTTTTCTGTTTGGTCTCAAAATGGTATGATTTGAATCCATATTTTTTTCATTTCATTTCTTATCCGATTTTTATTATTATTATTGATTTTCAATTCATTCACCATAAGAAGAAAAAAAACTTGATCCTTTGTTTTTTTCTTGTTCGCAGTATAGATCAAGAAAGTAAACATACAAATACTTTACTATAGTGTTTGAACTATCTAATAATACAATTCTTTCAAGTTATTTTTCTTTTTTCTCTATCGGTTTTTGTTTTGTTTTATCTTGTAGTTGGCATCTTTCAAATGGAAAAGATATTGCTTTTTATTCTTTTATTCTTTACTTTTTTTCATCATTTTCATCTTATTATTATTATTATTATTGTTTTTGGAAAAGGCAACAATAAAAAAAACGTACAAGTTTTTTACTTTTAAGCTAAAAGAACCAAAACACACACACACGCACACCATAAATTGCCCATTCTTAAGAGGCTTATTAGCTCCTTACACGAAATATTTATACCACCACCAAGATGATGACCATACATAATACTCATTTAAACATGATCATTGTACACAGATTCTTGACTACAATGTTGGAATTCATTTTTTATGTTAACATTGTTTTTTTTATGGTGTGTGATGTTCACCAGGATCATATTAAATAAATGTTCATTGATGATAATGATGATGATGATCTGCGAAGGAAAAAAAACAATTTAGTTCAATTTATACATTAGAAGAAAAACTAGGCCAAAACATGATTATCAATTAAGTGGTGGCTTCTTAAAAAAAATTTACTGCTTTTTATCATCATTATCATAATGATTACGTCAATAAAATAACTTTCAATAAATTTTTCTGTTGTTTTAAATTATTTTGGCTTTGTTTTTTTTCAAAATTAATTAATTTTCTTTTTATTTATTTTAATTGTTTTTAATTTAAAAATCAAAGGGAATTAATAAATGGATACCATTATCGGATATACAAACTAGAAATTTTGGCGATGAAACTGGTGAATTTTTATTGGAATTAAGCCTTTGCAATGTGATGACTGTTTATGAGACAAATATTTGTCTACAAAATCCTGGAAATGCTCAACAACAACAACAGCAACAACAATCAAATGCATCGACTAATTCGGCAACAGTAATGTTTAAAAATGGTAAACTTGAAACAAGTTATTTTCATTTTGCTACATTCGAATGGAATTTATCGATTGTGATGCATAATACAAATAGTGGTGGTACTGCGGCAAGTATGGTGCGTGGATTATTTAAAGATTCACAAAATGATTCGGATATTATTAATGCTACCGGTGGTAGTGGTAGCGGTGTTGGAGGAAAATCAAATCGTTCTTATTTAATATTTCTTAATCGTTTGACTGGATTCGAAAATTCATGCCGTATACAATATCGTATTGTATTAGGTCAGGATCAAATTCGTGAAGATTCTGGAATGATTGAACAAATATCCGATATGAATGGTAGATCTCGTGGCTATCAAATTGATTCACATACATTTTCACAATTAACATCAATGGGTATCTGTAATCTTTATTTTGAATTCTATAGCTGTAATCCGATCAGTGATGTAAAAGTATCGATTACACGTTCAATATCACCAACGATCAATTGTTATGATCGTAATAAACAAGGCTGGAGTATTGAATCAGATATGGAGGGTGAAAATCTTAAATTAAAACTTTATTTTATGGATATGCATTCGGTTCCTCGTAATCATCTTCGTTATGTTTCCTGGTATATCTATCTGATTGCACAAGATTTACATAATGGACAACAGGAAAATATATTGGTAAAAAATTCACCACATTATAATTACTATATACAGGATGGTATCGATATGGGTGTCGTAATGGAAACCGATATCCCTGTATCCGATGTATGTATTCTTTAACTGTATATATATTTTTTTATCAAATTTATATGTTAATTCGTTGCAATTTTTTTCGATCATTCAAAATTAGATTAAATCATCGTCGGGTAAAAAATATCTGGAAAATGATAACATTTTGAATGTACATGTTGAATGGTATGATTCGATAATGTTATTCAATCATATCTATCATAAATATGATGATATCGCTCGAATGCATTGCCATCAAATGAGGTATTTTTTTCAATTATGATTTTGATTGATGATCCAGAGCATCAGAAAAAAAATTAATTGCGTTTGTCTTATTTTTCTCTATATAATAATTTTTTTTCTTCGAACAAAACAAAGACGAGAAATAGCTGCATTGACCAAAGAAAATTATAGCCTTGAGCGACAAATATTTGCCTATCAACGATCAATATCAATGGCTAATAATCAGATTAATGTACAAAATAATATGTCACGTCTTAGTATATCATCACCATCGAAACCTAATCCACCGTGTAATTCAAATTTAATCGGTTATGGAAATAATAGTGGTTCGGGAAGTGGTGCTGGTGGTTCTGGTACTGGAACAAATACACCATCATCATCATCGTATCGTTTAACACAATTAGAAACAAATCCAGGTTATTATAATCATATTGTCGATGATATGAATTCGGCTGCTATTGCAGCTGCAGCAGCTATTTCTGGCGGATCTAATTCAGGTTCAAGAACAATTCCACGACCCGAAGCAATCAATTATTCGACAGAAAGAAGTGCTACACCTGTACCAAGTAGTCCTATGCAACCATCATCAATTGGTAATATTGCTCAACCATCATATCTTGGTAGTAATCTTGAACAAGGTATTCCATTACCAACGACAACACGACATTCATTTTCTGGTCCAACAACTCCACATCATCATCATCATCAACAGCAGCAACAATATCAAGGACAACAAGGTTATTCAACGCACCATCAACAACAATTGTATCATCATCATCTTCAACAACAGCAACAACAACATCTACATCACCATCATCATCATCAATTACCACAAATACCAAGTGCAAATGTTGGTGTACCTTATTCATCATCTAATTATCGATTACGTAGTCCAAGTTCAAATCCAAATATTGCACAAATGTATCATGATGATGATGGTGGCCGTAGTGATACGACAACAACAACAAATACAACAACATCGACAACAATGGATGGTTCAATTGATGATGCTTATCAAAGCTATGCTGGACGATATAAATTAACAGTTTAATAACATGGCATATTAACATTTATAAATGATGCTTCCATATCTTCATAAATACATGCACAACAAGAAATTGGAGAGCATTTCATTTATTTCAGCACTGTATGCACCTGAATTCACCCACGTTATTGTTGTTTGCAATTCGAATGCAATTTAAATTTTTATTTTCACTTCCATTTGTTTGATTGTTTGTTTTATCCACATTTTTTTGCAAAAAACGGAAACACATGAATTTTTCTGTGTTTTCAAGAGGAGTGAATAAATACCACTTCTTTTTCAAACCAAAAAAACTATTCATTAAAATTGAATAAAAATATTTGAAATGTTTTTAGATTTTTTTAAAAATAAAAAAAACATATTTTAGTTTATCATACAATTTCATGATAATTTCATTTCTTAACCTGAATCTAAAAATTATAAATTTTTATTCTTTTTATCCAATCAAGATTTGTTTTGGTTGTTTTTCATCATAATCTTTCATTACAACACGACGTAATTCGGAAATATTTGGCCGTATACGACTTTTTGTTGGTTTTCTTAGAGGTTTTTTTTGTTGTTTTTTTTGTTGTTGTTGTTGCGGTTGTAGTTGTTGTTTGCTTTTGATTTTGTTTTTAATCTTATATTTAGATAATAATGATAATGTTGTTTTTTTAATTGATACTGGTCGATAAAATCCTTTTGATTTATAAATCATTTCACTTTTTTGTCCTTGTTCAAGTAAACTAATCGGTATCGGTACACCGGATACATCTGTTGTTGATGAAAGTGATAATCGTTGTTGTGATTTTATTGGTAATGTCTTTATTGCTTGTTGATTTAAAACTTTATCCGAACCCATTAAATCACTTATTGTTGATTGATTGAGTGGTGCATTACAAATGCTTAAATTATCATTACTTATTGGAACTGTTGATTGTGCCTGTTGTTGTTGTTGTTGTTTTTGCTGTTGTTGCCGTGGTGATGGTACCGATGATGATGATAATGAATATGCAGGACCTGATGGTGTTTTAAATGCATCCGATAATGGTGCTGATGATGGTGTTGCTGATGATTGTGATACGGATTGATTTGATGATACTGCTGATAATTGATAATTATTTGATTCTGGAATTAATAATTGTTGTTGAATAGGACTTGATGTTATTGATCTTTCACGATCAATTTGACAACAGTATACACATAATGACGATTTCATTATTGATACTAGAATGATAGCAATTAAAATCATTGCCCATGCCGGAATAAAAAATGATTTTTCTGATAATTTCATACAAAATTCTGGTGATATTTTTCCAGCCCATGATTCATTTCCTATTGGTTTACAATTTATTTCTTTATGATAATCGAATGGTGAATTACAAATAATAATAGTATTATCATTTTTGGTCACATTTTTGCAAAAATCTTTAATACATTGAGTTGTTAACATTCCAATACAATGACAATGTTCATTTTCATCATCAACCGTTACATTTTCCATCATTTTTGTTGATCGTTCAAGACATGACTTTAAAACTTCTTTACTTTTTTCATCATAATTTGGAGATTCTAAATCTTTCATTGTATTTATCATTGTCATATTTACTTCATCAATAGCCGATGATTTAACAATAAATAACATGACTAGAAAGGTCATCATAATTTGTATCGAAAACATTGTGCAAAAAATTTTCTATACAATCAAGAAATACACCAAACAAACCGAACAACATCATACTTTTCATCAATTTCAATCAATTTTTAAATATTTCAACAAATTAATTAGATTAATATAATTTTTAAATTAAATTTCTTTTTTTAATATTTACAAGTAAATTGTTATTTTTTACGTTGTTGTTGTTGAAACAAATGAGTAACAAATTTGAAAAAAAAAAATGAAAAACAAAATATAATTCTGTCAAATTCATAACATTTTGATGATTGATTTTTCATCGTCTCTTTTTCTCTTTCTCGGTATGTTTGTGATGTGATGTAATTGTATGTTGTGTAATAAAATCCAAACATCATTATAATGAGAACAAGTGTAAGTTTAAAATTTCAGTTGAAAAAAAAATATAAAAAGAAATTGGTTTTTCAAACCAAACAACAACAATATTCCAAGCCAAAGGCACAATATATTCTATCCCATCAAAATATTAATGTAGTGTATTTGTTAGTGCATGTATGTGTGGATGTTTGTATGAAAAGAATTTTCTTTTTCTGAGGAATTTTTCACATTTATCCATTGAAAACGTCAAATAGACATCTGTTCATCTTTTTCGTCTTCTAGTCGTTACTGGTAATGATGATGAGTTTTGAGCTATTTGTGACTGATGATGATGATGATGATCTCTTATCATGTATGGTGAACATTGTTTCCATAATGCACAATGTTCGACAGCTTTATTCACCGCTTTTAATAATGGAAATTGTCCCCATCCACAACGATTTCTATAATCATCATAATTGATTGACCATATAAATATACCGGATAAATGATTGCCCAAAGCGTATTTTGTTTTTAAATAAAGGCTTAGCTCATCATCGAAACCGACCCATTGATCATGTAATTGTAAATTGGCTGTTATACGATATTCGTCTTCACTTAATCGTACGTTTGGATTACCCAAATATAATTCACATAACTTTGTTGTTAAATTAGAAAAAAATAGAAATCACTTTTTATTATGATTATCATTTAAAAATTACCTCATTAAATGAAAGCAATCCAGGACGATTAGTAATTGGTCCAGCTAAACCTGGACCATTTGATAATGAACCAATTTTTCCATTCGAATGATTGGCTAGAGTAAAACTTCGTCCATAAAATGCGAATCCAATCATTGTCTGATTTCTTGGCGCTTGTTTTTCTTTGATCCAATAGTTAACTGTAGAATTCTGTTTTTTTCAAATCAAACAAATGTACAAGAAATATAAATAATGGGTTTAAAACTAAATTCATTAGAAATTGTCAAGAAAATAAAAACTTACGATATTGAATTTAACATTTCGTTCATCGAATGAACTGTTCTGTGCATATAGTGGCGAAAAATGATGTACATGATTCTCCCAGGATCCATAATAATCATATGTCATCAATATCAAATGATCTACTGACCTAAAGATATATTTAAAATAATCAAAATCAAAACATACGTATAAGATTCTCAGGGGAAATTTGCAATATGTCATCAACGATAAGATACTTACTCAGCTAATTTTTTTGCATCATAACCACGATCAATAAAATCCTGAAATGGTGGTACCATTAATCCTAATTCCAAACGATTTTTCCTACTGATCGAATCGAATTTCTTACGCAATGATCGAACAAATTTTATAAGATTTTGTTTATCATTAAATTGAAACATGCTATGGCTTGTTGCACGTGTTGAACGAGAATCCATTGATGATTTACTGCCATAAACTGGATAGAACCATGCAATGATGGCACCATCGAATCCATTTTCAAATACAAATTTATAAATATTTTCACTAAGACGTTCACGAAGTTTTCCAGTTGCAACCATTAACGAAAACAATTGCGGTGGTGTATCCCATCCACCTACAGCGATCAATAACCGTAAATGTGGATTATTTTGTTTAAGTTTTCGAAAACGTACAAGAAATGCTTCATTATATTCACGATTTCTATCACGAACTAAACTATCCTGATGCATTGTATTCAATCCGGTATATAATTCACCATTTAGATCAATATTGGCAAATGCATAGATTAGATGGGTACAATATTTTAAAAATACTGAATTCTTTTCCAATTGATCGATATCAAAATAGCGACCTTTATCATTATTACTACTATTATTATTATCATTGTCATTTTCGGCGAATGGAATCGATCGATATGCATCATATGTACAGAATATTTTAAAATTATTTGTTTGATTCATCAATCGATTATTGATCGTACTGTTGATTAAAACTTCAGCCGGTATAATATTGATCGATGAATTATTTGTTGTTGTTCTTATTATTTCATCAGGTCTATCGGTTATTAATTCATTTATTGTTGGCTCCATTGTTGTTGTCATGATTGAAATTTCCGAATCATTATCATTTTGAGTACTATTAATCAAATCTAATGTTTCTATTTCGGGTAATATGGTTGTTGTTTGTCTTAAAATTTCATTATTTTCTACTTTTTTTATATCGAAATCGGAAATATCATCGATCGTACTTGATGATGGTCGTATTGTTGTTGTTGCTGATAGTTGATTACTAACAGAATCATCCGTATCAATAATCGTTGTTGTTGTTGCTAATGTATTGTTATCTTTTCGAATAAAACGATGACCATTCGGAAGTCGAATTTTACGGAAACGTTTTCGATGTTTAAAACGTGGACGATATAATCGTAATAAATTTTCCGGATGTCTATTAATAGTCATCATTGTTTGAGTATTTGATGAAAGTTTTGTTCGCCTTTTTTTCGATTGATTTTTTTCATTTTTATTTATCAATGATGATGATGACTGCTGATTCTGTGGATTTTTCTGATGGTCATCATTTTCCTCATCACTTTGTTTATTATTAAGTTGAAAAACATTAGGATTATTGAATTTATTTCTTGGAATCATAATATGATCGCTGTTGTTGTTGTTGTTAATGTTATTATTGTTTTCAACTTGCTTATTATTATCGATCAAATTCTTGTTTGTATCAATAATTTTTTCATTGTTATTATTTGAATTGTTCATTGTTTTTGATGATCCAACAGATGTTTCCTTTGATTCCGATACTAAACTATAATGCGTATTAGAATAATCATTATTGATTGTATGAATTTGTTTCGATAACAACAATGAATCATTAGCTAACGATATTGGTACATCTATCAATTTTGATTGATTATTTTTATTAACAAAAGATGTAGTAAAATTTGTTTGCTGTTGTTGTTTTTGTTGTGATTTATTTGTTGTAGAAAAATTTGGTAATAAATAAATTTCACCCACACTATTGATTCGACTATTGTTTCCCGGTCCATTTTTTATACGATAACGTTTTATTGATGCCGGATATAATGACATTGATGACATTGTTGATCGTATTAGATCTTGATGACGACGTAATGCTTCCTGATAGATATTTTCATCCGATTCAAATAAATAATCTCGATTCTTATTATTATTATTTTGATTATCGATATTATCGATTGATTGATCTTTTATATTTTGTCTATCGATTTTTATTACGTTATTGTTTTTGTTACCATTAATTGTACGAATTGGTTTCATAATTTTATGAATAATAGTTATTTTAGGCACATGAGTTAATATCATTGTTTCAATATTGGATTCATTATTCTTAATATTAACATTATTGTTGTTATTATTATTGGTAGATTCTTCTTCACCCCCATTACTATGTGATAAGATAAGAACTGAATTTGGTTCATCCATTGCAAACAATGAAGATGGTGATTTTAATGGTTCAATCATTGATGAATTAATTATTGGTATTACGATTTTCGATACATCATTACCAATCGACGATGTTAATCGATTATTTTGTTGAATGATTGGCATTAATAATGGTTTAGCTGTCGTTTTCAATGATAATATTGATCTGTCATAATTACTATCATTCAATTTGATTATTGAATCCGATTCTGTTTGTTTAGCTTGATTATTTTTGAAAATAGAAACTGCTGGATTTACATTTATCCTTATTTTATTTTGATCTTTATTTGATGACTTGACAATTTTAACGTTGTTTCTATTAATATTATTCTTTTCAATAATATCATCATTTGGTTGAATCGATTTGGATGAATGTGGAGAATTTTTCGAATAAATTATCTCATCATTATTATTATTATTATTGCCATTTTCTTTTATCAAATTGAATCGAAAACTTTTCTCTTTATTATTATTATTATGTTTATAAGTTGGTATTTGAATTGCTGTTGTTGTTTCATAATAGGATCCATTATCATCATTTGGCTGAATAGTGGTTGCAACAGCCTTAGCCGTGATGTTCTTATCAATATTCAATGAAGTCATTTCAATGTTTCTCAATGATGATGATGAATATTCTGGCGCACTTGTCGTTAGCATTTCATGAGATGTTTCATTATTTAGTAAATTTTTATCAAAAATATAGGTTCCACCAATTGACGGTTGATCAATTTGATTATCTTGATGTTCATTAAGATGATTCAAATTTGATTCGGTCGTCATATCCAATGGTGATTCTGTTGTAATCATTGGTACAGTTGTTGCTGTTATTGTTGTTGCAGTTTCTGCTGTAGTTTTGCGTCGCTGAAACACAGTTTGTTCTAATGTTTTCAATTTTTCAATCTGAATACTTAATAATTCTCGTGTTCGTTTTAGCTGTTCCAATAAATCATTCTGATTTATTTCCGACATATGTGGTTGTTGTTGATTTGAATCATTAGCCTTATTTTCTTTATGATAAAATTCATCCGTAATTTTTGTCAAATTGATTCGATTCTCGATTATCGATTTCATCGTAGTTGTCGACAAATCATCATCATCAACCACAACATTATTCAAATTGAAGACGGATTTTTCACCGGAAATATTATTTGTTTCATTTGTAACAATCATTTCGGATAATAATGGATCGAATGTCGTTGTTTCCATCATTAATGGTTGTATAGTACTTGTTTCTAAGAAAGTTTCATTCATAGAACTATTCTGTTGATGTTCTATCAAGTTATTTGCGATTTTTCCATTGTCATCATCATTATTGTTGTTATTATTATCATCATCATCATCATTATCGTCATCTTCAGGGTCAACATAGGCCATCAATTCTTCGATGGCAAGATCATTATTATAAGTTCCATCATTGATGTTAGTCATATTGGACATCATTTGTTCATCATCTTGTTCATCGATCAACGCTAATGGTAATTCTGTGGTTGTTGTTGTTGGTTCATTTTTCGTTTTAACAGTTCCTAATACAGTTTTAATAAATGAACTTAGCTCTTCATCATTCAAACCAAGTGTTACACTAGATTTGTCAGCATATCTATTAGTAGGAATTATGATTGAATTCTGATCTGTATTCGATTGTCGTTGCGGTTTTGTTGATGATGATTGTTGTTTTGCTACAACATTTGATTCGCCAAAATTATTTCGTAATCGTTGTCGTCGTTCATCATTCATATCGTCATCATCATCATCTTCATTCAAATCGTGGTGATAAACATATTCTCCCTGAGAACTTGGATGGTTAGTTATCGGTACAAATGTTTGATAGGCTGTCAGCCGAGGATGGATAGCTTTTTCATCACTTGTTTCAGCTGTTGAAATAATATCCTGCTGAGATTTCTTACTATTAGAATGACTATTTTTCTCACGGATTTCTTTACGAATATCCGGTAAATTTGCCAGATATTGAACATAATCTTCTAATAGTTTTCGAATATCTAATCGAGGAAAAAAATCGGTTAAAATAAAATTATCAATTTAATGAATAAAATACCTTTAGCCGTTGTTGTACTGCTGTTTATCGTCGCCGGATAAGACTTACCCTCACCATTTTGTACGCCATCTTTTGGCCGCAATTGAAATGTTGATTTTGAAATTGATTCCGATTGTGCGATTGGTTCATTATTGGATGATGAATTTGCTTGAACATTTGTGATGAATGTTATCGAAATGATCAAAATCAAAATGATTATCATTTTTGGCAATGTTGAACAATGTTTTATTGAATAATTATCATTGTTTTTATGATTATTGAACAATAATCGTTTTATGATTGTGGCAACTGTTAATTTGGGCAATAAAGTCATTTTTGGCAATGATGATTGTAGATGTCGATGATGATGATGAAATTTGACCATATTTCGGAAAATTCTGATTTATTTATTACTATGAAAGTTATTGTTTTATTATTTAATGGATTTGATGATGAATTGAATTATCCATCGATGATGGGCAAATATGTGGACCGATAATTAATCGGAAAAAAAATAATTGAAAATTTCACAGAATCAATGAACGATGATATTTTGCTATTTGGAAAAAAAATAAACAAAAATAATTTATTATTTATGTTTTGGTTGATAATAACTAATTAATTTTGTCAAATTTTTATTTTGATCGTCAACCATTTTAATATATCAAACTCAACAACAACCAAATTCGCTAACATCGATAACATCAATAAGTTGATTGAAAGAAAAAACATAATTTAGACATTCATTGCTTTCATTCGCCATACAATTAATCTTTGTAATGTTTTCGTGTTGTAATTTCATATTATCCGGCTTATCAAACTATAATGATAATAATTAGATTGACAGCAACGAAAGCGAAAAAAAATATTTCAACAAAATTCATTTTCAAAAAAGATATTTTTGGAATTTTAGTCGATGAGTTTTTGTTTAGGATATTTTTATTTATAAAAATACACATCCCTTTCATCATAGATAAAAGATTAATTCACTTGACTTTTCACACTAATTTTGCTTCCGGCGACATGATATATTTTGTGATTTGTGATGAAATTTTTTTTTTCAAAACCAGATTTGCTTGGCTCTCTTTTGATAACCAGAACAAAACTGATGAAATTTCTTCCTCTCAACAAACAAACTAACACAGGTACACACACATCTTCCAATGACATTAACATTATTATCATTTCAGGATCAATTTATGAAATGATACTTTTTTCACTTGTAAAATAATTATTATTTAGTTTTGTTTGATTTGGTTTTTCTTTTTTTTTCATTGAAACCATGAATGCTGAAAAATAGATAAATTTATCAGTTGTTTTTCATTCATTTTGTTCTAATTTCTATATTTATAAATAATGATGATTGGATCCGAGAAAAGAAAAACAAATCTTGTCTATTTCGAAATACAAATCAATTTAACCATTAATTGATGTTCATCCTTACATGATGGTGATAATAATAATGATAGACATTACGAATATTTTGCGCTAAATGTCAATTTGAATTCATCATATACAATCAAATAAATTCAAGATTGATTGCTGTTGAAATATTCTTTTAGATGAGAAGATCATCATCATCATTAGTTAATGTTTTTTTGGTTAGTTATAAAGTCATCATCAATTTTGTTTTTCAAAAGTTGATGATGAATTGACATTCAAATTTATATAATTTTCTTAAATGTTTCTTATCATAATAATAATAATAATAATCGATTGAAAATGTCAAGTGTGAACACAATTCATTCATTCATTCTTGAATTGTTTCGTAATATTGTTTCATGTAGAAAAATGATCAATCAATTGTAAATGTTTAAATATTTTATTGTCATTTTTCGACATAATAATTGCTGATCATAATAGTTTGCATGTTTCAGAATTTTGAACATCGAATGGTTCATCCTTTATCTTTATCACATCATCACAAAAACAAACGTATCGATCGAGGTTAACTGGAAAAAAAAATTTTTCACATCAAAATTAAACACAATTTAAATGTCAGTTACAGGTGATTATCAATGAATGAAACAGAAAAAATTTTAATGCAATTTATCTACACACACACACACACACACACAAAATATTGTTACATCATGTTCGTATTCAATATTGATCACGAATTTTTTTCTTTCCAAAAACTTGTTACATGCTCGTATGCAAAACGCCCATATTGATTTTATTTGTTTTCCCTAAAGAAGAAAATATTTTAATCGATTGATTGATTTGAAGAAAAAAACAATCCATTTGAAATGGATTATTATTTTGTCTTGTTTTTTTTTGTTTTGTTATTCAAATCTTTCGATTATCTTTATTTCTTGGTTGTTAAATGTGTGTGTGTGTATGTGATTTTGAATCTTTTTTTTTTGTTTATCTTGACAAAGTAAAATTTTGTTTCAATATTAACATTATTCTTTTTTGAACAACAACAACAACAACAGAAAAATATAAATTTCGTATGACATAAATCCTTCTTTTTTTTGTTCATTTAATCGTCTATTTGATTATGATGATGATGATGATGATGATGATGATGATGATTAAGATAATGGTCAATGAACTGATCAAACTTTTAAAACATCATTATTCATTCATTTGAATATATATTTTCATTGTTCATTCATTTTTCATGCCAAATTCGATGATGATCGATCAAAAAAATTTTTTTTGATTTTCTCTCTCTCTTTTTTCATTTGTAACAAATGATAATTTCCAGATAGTTTTTTTCTTCTTTGGCTGTGCGACAAACATAATCAAGAGATGATGGTCATCATCATCATCAAAGATTCTACATTGAAAAATTGATCGATCTATTTTTTTTCAAATAATGATGTTGATATTTTTTTAGTTTATTGTAACCGAAATCTATTCAAATAGAAGATTCGATACTTTTCCCATAATTATCATCATCATCATCATCAAAAAAAGTACTAAGTTCTGTATACAGATTGAATTCGATGACGATATTGCTCCATTTTCCATAGTTACAAATGTTTAAAAATGAATCAATTGAGGAAATGGAAATTTTTTTTCTTTTTCGTTGTTGGAAATACATCCGTAATTTGAAAGCTAAACTAATTTATCATTTCCGATATGAAAAAAAAACGAAATCTATAGATCACCTTGTCAAATATTGGGCGCTACCGGCTATTGTATCTGGTAGCCAATCATCGATTTTTGTTATTTGTTATTCGTTTTGTTCATTCACATTTTCGGTAATGATTGAAGAATTGTTCTCTACATTCACATTGGAAAACTTTCATTTTTGTTCATTTTTTTTTTTGCTGAAAATAATTTTGAATCGATTTTTTTCATTCATTTTTTTAAAAAATATTTTTGAATGCAAAATTTAAAGAAAGAACATCAAAATATCATTTTTTTTTGACAAGAAACAAAAAAGAATGTAACATTGCATAGATATCTTGGATATCCAATCTATTTTTGGGTATTTCCAACCTATAGGTATGTCTATGTTGGGCGAAAAATAAAGTAAAAATATTTCTTCTATTGGATACTTTGGTTTGGGTGGAATGTTTTTCATTCATTCATTCATTTTCATTAATCGATTTCATTTTTTTTTATTTCTCAATTTGGCTATGTTTCCAAAATACAAATTGTATTGATTTGAATAATCACAATAAACAAAAAAATTAATACCGGTTCAATTTACTTTAATCGTTTGCTAGTGGTAATTTTTTTCTATAGCTAAAAATTTGAATTTTAGCAGGTAGCACAGGTGTGATTTATTATTATCAACATATATTTTGTTTTCTCGTCGATCAAAAATTATGTTCAATCAACATTTTCATTATGCTGATGATGATGATGGATGCTTTAACTTTGAAATTTTAATTTGAATAACTTTTCTCTATCAATCTACCCAGTTAATTATGATAATAATCTTTTTTTTTCGAAACTTTTTTTTCAAATCATCGTTATTCTCTAGCGAGAAAATAAATGACAACGACCCTTGTTGTAAAGTTTTTTATATTAAATTTTCTATTTTCAAAAAAAAAAAAAAAATTATTTTTAACCATTTATATGCCCTTGATGATGATTAGGTTGATGGCATTTTTGTTGAAAATTTTTTTCCCTTTTTCCACACTGTCTGTCATGGAAAAATTGTAACACGAAAACCGGAATATGTCATGTCATTTATATCTTGATGTTTTTTTCTTCTACAAAATTTTCTTGCTTAAAGGCTTTTTTCTCTGATTATAAAAACTAACTTACAATTATTTGAATGTAAATGAATGGATCTCACCGGTTGATGTAGATGATGATGATGAAGTTAATCTATGTCGATGATGATGATGACCACCGTGATGATAATGATGATGATTTAATAGGAATTTTTTCTCATAATTATATTAATCTGGTGAAATTTTTCTGGTTTGTTTTTTCGTAAAAATTTAAAATTCAGTAAAAAAATAAACAAACATTTAATGTTGATGAAAGTTAATTTTCAAAATTTCATCAAATCACACACATTACATAAAAGTTTTCACATTGCAATGTATTTTGTTGTTTTCCGTTATTTCAAGATAGGTTTCACGAATTTTTTTTCGCCCCCTTTAGAGTAAACATAAACACTGATATAAACACTTGTTGTTGATCAATCAAAACCAGCAGCCAAACTGATGCGGCATCCATTAGAATATGAAAGATTTTTCAAATAGATACTCTTTATTTATTCATTTCATTTTTTACCGTTTCCAAAGTGAAAGGAAAAAAAGTTTTTTTGTTTTTTGTTTTGTAAGTAATAAAAATCTTAAAAAAAGAGAAAGTGGGTTTAAAGGACATTAAAAAATAGAGAGAAAGAGAAAATCCATTTTCGCTTTCGTTCTTTTTGAGAAAATTTGTTTTTTTTTGCGAATAAAATTTGAACAACCATTTTTTCATACACCCCCTTTTCATTCACACCCATTTAATCCCCTTCAATGAAATTGAAAAAAGGGGGCTATTGACATTTCAACAACGGCTATAGATTTTGCTTTAGATTTTATCGATCAATTTTCAATTGAAAAGAAAAAAAATTCATTTATATCTTTTTTGGATTTTTATTGTATTTTGCGGTACCAAATTGATACCGATTGATTCATTGATTGATTGATCATCAGAGAACAAACAACTTTTTCAAAAATGAAATTTCGTAGAAAAACACTTTCTAAAAATGAATTTTTAGAAAAAAAGACTCGATTGTTGATCGTATTTATATCGGACGGTCATTATCAAGTCGGTTCAGACCATCATCGTTTTCAATGATAAAAAAAAACTTGAAACCTTCTTTTCTTGGTCATTTTAAATAAAGAATGATGATATGACCAAAACTGACTACTTTTGATTCATTTGATTGTCATGAAATTGTATTCACCAATATATCAAATTCAATAAACAATATTAAGCCAGAAAAAAATATGATGGCGAAAAATCCATTTCAATGATGATAATTTTGTTTTTCTTTTATGTTCTGGTTGATGTTTCACACTTTCAACCGACATTGTTAAATATTTTTCTTTCTTCTCGAATGTCTGGTGTAATCATTTCGAATGTTTTTGTTGCTGTTATTGTAACGATGTATTTGAATGATCTATTTTCGAATGTTGAGTAAAAAAAATCATGATCCGTTTCGCTTTTTGTTGTTGTTTAACTTTATGTTTCATATTTGTTTTCATGGTTAATTCATTTCATTGCTAAACTAAAAATGCGAAACGAATTAAACATTATTATACGGGATCGGATTTCGTTGTTGTTGTTGTTGTTTTTTCAAAATAATTTTCTCCTTTATCTTGTTTCAAAACATAATCCAATTTTATAGTTTTCTACGAATTTCAGCAAAAAATTTTTCTTCAACAAAATTACCGATTATCACGATTCCATAGATTCGTTATTTATTAAAGTGTTTCTTGTAGATAACAAAATTGAAGAAAAAAGTTTTGTTGTTTTTGTTTGTTTGTCTTTTTATAAATGTCCAAAATTAGATAATTTTTCCAGTTTCTCTTTGGAAACAATAATAATCTTTCAAGTGACAAGTTTTTTTTTGGACATTTTTCAATTGGAATGAAAAATTAAATTATAATTCTAATGAATGTATGTCATTTTTATTTTGCCGAACAAACCATTAAGGTGATGATGATCCACCTTAATTCCGATTATAATACTGACAAATTTCGTAATAATCTTTTTGTTTTTCAACTTAGAAATTGGTTCATTTTTTCTTTATTAGATATATACAAACAAATTGAATTAATCTGTTTTCATGATTCGAAAAGAAAATCCTTGAAATTGATTGTGTAGAAAAAAGCGGTTTTTTCATTGTCTTTTTTTTACTCAAGTTATTTATTTGTTATTTTAACACTTGTTGTTTACAAAATTTTTCAATATAATCGATACATATCGATTCAAATACGATACAAATATGTATTTTAAACAAAAAAAAAAAAAAATTCCATGAATTTCATTTGGATTATAATGCCAAATGCGAAAAAAATTAGCATAATTCATTCATGGATCATCGATGGAGAAAACTGTGAAAAGAAAAACAATAACATTTTTTTCAACTGATCGATTAATTGATCCATTTTTTCCAACGTTATTGTTTTTTTTCAACATTAACATTCTGATGCTAAATCCTGATATGATGAATAATATTGGTCGCTTTGTGTGTGTGTGTGCGTGATATGCGTAACTTAGTTTGTTTGAAATGAGAAAACAAAAAGTTATTTTTTACTTTTTAAAATTAAGATTGCTTTGATTATCATTTGACACACACACACCGACTTATAATCAGACAAATTGTTGATTGTTTTTGTTTAAACAATCAAAACCCATGTTATCACTAATCTTGATTAGGTTATTCCTTGATGTTTTTTTTCATGAAAAAAATACTTTCTTCTCGACAAATCATCATTTATAATCAGATTTTCCCTCCATCCCATATCAATCAGTTTGATGAAATGTTGTTTTTTTTATTATTGTTATTGTAATTAATCGTGTTACATTTGAATCAAGTAAATTAGATTTTTTTTCCAGTATCAACAGATATCGTTTGTTTGGTCATTTCAATTAGATTTATTTTCACACGAAATCATTGATCAACAGGTCCATTGATTGATACAAAATTATTATTATTTCTTTCAAAAACGAGAAAAAAAATTCAAATGTTTGATTGAAAAAAATATGACGATCATCATCATCATCATAATCATATCGATCACGATGATTGGCGATGACCTTCAACATTTTTTTTTCATTGAAAATAAGGATTTTGGAATTGAACAAAAAAAAAAAAAGAAACCTTCGATATCCTTTGTATGGAAAAAACAAAAATTAAATGATTAGTGATAAAAAGAAGAGAAGAAAATGTTGAAAAATCAATTTTTTTTTTTTGATTTGATAATTTGATTTCTTTTTTTCAACATTACAATTTTTCTTAATCCAAAATGTATTCAACATTTGAAAATTCTAATGAAAAAAAAAGTAATGGGGTTTTTTTTTGGTGGAACAGACATTGTGAACAAAAATGATTTTATTCAATTTTTTTTCTGTTTTGTTTGTTTGAAATTGATGTTTGAACATTATGACATTTTTTTTGAAATGATAATCATACTTATTCATCTTTTGATGATGATGAATTGATTTTCCCTGAAGAAAATCTGGCATTTTTTTTGTTGTTGTTCAATAACGATAACAACAACAAAATTACATTCGATCATCGTTTAGAATCGAAAAGAAGAAATTCACTTAAATTTTAAAATTTCAATTTCGACCACACAAAATCTTTTTTTTTTTTTTTGTTATTGTTGAAACTTATTATAATTTTTGTTTCAAAAAAAAAATTCAATCGAAATGTGATGTTAGACTTGTGTGTGTGTGAGTTCGATTCCCACGCGTATTACCTGTCATTCATTCATTTTTGTTCATCTTCTCATCACCTGTGTGTGTGTGTGTGTGTGTGTGTGTCATTCAATTCACACTATGAATTTAAATTTATTCATCAAACATATAGATGATGTGAATATATGATTGAAATTATTGTAGAAACAAACCATAAGATGCTTGTCACTGTCATTATGGTCATTGATAATGATAATAACTTTTTTCAGTTTTTTATTCATCAATTCTTAATTTATTTATTTCATCCAGTTTTGTATATTAGATATCAATACTTTTTCTAGTGGATACTCAAATAAATATTGACCAAATGTATTTAACCCATCGATCAATCCATTCATTCATTCATTCATTTCCTTGATGATGTAATATTCGATTTTTGTTTCTTTCTCATTTAGGAAATTATTATTATTGCTTTAAATAAATAATTGCTTAAAATAATCGATTGAATCATGTAATTTTAAACATTTTTTTCTTTCATTTGATTCATTGTAACAAAACAAAACAAGAAGAAGAAGAAAAAAAATGAATTTTTTTTCTACTTTTCATTCATTAAAAAGAAACTAGGAAAAAAAACAAAAAAATACAATATTTCCTTTAATGGGTGAATATTTCTGTTTGTTTGACGTAAGTAAGTAAGTAAGTATGTCCGGATACTTTTGTTGCATCATCATTCTGTTGACTGATGATGTAAATTTAGAAGAAGAAAGATATAAAAATTACGGATGTCAAATGATGATGATGATGATGATGATCGAATGGCTAAATAAGAAAAGAAATTGCTAATAATGATGATGATCAAAAAAATGAACAATACTTTTAGTTTTTTTGAATCAAATTAGTAAAAAAAAGAAGCAGTAGAAAAAAATTAACCAATTCCAAAATTACCCAAACAAGTTGAATTCAACATTTTTAAAAAAAACCTTTTACCTGCTTTATCTATTTAGCTATTTACCGAAAAAAATGATGAATGTGAATTTTATCCCGACAAACAAAATTATCTTAAAAGATTACCAAAAAAATTGGTCATTAGTAAAGGAAAAACTTTTCCACAATGGTACGAAATTGTCGTCTGCATCTTTATATTTTCATAAAACAAGTATAGATGGAATGAAAATGAAAATTGAAAATGATTTTTTTCATATTACACCACAGTATTCATTGAGTAATATGAATGAAAAACTTTGTTTCTTATTCCCATTATTATCGATATACGATGGATTTTTCGAGACAGATAGTGAGAAAAATAGAGAGAGAAAAAGAGAGGGTTCAGTGATCAGTGGTCAGTAGTCATATCCATCATCATCATCATCATCATTTTTTCTGAAAAGTTTTTTTTCCGTATCAGGTAATGATAATAATAATCCAGGTGGATTGATGTTTTTTTTTCGTTTCTTTTTCTTTGCTTTGCTTGATTTATAATTTTAACTTTTTATTACGTTGTTGTTGTTGCTGATCGGATCGATCGATTGATCCGATCGATTCATTATGCCTGTCTTCTTCTTCTTTTTTTTAGGGAGACAATTATCGGATGATTATTATTATCACTATGTATGTTATACAAAAGTCAATTGATGATAGAAAAAGATAAGATTTGATTTTTTCTCCCAATCGTTGTTGTTGATCGGCATCATAATTATCGAACTTGGTTTGTTTAATACATACCATCATCATCATCACCCGTATAGGCATTATCAATCTGATACGCGGTAATTTTTTTTCTCCCAAAAAAAAAGTTTCTTCAAAGTTTTATTTTTTGTTTCGATCAGCAAAATGATGATATTTTGGATTTGGAAAAAAAGGTTGTTTGTTTTTTTTCTATGGAAATTTATTTTTAGAGATCTAGTTTTTTGTTTTGTTTTTTTGAAACAAAAAATTTTTCGATAATTCCGGATCATCATCAACAATTTTTCCCTGTCCAATTCAGAACTAAAGTTGAAATGATTTCGTAATTGATCACAGTGATATTTTAATGTTTTTTATTTTTCAAATGTCAATTTAGTTGAAAATGAAAGGAATTTCAATCAAGGGGAAAAATAATAACTGTATTAATAATTAGCACTGTCATGAATGTCGCTTGCATCATTGTTTTCTATTCATTCATTCATTTATTTCATTGAACATTACACATTCAATTCAATTCAATTCATCATTCCCACACATATCGCATGTGGATTGTTGTTGATTTATATTGAAAATGGTAGGATTTGGATCGACCT